>NC_044310.1:74081560-74418703 GCF_007474595.2 Lynx canadensis
TTTGTTCTTTCTGGGATATTTTTTGCCTGCATCATTTAACACTTTGATTAAAATTCTGGCTGGCATATATTAATTTTAAAAACACTTCATTTTTTCAGATTGTTTCATTTTTTGTAGCATTCTGTTGTCGATTTATTAGTAAAATATCTTCTCTATCCCTCTAAAGATATTCATATTTTCCACAGTCCAGATTTCCTACCAGTCCTGTTCTTTTTTTTTTTTTTTCTCTATATTAAACCATCAGAAAGTTCTTAGCTCTCTGTTCACAGTCAGCCATTAAAGAGTTGATAGAAAACCACGTATTAGTGCATCCATGAACTAATGGGCACCTCTGTAGCACAAAAGAATAACCGGCTAACTTTTTTCACTGGGCCATCCAACTACTTTTCTGTAGGTCTACACTGGTTTGATTTTGCTGGAGAAGGATCCCCCAACCTCTCCCTCTGCTGCTAATTTTGGAGTTGGGCATAGGAATAGAGCTGATAGGGGAATGATCTCAATATTCATTATGAGACTTCCCCTTAATCCCCAAATTTACAGTTCCTACCACATCCCAATTTATTTGCTGTCTGGCATTTTCAAATCTTCTCAATAGGTATTTTTTTTTTTTTTGTTTGGATGGTTTTGATAAAAGAGAGAGAGAGTTCCGTTATCATTGTAGTTGGTGTTTTAGGTCAGATATAGCTTTTGGCAGAACTAGTATAAAGGAAGTTCTCATTCCTTCATTCTTCATTTAACACATAGTGAATGCCACATCACTTTCTCTAGGCAGCAACAGATTTATCTGTTCCCTCTCTCTTCCTTTCCTAACTTGAGTAATCATGTGATTTTGAATACAGGGAGTTGGGAATTTTATTTTTATATTCTAAGGCAATATGGTATAATTATAAGCAAGGGATTTGGAACTAGGAATATCTGTGCTTGACCTGCATTTACTACCTGCATGATGCTAAACAACTTTTCTGGATTCCAAAGTTCTCATCATAAAAGTAAGACAACTTCTTTGAGACTCTTTTTTCTCAACTATGACATGGGTGTATCATATCTTTTCTAAGTGTAAGAATTACTTGAGTTATTATTTGTAAATTGTCTAGCATGTAAACTTCTCTTAATTCTCTTTTTCTTTAGAATCTTAATAGGTCAGTATATCAGTTAGGATTAAACTTAGCTGTATATGAAGAAAAACCTAATACAACTGTGGCTTAAGCAAGATGTAGGTGGCCAGTCCTATTTATGGTAGGAACTTAGGCTCTTATTAGCTTTCTTTTCCAACACTTAAAATGTAGGAGTGACAGGGTGCCCGGGTGGCTCATTTGGTCAAGTGACTCCTGATTTTGGCTCAGGTCTCAGTGTTGTGGAATCAAGCCCCGTTTGGGCTCCACCCTGAGTGTGAAGCTTGCTTGGGATTCTCTCTCCCTCCCTCTGTCCCTCTCCCCTGTTCACACACTCTCTCTCTAAAATAGAATAGAATAGAATAGAATAGAATAGAATAGAATAGAATAGAATAGAATAGAATAGAATAATAAAATAAAATAAAATAAAATAATAGGGTGACAATAACATTGCCGTCATTTGGATATTAGAAAAATGAAATACGTATGAAGTGCTTAGTGCAGTATTTGTATACAAAAAAAGTACAATAACTTTTTTAAAAGAAAATTCAATCGAGCTGGTTGTAACGAACTACTTGACAAAGAATCTAGAAATATAGACTGTTTATCGCAAAGCATGAACAGTGCAGCCATCAGAAATTTGACAGTAAATTCTGACTCACCTACAATTGTTTAGAGTGAAAACAAGCAAATGGGGAATCCAAATTGTACCTCTAGTAACAAATCTGCGGCTATTCCATTTTAGGGCATGTAATAGCACTCTCCTAGGCTTATTTTGCCCCTCATGGCATACACTCTCAGTCTATCAGCTGGACAGAGGTTGTGATTGTAACCACCATCATCATCATTCCATGTAATCTACACGAATGAGGTCAGCTGTTCAGACGATTTCACTCATCTTGTCACAGTAACATCAGTTAACATTAGCTGTGCCCCATTCTTAAAAGACAGTTTCTGTTAAATTGGTAATCACCCCGGTAAATTCTAGATCTAACTTTACAGACATTCCATTCTTCTTTTAGTATCTTCCCTCTAGGGCCTGGCAGAAATATTAAATTCCTTCTAAGGCAAAATTATGATAGCTTGATGAATAAAAATGTTTTAACTTTCCCACTAAATCTTCTCTAATAATTATCCGGAATGCTATAATTATTGTCTTCTAAATAATAAGAGAAAGAATTTTCTAAAAAAAATACCTCAGATTACTTTTTATTTTTGCTTATTGTTCTGGAATTTTTTTTTTTCCACAAGTCTTTCCAGAACCTGTGAGAGCCAAATAATTTACTAATGTGCACCAATTCTTCTCTGTACTCTATGTAAATCTCAAAAAGCAAGATTTTCCAGGAGAATCATTAATTGTGTTAATAAACAAAAGGGCAAATCTCTCCACCGCCCATCATGAGAGAGATGTTTTTTTCCTTTCCACTCTCAACTGAAGATAGCAGATCCAAACCACCTGAGAAATCCAAGTGGCTTTCCATCGAGGAGTAGTCTATTTCCTGATGGTTCTGTACTCTCTTCCCTGAAGGATGGACAGGTAGTGAAAAGTGTTATACACAAAAGATGGTGGCCAGTTCAGAATTGGGCTTCCTCTGAAATTATGCTGAAATGAATCATGGGCTAAGTCCATTTTGTTATACTAAAATTTCCTTTGTGCACTAGTGGTCATGAAAATGTTTTATTGCCAAATCTAGATCACTTCGCCCCCAATGAAACTGTGATTCTTAAAACACAAAATCTAAGAAAGATACACACTGGGCAGCACCAGCAAGGTCAGCTAATTCATCAAGAGCCAGGCATAAAAGTCCACATGTTTCACTTTGCCAGTAAGCTTGTCTGCTTCATCTAGTGCCAACAACTCAATCCTCTGAACAGATGATATATTGAATAAAGGAATCTTTTCAAATTCATGGAGTACTTCAGGTCTCATCTTTCCAATGTATCATTTGCTACAAGGATTCATTCTATCATTTTAGCGTCAGCACATGGATTATGGTGCCAACTCAATATTCTTGGAGGTGCTGAAGTAAAAACTGCATTCTCCTCCTAAACATCCCATCAGGACAATGGTAAATTTTTGGAACTAATTCACTGTGTATCCTGGGGTTTCCAGAAGTTCCCTTACACAGAACTGAACACAACATTCTCCAATGAGGTTTTAACTCTCCATTCTTTGTCAACAATTGCTAATAAAATAGACAATAGCCTTGTAATTGGGCAGAAGGAAAATAACTCAATTTAAGCAATTGCATCTGGGAAATTCAATTCTGTATTCACCAAATTTTTGGCTGGGAAGCCCACAACAGAATCCACTCCTCTTGGTTTATTACTCAATAGAAATCTATGGGACCACAATAATAGTCACATTCTGTACTGTAAGTCTGTTTCCCATAGGTCTAAATTTGCCGGTGAGCTATTTCTGGAGGCTGACCGATCTTTACCAAACTTTTTGAGTTTAAATTTCTCTCCTCTGCACCAGACTGAGTATCATCACAAGTTTTTGAAGGTCATCACAGAATCTTAATGGTTAAGAAGAAGGGGGAACTTGTCCTTTGCCCTCTGCACAGGCAGAGAAAAACTATAAAGTGGTCCACAAAGAAGGCCTGGTGTGTGACAGAGCCAAGGGTGGATATAAGTGAAATAATCCTACCATTTGCATGTTGATGAGCCTTGGTCTCTTCTGATGTATAGATGTGACCCAAGATGGTGCACATCTACAGAACAGGCCAACAACAAATCAAAGAGGAGAGACGGAGTTCAACCAGAGTGGGAGCATGGAGGTCAGCAGTGTGAGGCCTCTGAGTGAGAGGTGTTGAAGACTGAAGGGATTAGAAAAGGGACTGATATGTTTACATGTCACTGTTCATTGCAAGGTCCTTCCCATATGTTAAGAGAGTGATAATGTCACTTCTCTTAAAGAGCTTTTCATAGAATGCCCCAGATGATCTCTACAGACTGCCTGCACCATAAGTATATATTCTGTATGCTCAGTGAAAATGGCAAAATTGTGTGATGGATTCTCTGCTCTCAGGGAACTTATGACCCAATAGGATAAGTGTTTAGACAGGAAATATCTCAAGAACAATATATATCACTATAAATAAGGACCCAAATATATAGCACAGAGATGTTTGGCAGTTTGGTTCACCACTGTACCTCCAGGCTCTCACACAATATCTGGCAAGCTGTAGGTGGCCTACAGGTATTTTTCAATATATGAATGAGTGAATTATTTCACACAAAATGTACTCCAGTCCAAAGTAGAGGTTTCACAACCGAGTAGGTTTACTTTCAAAATGGTATCCACTGCACGATTTCATTTATACAACATTCTCGAAATGACAGAATCAGAGAAGTGGGGAACACATTAGCAATGGCCAGGAGTTGGTAAGAATAGGCAGGGAGGTGGCTGGGACCAGATGAGAGTACATGGGATCATGCCAGAGCTGTTCTGTATCTTAATCAAGCTGATAATCACATGAATCACATTCAATACAATTACACATAACTTTAAAAAAATTTTTTTTAATGTTTATTCATTTTTGAGAGACAGCGCGAGTGGGGGAGGGGCAGAGAGAGAGGGAGACACAAAATCTGAAGCAGGCTCCAGGCTCTGAGCTGTCAGCACAGAGCCCAACGTGAGGCTCAAACTCACAAACCATGAGATCATGACCTGAGGTGAAGTCAGATGCTTAACCAACTGAGCCACCCAGGTGCCCCAAAATTGCACAGAACTTAATCCACACATACACAAATGAGTGCATGTAAAACAGATGAAGTGTCAGTAAGGTTGGAGGCGTGCATCAACGTCGATATCCTGTTTGTGATACTATGCTATGGTGATATAAAGTGTTACAACTGAGCAAAACTGGGTCTCCTCTGCATTTTATTTCTTACAATTGCATGCAAATCTGTCATTATCACAAAATAAAAAGTTTAGAAAGAATATCCAAAAAACTTGCATAGGCTTATTGGAGAAGAGTTCAAAGAGAAGTAGGGCCAAGGTAGGGATTTGGATAGGAAGAGAGGAGAGTGCATGGACGATGGGGTGAAGGGGCTGGAAAGTAGGCTTGTGAGAATCTCTAAGAGAACAGGCTTGTGAGAAAGTAGGCATGTGAGAATCTCTAAGATTCTAAGAGAATCTCTAAGAGAAAGGGGTCATGGTAATACAGAAGAAGCTAGCAGTATGGTTTTTAGTACAACAAGTATGAATTTTAGAGTCTGCCCTCCCTCACTCTTGGCCAGTTCCCACACTCTCATTTATATAAGGTCAGCAAGCCCTCTGATCTCCCAATGGGGCTCCTCATTTGTACCACAAAAGGTACCTTCTTTGTAGAGATAATGAGCATTAAATGAGCTAACATATATGGAGGATCTAACTCAGGTTTTGGCACATTGTTGATATGTAGCAAATACAGATTTCTTTCCCTTGCCCTTGGATTCCAGGTCAACCAGGGATTCTTGAGTCAAGTTCAAGGCAGGTTATTGCACATTCTTAGCAATGCTCAACATTGGGGGAGGTGAGGAAAAAGGCAGTGCCAGGAGCACAGATCTGTCACCCCTCAGCCCTTAGCTACAGAGTAGGTATAGTTTGAGGAGAAGATGTGAGCAGGAGATGGGAAGTGTCCTGAGTCTGCACTGAGAGGCATGCCTTGTCTAGAGAGAGGACAAAGTTTTCAGAGCAGCTTGTCACAACCAGCAATTCGAACCACTATGGCCTCCTGGCTTTGCTACCTCTGTTTACACTTGGACAAGGCAAGGAGACAGAGCGCGGGTATTTTCTGGCCAGTGCCAGTGTGGTTATGCTGAGCCTAGGCACAGTGTCACCCAGGATCTGAGCCGCTGGTGAAACCAGCCACCTTCCTAGGGGACAAGTCTCCGCGACAACAACTGCAGCAGACACAGACACAAGACAGAAAACTTTTTAAATAAAATGTTTGCTCACATACCAACAATTTTCTTAAATCTACATTGAAAATTAGTACCAATTTGCAGACACATGAGAGATCTACAATAATAACTTTCCAAGGAGTGTTTCTCCCTCATTTCCTCTAATTTCAAAATTCAAAATGATTACGATTTTGAAATCTTGGTTTGTGTGTCTGTGAGTGTGTTGCAGTGTGTGTGTATGTGTGTGTTTTGTCTACAGTGGGTATTAGAACATTTTCTGCTATTTTCCTCCAAAAAAGGAAAACAGATTGGGGAAACGAAATCCTAGGCTGACAATATATAGTTTTGTAAATACAGCATGGAACGATACAAGCATTTACCAACAGGCATTAGCTGCAACAATATGAATTCCACGGATGAGCAGTATAAAACATATTTAGAGCCCCTGCTGTACAGCATGCTACTGATGTCGTAGGATCGTGTTTATTGAGATGTACAGTGAAACCTAAGAAGCTGATCGCGTGCAAGAAAGGAATCTAAATTGACTTCTCCAAATTTCTGCTGCTTTCAGGTCATAAAAACCTAACACTCTAGACTCTAAACAAAATCTCTGTCAAAATGGACAGTTAGCTTGAGATTCAGTCAGAAACGTCAGGCTAGGAAAAGAAGTCAACATTTTTTGTTACAGTGGTCGTGTTTTTGTTTCGTGGGTTTTTTTTGTGGGCTTTTTTTTGCACAGTTCTGTTCATTTTCTGTTTTTTGCTCCTACTGATACATCAGGCATCCAATCATGAAAAACAATGTCCATGTCACTAAAATGGCCTCCAGGCATCCAGTCTATCTACATTGGGGTTAAACATCTGTGTGAAGATGTGACAGCACACCCTATAAAAGGTATTATTGAGTAATATAGACTTTCTGTAATAACCAAACAGTAAAGAATATAGCTTTTTAAAGGTCTCCCCATGGCTGATCTCATGACTCAAAGATAAGACACTGTGCTGCAAGCTAAGTAATAAAATCTGGGGGATACTCTGGGCCAGCTTGTGACAAATCATATCAAAGTATTATTAAAGAAAGAAGTTGAGACCCAAGACTATTATTGATTCTTGACAGAATTTCTTATAAATAAAGTGTTGCAATCAGGTCCTAGACTTGCCAAGGTCCTGGTAGAATTCTTCCTATTATAGGGGAGGCTGCGAAACAGTAACGCTCCATTAGTGACAGCCGAGAGCCTCTGTGTGCAGCACCACAAGGATGGGTCATGGTCAAAAGAGAGCCAGTGAGAACACAATTTCCAAAGGCATTTTAAGGCACTCTTTGCTGATCCCTTTTTGAAATGGGTAAAGCTGCCTCTGAGTTTCCACAGGAAGCAGTTTGTGCCCTGACTGTGTTAGCAGAATGAATCTGTGACCCTTCCAAGCACTAAGGACACACCTCCATTAGTGTCCATATTCTTACAGGGAAGAGGCTGATACAGTCAACCGAAATGACAGGGTGATAAATATAAAACCACTATCATCAATAAGACTGGAATGTAAAAGCACTTAGTTTCAGCCTAAGTAACTCGCAGAAAGTTTGGTTTCAAGAACCAATGCGTCATCCATCACTACTCTACCTTCTGTTGACAAAGTAATTGTAAGATATCTAGAATGGAGGTTCAATACGAGCTGACATTTTTGAAAGGAGGAATTGTGTGCCGTACTTACTCATTAAATGTATTTTTCATCTACTAAAGATGTTTCCTTTTTTAGTTTATGTATGAATAACTTTAACTAAAGTTCCCCTGACACCCTGACTTTGCTCTGAATAGCACCTATATTCATTAACATAAAACCTGAAAGAAAATAATTTTAATGTAGTTTTTTTTAACACTTCAAAAGCCTCTAACAAATTGATCGAGCACAATTATGCATTCTAAAGGGAATTATAAAGAGATCACAGAAGGTTGAAAAGTTCTAGTTAAAAAAAAACTTTAGGGTGAAAAAGAAAAGAAAATTAGGCAGTAAATGTGAAACTTTGATGCACATTGAATTAAAGTAAACTTGGACTTTTTAGGTTATTTTTTAATATTTTCCTAGAGAAACAGTGTTCACAGAGAAGAATAAATAAGAGTTCCAGCAAACGTGTCAGATAATTTGACAGAATGAGTTATATTTCATGATGTGTATAGACTTTGGAGTCAGACCCATCTGGGTTTGAATTTCTGCTCTACCACTTGCTACCCATATGATGAGCAACAAGTTCCTTTTTTCTAAGACTTTTTCCTCATCTGTAGCTGATGTGAGAATCAAAACACACATTTTTTAAGATGTTTATTTATTTATTTTGAGAGAGAGAGAGAGAGAGAGAGAGAGAGCGCACAGGGAAGGGGCAGAGAGAGAGGGAGAGAGAGAATCCCAAGCAGGTTCCACACTGCCAGTGCAGAGCCTGACACGGGGCACAAACTCACGAACTGTGAGATCATGACCTCAGCTGAAATCAAAAGTCAGATGGCTTAACTGACCACCCAGGTGCTCTGGAACCACACATTTTTAAAAGCATTCCACCTTCTGCCTTACACAAAGTATTTATGAAATTGGTCCTCCCAATCCCCCTTCCAAGAAAACCATGAGATGATCAGTTCTCCCTTTCTTTAAATCCTACAGAACTTTTTTGGAAGATCTGATTATCTTCACTTAAGTTCCAGAAGACAAACTTTCTCTTACGATGAGTGCTTCAACTCAGGTTAAAATCTCTATCCTAGTTCATCTGTAAGGGAGCATTCCTGGAATTCCTTTGCTGGACATATTGCTCTCAATCCTATTGTTTTGGGGTTTTTGTTTTTTGTTTTTTGTTTTTTTGTTTTTTTTTTTTTTTTTTTGGCAAAGCTCGGTTAAATCTACTTTCTCCAAAGAGCTATTCCAGATTTTTCCAGGCAGATTCCCACTCCTCTAGTGGCATCTTGTTTACCTTAATTTGCACTGTACTGTGGGTCCCTGGAGGGCAGCAACCATGTCTTGCTTGCCTTTGTACCCCACAGTAGCTAGCACTGCTGTTTTCTGATGGTGAACTCCCAAGCAATGTGCATTAAATGTCTACCGGTTTGGTGTCTTATAAAACCAGGCTAGGGGGTAAGTCCCAGAACTTGGAATAAAATCCTAAAGTAGCCGAACCACAGCACTAGCCCTTTTACATTTTGCAAATGTAATCACTGTGATCGCCATGTGGAGTTGCGGAAATTCAGGCAGTCAATCAAAACCACTTACTGAGCCCCAAAGCATTGTGAATAAGGGGGTATGCAAGAGAAATAAAAAGCTGTGCACAAACCTTTGAGAAACTTACTATCTCACTAAGAAAATATACATGAGGGGGATGTTAAAAACACACCACCACCATATGTAGGTTATAAATCTTAGACTGCCAGGCAATAAACCTCAGCGGATATGTTCCTGGTTGCCCCAAGCCATTGTATAGAAGTTATAGTGCAGAGAGCATATCAGTAAAACTATATTGGACCTGTTGCTCTGCATGAGGCTAGATTTATATTTAGCTAAAAGTCCAGGCAACTGGGACAAATCTCCTCTCTTTGTTTCAAGTGACAACACTTCCTAGTGGTTAAGTACTTGAGCTCCAGAGATGGTTAGCCTTGATCAGCTGGCCAGGTCTCTCTCTTTTCACCTGTGTGAACTTGAACTCAATCTCTTTGTGTCTTAATTTCCTCCTCTGCAAAAATGGGAGTAAAAATGGGATCTTTCTCATAGCATTTGGGGAGGCAGAGGAAATAAGTAAACTCAAGACAAGCACTTGGAATAGTACCTGGCCAAAAGGAAGCACTCAGTAAGCACTATTTATCATTAATTGTTTCTCACAAAGCAGCATATTTTGGCAAGAATACCATTCAGTAAGGCTCTCGACTGCTTGGCAAAATTCATCCCCAAATTTATGAGCTCACCTTGCATCTTGTTGCTGGTTGGATTTTTCCCCTGTACTCTAAATTACATTGGCCTCTTGGGTTATAGTTATAAGGACATAATGGAGAACAAGGGAGAAAGGGCTAGGAGTGGTGGCTAAAGCAATTCTTACTTAGAAATGTGGTGAGGATTCTGAAATGAGGATGGTGAAGGAGGTCAGTCATTTAACTGAGAGGATGGGGCAGGGAACTAAAGGCGCTATGTGCATTGATCTTGTAATAATAACATTATACCCCATATTTTACACACATACCTATATAGTACTCACAAAAACTCTCCATTACATGTTTTATTATCCCAGTTTTAGAGTTCAGAAAACCCAGGCTCTGGGATGCTAAGTGACTTATCCAGGGACAGACAGGCAGCACATGTTGAATCCAGGATTGGAACCCAATGCTGACTTCAAACTCATTACTCTTTCACAGGCACCCTTGTCCCTGTGAAATAGTTCTCAAAGTAGAAGAAAAATTGCTTTGCCAGGAATCAGATTTAGGGCCTACCTTTCACCCTGCACACAGGTTAGAACCACTAGTAAATCTTCTCTCGGTTCTAAAGAGCAACTGGCTTTAACCGGAATCCAGTCTATGCATCCTGTGCACCAAGGAGAGAACCTCTAATTCTTTACCTTGATACTGTGTCCCACTGCAAAATTTAAAGACAAAAATCAAATACTCTTTTGTGCTTAGATGTTCGGCTTCTGCTTTCTGTAGCAGCACTTGGGTCCCTGAAGCACCTGAACCCATTTATTTTCCATCTGTTTCTTGCCTTCCTAAAGCAGCTTTATTGCACCCCAGAAGGCTTTCTCTCAATTAGAGAGGGGAGAGGCACTCAAAGACATGCAAGATGCACCAGAGACTCTGCAGGTAGGCAAGGAGGATAATCAGGTTCAAGCGTCCAGGACTGTAGATTACTGATCGTGCAGCACTCAGACATAACATCGGCCTGGCTGACTCTTGTCTGCAGGATTATAAGTCAAAAGGACCTGTACCTACAAGTCTCTTTTGTGGGGCGAGGTAGAGGGTGGGGCACAGAAGCTGACTTTGCCATATAGGGGGTGGAACTTAGGTGTTACTCAAAAATGGGAAAGGGATACAAATTGCTGGGGTCGATTTTCATGCATGTTGTTAAAATAAACGTAAAGGCAACTTTGGAATGCTACAGGGCTGCAGAGTAGTCAGAAGGCTTAGTGAATCAATTTTCTCACTGAGGATGGCCTCAGGCTTATCCCTCTGAAGGAAAAAACATCTAAAGCCCATCATTTTGTACCAATGACTGGCTGCTCCTGGGGAAAGATTCCCATGTGAAACCCCGGAAGGTGTTTCCCCTGAGCCATGCCAGGTTTAATGGCTCCTGTTTGGATCCAATTAGGACTGGCTTGGGAAACTGGGAGAAAATGGAATCAGCAGGGGTGGGGAGACGCAATAGAGGGCAGAGGGGACTCGTTCATAGCTTTTCAGAGGGCAAAGGGGACTCGTTCATGGCTTTTTGGGTATCTGGAAACAGTGCTCGCTCATGACTTCTCTTACTCCAAATTGTTATGAGAGCCAATTATTCCACCTATTAAGGTTTTAATGTGGCACCAATAAGTCAAAACCGGTTTAACAACTAAGAATTATAGTTGGTATAAAATGTTTGAATTTGGGCTAATAACATATACTAAGTTATTAGACAGATGAGATTTAAAATGACTAAGGTAAGAAATTGGGTTCATAATGGACACATTAATAGACCACTAAACTGACTTTAAAGGCTCTGGCAGGCACAGTCAAGACACCAAATATATAACAACTCCATCCATCTTGAGCTTCCTCATCATGTCACCTAATAGAATTTCAAACACTATTAGCACACTGATAAATGCTTATTATATATTATCCATGCATGCTGTCCTTTGAATTAAAAGACAAGAACCAGCACCTGCTACTTTGTGGAATTGGTTCATCTTTCTTTATCTTGATGCTGAAATGCTGATTTTACTTCTCCAGGTTGTCCGAGGAACCACAAACTTCCCACTAGTTTTAGAAAGACCCTTTTGTGACCAGAATGACCATAGCTCTGACTGGATAAAAACCCAGGACAACTTGAGAAGAAGCACCAGGACAACTTCTGTGACACTGAACTGGCCAATATCGTACAAACCAGACCTACTGTCATGCCAATGACAGGCCAATGACCATCATCGTTTACTTACTAACCAATATATTTTTTTGAGCAATGGTTTTAAGCTGGGCACTGTTCTAGTTACAGAGAATATGGTGTCAACCAAAATGTATAGGAACTGCCCCATCAAGGGGCTTAAGGTTTTGTGGGAGAGACCCATTAAACAAATAAAGACTGCAAAAAAAAAAAAAAGTTAATTATAAATATACTGCACATGTAGGACCTGTGGAACAGGGAGAGAATCGAATAATACTTCTCAGAGGAATAGCAGTTAATCAGAGATCTGAATCATAGACAGATCTATTCAAGGGGAAAAAAAAACAAAGAACAAAACAAAAAACAAAATGTATACAAAAGTCTTAAACCACAAAAGAACTCTTCTACTCACCAAGAGAAAAGGGGAATGATTAGCAAAGACCACTTAATGGAGAGTATGATAAAAATTGAAGGTCCTGTTCTAAAATCTAAGCAGGGGAGCCATGTGGTTAAATCTGAGTTTTTAAAAACACTTCTATTACTGCTATCTGGAATGGATTGAAGGGATCAACGAAGACAGCTAGAAGTGTAATTAGGAAGCAATTTCAGTGATCCATGTGTGAGATGATCAAGGTCTAAGTCAGGATCCAAATGCTGACAGTGGAAATAAAGAGCACTGGAAGGAATCAAGATCCATTTTGAAAGTCGGATCAATAAGACCTGTGATGTATAGGAGAGAGGGATGGAGAGAGAGGCAGGTGTCCATAATAACTCTTAGATTTCTGGCATGAAGAATTGGATGGATAGAGATGCTATTTAACCACTTTAGCTTATGGTAGGGGCATAAATCCATATGGAAATTCCATGAAAAGTACATCAACCCCTTGTCTATTGCAATAGCTTAATTTTCTGCAAGTCTCATTGATGGAGAACTTAAGTAAGAGATAACACTTCCATGGGAGCCAAAATAGATATCATAAAATCCATGAGATACAATTGTGAACTTTAATATAGAAAAGCCCCTTAAAGTCTCAGTCAAAACCACCTTTTACTTTTCCTTTAAACAAAATGTATTAGACTTCTTTATGCAGCACCTAGGTGGCCATAGGAATAATGACACGAAGCAATATACAGAAACAAGTGAATGACTCCACAAAGTAACAACATCTATAAGAATACGGACACGAAACAAGAGTAGTACATAAAGTGCAATGTGAAAAAACACGCATGGGAAATAAGCAGTTTTAATTGTTTTGATCATATTTGCCTAGGAAAGATACTCTTTCTCTCAGTTGTCCTCATATGCCTTGACTCATGAAAATAATCTCTATTACTGCTTTTATTTCTCTCTTTTCTTTTTGTCCCTTTTTTGTTCTCCTCTCCCTGTTTTTTTTATCTTCACTTTGCACTTTTTTTCCTAGGAAATTACAAAAGACTTAACAATTACAATTATATCCATGAGAAAAGGCACAGTGGAGGTTTCTTTAAAGTCAAGAAATACACACAGGAAGCCTGTCTCTCAGTCTCCACTGTGATCTAAAGAACACTAGGCTATGATCTTAAAAACACAGAGACTCTTATTTATCTTTGTATCCCAATATTTTAGCATAATACCTAGAAAAATTGATTTAAATCTTTTTAGTGAAGGGTATATTGATTATCTAAGCAGATAATACTGAATCATTAGAAAGAGTCATGGGGTCATATGGCAAGGACAGCTGTGAAGGCCGTGGGTGGGAGTGGGTTTTAGATTAGATATTAGAAGACTTCTTTAATTGTCAGAGTAAAATATCTTTTTCATGCTACATCACCCAGAAAGATTTGGGCATCTCTTTCCTTTAGCATTTAATCTAATTTGATATTTTTATTATCACACAAATATTATTGCAACAAATTGAAATAAAAAGAAAACATGAACCCAAGTCTCTTAAAGGTAAACAAATGAAATTAAACTCTTATTTGTATATTTTTTCCTAGTCCCTTTTTCTAGTCCCTGTCTATACATACATATACAAACACACAAACTGAGTAACAGCTGAGAAGTCACAATAATAGTATATACATAAGTAAGCATTTTGATTATTTTAGGTAACATATCATAAACCTTGTACATAATGCTCACAGTTATGATTTTAATGATTCATTAAAAATACCATGAATTTGAAAATGATAATCTAAGTATCCATCAATAATTCAAAAAATTCATTGAAATAACAATGAAAATACATCAAAAGGAATATATCAAAATCCATCAATACATTTGTTCATTCATTCAACAAATATTCATTGAATGCCAGCTATATGCCAGATACTTTTGAAAACTCGAAGTACACAGTGGGAAATCAAAATTGATCTCTGATCTCATATACTGATTATAATCTAATGAGACAGATGACATTCTTCCCAGGGAACCTCAGAAAGATTCAAGTCTGGAGCTGGCAGGCATGAAGATCAGAAATGAGCTTTGGTGCATGGTTCAGGACAATTAAGTGAAGGAATGTCTATAAAACAGCTGAGACTATATACTATGATCCGACCACCTCCCACAAAGGTACAGAGTAGCATTTGCCTCCATCTTAATTAGTACTTGGGAACTGATTTCCAAGCAAAGTGTTAGATTAACCTTAGAGGGCCCTTATTAGGAGCCCAGGATTAAAGAAACAGACCAGAGATGGAAACAAGTCTAGAGCCACAGTCCAAAGCATGGGCAGATTTGAGTCATGGGGAGGAAAGACTCCAGCCTCGCACAAAATCAAAGTAGAGAAACCACTCTTTTCTGTCTCCAGAATAAAGTCTCTCTCTCAGTGGTATTGTTAGGAGTACTGAATCTACTGGCCTATTTCCTGTTCACATACCCCATGGGGAAGCCTGATGGTCAGAGGCCCAGCTCTCTGTTGGCCTTATCAGGAAGAGGAAGTGTCCCTTGGTAAATCAAGTAAAGGAATGATAACTAAAACCATGCTATCAATTTATGCTAATTACATGGGACTCATTTAGCCATGTTAATAGCTACTATCCAATAGCATAAAAACAAAGGTTACCAAAAGTAAACAAATAAAACAGATGACCCTAAGGAAATAGAGCTAGTGTCAGTAACAGAAGAGAATCTTAAAAAAAAAAAATCTAATTGGTATCTTGGGAGATATTCCAGAAGATATTATGTTCCAGAATACAATCAGATCACTTTAAAAAAGGAGTAATCAGAGAGCTAGACAGATTTTTCATAAACTAAATAAGGTTTCTTAAAAAAAAATCAATAGAAGAATTCAATAATGGATGGGGGGCTAAAATAAACTTGAGTGATTTGGAATATATAGTTGAGAAAAATCTCCCGGAACTAAATCATAAGAGAATGGAAACCATGAGACAGTGTAAAAGATAGGAAAGGTTAATCTAGAATAGACCAAAATAACTAATTCAAATTCCTGATAAAAACACTGTGTTCTTTCTCAAAGATGGGAGATATAATCAACTAAATTATAGGAAAAAATTTATCTGAGGTAAAAACATAATAGATTAGAAAAATTGAAACAAAGGCTTTTCATGAAATTTCATGAAACTTTAATCAGGAGTGAAAGCTAGCAAGCAACTATAAATTTTATTGGAGAGCTCACACAGACTTGAGGATGTACTCCAGCAAAACAAAACAGGAAACCTGAAAAGTAGAAGACACGGAATTGAAGCACAATAGTACCAATACAGGAAAATACAAAAAGAAGATAATGATGCAGCCATCCTAATGAGCAATGAGTAAAATTAGTGGAAGTGCTATGTAAAGACTGTTTCTAACAAGCAAGTCAAAATTCTATTACAAATCACCTGCTTCAGAAATTGGGAAGATAAAATCATTTGTCTTTTCCCTCTCTCAGTAAAGAAAATAAAGACATTTAGCTGTTACAGAATAAAACAGATGCAGTGAAATCCATGGTCCAAATAACAAACACACAATAAGGAAGTACAGCTAGAAAATAAGAATCCATTTGCTCTTGATGCTTAGAATAGCCATTCTCCTTCAAGAGGCAGAAATTAAGTGACATAGGCTAACATATCCTTCTGTGTGGATCTGATCACTCAGATCTGTAGAGGATTATTTATATTACAATTATATATATATATATATATTTATTTATCCTCAATTCACAAAATTAACTTGTGAACAAAGCAGGAGAGACACTTAGAGAATGTATAAAAGTAACAGAAAAAGGAGTTAGTATGTAAAGGAGGAACGAGAGGAAAACAGATGGACACGAGTATGTTCACTAATTTTTTCTCTTATCAAGTGAGGAATCAATAGATACTCTCTAAATTGTTTAGTAAGAATAGAGGCCAGAATAGATCATTTAGTTATAAATGAAAATGTTAGAAATACTAATAACATAACTAATAAAACTAAGAGATAAGAAATGAATCAAAATACTAACATTTAATAGTTTGGCATAAATAGATACAATCTAAAGTTGATAAACCTAGAAATTATATGTAAGTATATTATTTAGAATTTAAACATAGTAATTCATGGCAGACAGACCTCAACTATAATTACAACCTCATTATGTTGTTCGTTCTCAGCAGATGACTTGGGAAAATAACTCTCAGTAATAAGTGATTAAAGGGCTCATAACTATGAATCAATTTTTTGTCTAATTTCCCAAGGAAGAGAAGATTGCCCATGAGTTTGTGTGTGGTAGCCAGATTTCAATTCCCATTAGAAGCAGAAACTGACAAAATGCCCAGCTCAGTTGCAATGAAGACCAAAGGAGAACCATCTTAAGAAGAAATAACTGGTGACTACAGGAATTTTCAAAAGAAAACTAACTACCTTAAGGAGTACACAAAGCACTATGAATATCATGAATCAAACATCTTGATTGTTGATAATGTGTTCTGGATATGGCAAAAAAAGGAAGAAATCTTGCTAGGATCTTTCAAGTTCAGTCATATTTCTCATGTTCTGGAACTTGAGTTTTGCTAATTAGGCCATTTTTTAATTCAAACACACTTAACTACAATTGAAAAAAAGATTTCATTGGAGACAATTAATGATACTCATCAATCAAATGCAATGTTGGTCCACTGTGGACAATTCAAATGCCACTACAAAAAAGAAATCTAAGTCTACTTTGGGAACTTCTCAAGAATATTTGGCAAGGACGCCTGGGTGGCTCTGTCGGTTAAGTGTTCGACTCTTGATTTTGGCTCAAGTCATAATTCCAGGGTCATGGGATCAAGCCCTGTGTTGGGCTCCACACTGAGTGTGGCACCTTCTTAAGATTCCCTCTCTCTCTCTCCTTCTGCCCTTCTCCCTGTACTCGCTTTCTCTCTCTCTCTCTCTCAAAAAAAAAAAAAAAAATATTGACAAAGAAAGGATTAAAAAGAGATGTGCTCAGGGCATAGTATATTAGGCATACATCACCAGCACCTGCAAATGCCTAAGTCTATGATCTCTCTTGTTATCATGTATGGCATCAATGTGAAGCCAGAAAGACAAGAGGACTGGTCATGCTTTTCTCACAGACTGTGTGAGTTCTGGTAATTTTTCCAAAGTCTCCAAGTCTCATTTTCCTCATCTGCAAATTGGACATCCTGAAGATAATTAGACATAAACTGCCTACGTCACTAATTTGTTATGGTGATTAAATGAGATCATTTGTTTGAAAGTGCTTTGTCAATGTTAATGTTCTATATTTATTTTTACTACTATTATCATCATCCACTCCTTGTGCAATAGACTTTAACAAAACTCTTCTATTTGGCCTAGTCTTCTCTCTCTTGCTCTTGTCGAGGCACTGAGTGTTTTAATAGTATAAGATTCCAAAAGGTTATTGACTTTCCTGCTCCCAAATCAAAGAGGCTCTTCAAATTGACCATACCGATGAGAAGGGATTTTTAAGTTTCCTTGGTAAACCATACCATCAGAGTTCCAATTCATAATCTTTGCGACTACTTCCATAATTAGACACGTTTGGTGGTTCTTTTTTCCACCCTTCATTCCTGAGTCCTTCAGCTTATATTATTTCTAAACATGTCTTCTCAGTCAATGGCTTGATAATTTCTATATCTGTTTGATTTACTGGCCCCTCTGGTTCTTTGTCTCCTACCTGTCCTCTTGTGTCATCAGTAAACCATCACTAGATCCTTAATAAATGAGAGGAATCCTTTCCATGCAAAGCAATTACTGATTGTTCTGTCCAGGGAAATTAAACTTTGATTAAAATGGGTTTATGGCTACAGACATAGGCAGATCTCCCTTTTGTGATAGGCAGATCTCCCAATCAGATGGAGAATGGAAATATCTGAAGGCATTTGCTTATCTCATTAGCCATTCAGAATTAATTTTATAATAATTTTCTATGTATTTTTCTAGTAAATAAATGAAGTACAATGAGAATTAGTGGTCTATTACTTTTATTAGGTTGTAATGGGGCACCAAGCACTATAGACAGCATTAAAGAATATGAATTATTTTAGAATATAATTAAAGAAGAACCCAAGTACCCTAATTCTCCCTATCATTGATTCATTTTATACAATGTAACTTTTGAAAATAATACGTGAAACAAAGAAAGTTGTGTGTGTGTGTGTCTGTGTGTGTGTGTTTTTAAAGAAGCATGTGGAAATTTTGATATTTATGACAATATATTAATTCCATAAAATATTATTCTGAATGTTATACATCAAATAAACAAATAATTACAAGAGTGTTTGGGACTCAGCCAGAAATTCTCTTGTTTATCTATACCCACTCCCTGAATGAGCCTACCTCCTTTTCTGGTTACAAATACTACTTCTACACTCCTGGTGCCCTATTTAAATATCTTCCCCAACCAGTCCACCATGAATATGTCCAAATATCTACCCAACTTTACACATGGGCGTTTAGCAGTCATGTCAAACTTAACCTTTACAAACTGGACTCCTGGTTTTCCCTCCAACACTGTTCTCACAATGTTCCTCATCTCTGCATGGCACCAACATTCATCCAGAGGCTCAAAGGAAAACCGTGAATTTATCCTCAACTCTTCTCTCTTACTCCCCATATTCAATTCATCAACATATCCTGTCAGAAATGCACTTTACATATTTCTCAAATGGGACCATTTCTCACCACATCTATACACTTAATCCTCAATTTGAACATCATCACCTGCCAGCTGATGATAGCAATGGCCTCCTGAGAGGTTTTCCTGGTCCTATTCTTCCTATACTGTCTGTCCTGCACATAGCCGCAGATGATCTTTTCAGCATTAATCAAATCAGTGTCTTCCAAAGGCTTCTTAGACTATGTAAAGTAGATCCTGAAATGTTTGCCATGGCCTACAAGGCTCTCCATGAACTAGGTCTACTGTGCCCTATGGAGGCTGATTTTATTCCTAAATTTGTACTTGCTGCTCCCTCTGTCTAGGGACATTCTGGCTAATGCCTAAAGACATTCTGGCTTTCCCTTGGGCCTGATTAATGTCAGATGATCTGATGTTTCATAGTATTATGGGTCCTCGACTGCAGTTTCATTAAAATAAGCCAGATTACGTTTGGTAGGCCTCCACTTTATAATAATGACAGTTCTTGGAATGATCTTGTCTAGCAGTGTGTAAGCACTGTGTGCAGTGAACCATGTTTTCACTTTAACACTGGGAAAAATATGAAAAATGACCAAGAACATTCTGTCACTCTTATTTCCAAATGCAGTATAACTAAGGCCTCCAGATTTTTTTTTCTATTCCCATGTATCTTATAAATAAGGTTTCCACTTTAAAGGGGCCTACAAGCACATAGCTAGGGACAGCTCACTTCTAGTCTCAGGTGGTGGTGGAGAAAGCATAAAAGGCCCTCTTCTCTGCCTACCACTTGGTATACAGGAGCCCCAACCCGAGTCCCAGCTTGTGAGATGAATAAAGTTCCCAGGCTTCCAGTGAGGGGTCACTGAAAAAGGAGAGAAATTATGGTATAAGTGTACACAAAATATATGCAGAAAGCAAGACTAAGCAGTTCTTCTACAGAGCATAGAATGGGTAAAGCTGAATGCCCTTGGTACAGACATTTGGTTATTGTTTAGTATTGACATATTTAATTAATTTTTGATGAAATTTTTCCATTTTTGAAATACTTTATTTCCACAGCAATGAGCTCAATAAATGTATGTTTAATAAAAATAAAAGTGCTGATTTTTCATTTCTCATGTTGGCTTGAATACTTAACTTGCCCTTACGGCTTCTCAATATTTGCTGCTTTCTTTAGAGGTCATAAATTATATCACTAACACGTAGAAACTAGAAGATATAAATCTGCTGAGAAAGCACCGGTATCTATTTCAAAAGTTGTTACTGAAAATTTGTTTTAATGTTTTACTTAATTTTGAGAGAGACAGAGCGTGAGAAGGGCAGGGGCAGAGAGAGAGAGAGACAGGGAGACACAGAATCCGAGGCAAGCTCCAGGCTCTGAGCTGTCAGCACAGAGCCCAACGTGGGGCTCTAACTCACGAACCAGGAGATCATGACCTTAGCTGAAGTCAGATGCTTACCTGACTGAGCCACCCAGATGCCCCACAAAAGTTATTTTAAAGCCTGAGCCCCCAGAAAAGAATCTGACACAGCTGAAGAATGCATGTTTACAAATCACCCCAAGAACTATGGCTTTTCATTTAGATCAAAGGACTATAGTTTTAAATAAGTTGTGCTTATTTTCCACTTTTTAAAAGTGAACAGAAAGCAGGGCACGTGGGTGAAGCAGTAGCTGTTAACATGTTGGGTTTATTCACAGAGGAAGTGAAGCCAGTTTCCTATCAGTGTGATCAGATGATTCAGTTAAAGATGAAACATTTAAAATTATTGAATGCTACTGTGCAATAAATTTAAAAGTAAAACACAGAAGCCACATTTATTTTGTTTGATAATAAAAATATAAATCTGGTGTAACACATTATAATGGTAAAAACATAGTTCTCACTAAATTGAGAAGCCTATGTATGAGATACATACTAGGAATGGATTGTGATGTATATATAATTCATAATTGTATCCAAATAAGTTGGAATATTTCACCAAGGAACATAGGACTGTAGTTGTATGCACGCACACAGTAGCTGAACAAGAAAATGTGATGATATGGATACTGATTTAAAACAAAACAAAACTTCAACATGACAATAAAGATCTGTCTCTTTGCTATGATCAAATGGATTTTAGAAATATTTTCACTTTTGAAAAAAACTGGTTTTTTACATCAACCTTCTTGTCCATAAGGATAGTGTTCTTTTATAAATGACCTCAAATTCTGAATGTATTTTGTGCAAATTCAGTTGAAAATATTTAACCAAAGTATTAAACCAATGGAGTGCCAACAGACTTCAGCTTTTTCATCTTGTAGCAAATTGCGGTTATGAAGACAAAGTGTGCACATAAGATGACAAAATTTATCCCTACCACAGCAAGGGAAGAGGTGAACAAATGGAGCCATAAGAGCCCAAACACTGTGTGAGATTTAAGATTCTGGAATTTTACAGTTGTGCTTGGGAATAGCTCAATTTGTGGGAAGAATCTCACAATAGAGCTCCTATTTTTAATTAGATAGATTGGACAAATTGAGAAGGTTTACAATTTTACAGCATCTGTATCTGGCAAAATATTAGAAAAACCATACAGACCACTCATTTGAAGAGTTTTGTCTTATAAAAATATATTTGTCAAAGAACAGAGGTAAACACAGTATATGTGAAAATATTTGGCCTGAAATATTTAAGTATTTCAATATAAAAAAATAGATTTGAGAGTCTTCCATTTTGCAGAATATGTTCTGAGATTACATGGTACCTCAATGTGTATAGCAAATATTCTGGAATAGACAGAAAAATTAATTGAAGATGTCAAAGATCTTATTTTTTTTAATGATTATTTATTTTTGAGAGAGAGAGAGACAGACAGAGAGAGAGAGAGAGACAGCATAAGCCAGGGACAGGCAGAGAGAGAGTCACAGAATTTGAAGCAGGCTCCAGGCTCTGAGCTGTCAGCACAGAGCCTGATGCAGGGTTCAAACCCATGAACCATGAGATCATGACCTGAGCTGAAGTCGGACGCTCAACCAACTGTGCCACCCAGATGCCCCAAAGCTGTTAAAGATTTTAAATTTATTAAATTTAAAATGCACATTGGAAGAAGACTATGGGAATTTATGAAACAAATAAAAATTAAAAGACCTTATTGAAAAATTTATATTCTTCTAAAAAAACATCTTCAGGCAGAGAGATGGAACCTTAGGCCTCAAACAGATCAGATGAGGCCCACCACATCAAGGAAGGCAATCAGGTCAAATATTAAGCTCAACCAGAATACCCTTATAGAAATACCCAGAATGAGGTTTAACAAGTATCTGGGCAGTTAACCTGTGGCCAAGTCAAGTTGAAACAAAAAATTAACCATCACACAGACATAACATGTTGTTAAGATAGATATGGCTAAGAAACCGATTAAAGTATGTGAATATAGGGGCGCCTGGGTGGCTCAGTTGTTAAGCATCTGACATCAGCTCAGGTCATGATCTTGAAGTCCAGGAGTTCAAGCCCCACATCAGGCTGAGAGTTCAGAGCCTGGAACCTGCTTCAGATTCTGTGTCTCCCTCTCTTTCTGCCTCTCCCCCATGCATGCTCTGTCCCTCTCTCAAAAATAAACATTAAAAAAAATTTCTTAAAGTATGTGACATAAATTCAGAATAATTATTCTGCTATGTCATTTTTAAATATTCAGAAAGTTAATATATTTTTATTTTGCTTATGTTATTTTATTTTTTTTTTTAATTTTTTTTTTTTTTCCAACGTTTATTTATTTTTGGGACAGAGAGAGACAGAGCATGAACGGGGGAGGGGCAGAGAGAGAGGGAGACACAGAATCGGAAACAGGCTCCAGGCTCTGAGCCATCAGCCCAGAGCCCGACGCGGGGCTCGAACTCACGGACCGCGAGATCGTGACCTGGCTGAAGTCGGACGCCTAACCGACTGCGCCACCCAGGCGCCCCGCTTATGTTATTTTAAATGTTTGAGTAACCAATATCAATCCTTTTTTTTTCTCTTGACTTTATAGATACATGAACCATATGAACTCATTTTTTCCTTCTGTTTGCCTTTGTTTAAAACAGGTTGAGTTGGACTCACTGCCACTTGCAAGACAATGAATCTTAAACACCACACTTAATAGGACTCTTCTGAAAAAGTAGACAGATAATGTTTGTGAAGCATAGCATCATGCGTAACACATCATAAATTCTCCATAATGGTAGCTATTCCTATAAATTTGGCAAAATAAGTTTCAATAGAAATGTGTATGAAATGCCAAGATAGCGTCAGGTCCCTGACAATACCTTCAATACAATTAGGGTAATGTTAATTATGGTTTTCACTCATTCAACTTCTTCACTACAGTTTGCTACTTTCTCTGGGTACTCTTCCCTCAGTTGTAGCAGTCATCGGTATTCATGTTAAAGAGTGTGAAACAGCTGGCTAGAGGAGTAGGCTGAGGGGCTAATAATCTTTGTAGCGTAATTTAAGGCTCACCTAGAATACGGACTATTCAAGTATATTTTCTGAATCATATTGAATTTACAAGAATCTAAATAACATGTGACTTCTGCTTTCTTAATGTGTGCCTCCTCTACTATTTCTTAGATTTTAACGCAAATGCTTGGGAAAAGGGAAATATATGTAATTAGACATTTACTCTTTCATCCAATGAAGATTTACTGAGCACTTACTATATGCCAAGTACTGTTCTAGTTACCTTCTATGTATTGGCCTAAAAAATAAAATTTCAACCTTCATGGAGTTTGTACTCTGTTAGGGATTAAGAGAAAATAAACAAGAACATTTTTAAGTAAATTAAATAATATATTAGAAGAAAGTAAGTGCTATGAGAAAAAAGTATATATACGTGTGTGTGTGTGTGTGTGTGTGTGTATGAATGGTCATTTCAGTATTAAATAAAGTGGTGAGGAGAGACCTCAGGAAGATGGTGGGATTGAGGCAAAGACTTGAAGGAAATCGGGGAAGAGTGTCCCAAACAGAGAAAATAGCTGGAATAAAGGCTGTAAAGTGGGAGCGGGCTGTCACGTTTGAGGAATAACAAGGAGGCCAGCGTGGCTGGCCTGAATAGCAAGAGGCAGAATAGAAGTGATGATGTCTCGAGACCTTTGATTTTAACTCTGAATGAAATGAATTACTTTACAAATTTCTCTTCTTCCTGGCAAGAAAGGTGCCCTATGCTTGGGAGGGTATTGGCAGCTTTGCCATCATATGTTAAAAAGGAGAGAGCACATATTTGATGATAAAAAGATAAAATAAAAACTCACTGTTTTCCTTGGGAACACTATTGCAAAGAGAAGACATGTAAGAAAACTGAACTGAAATGAAACAAAGGGATTCTAGTTGAAGGAAGAAAAGTGGCAGTTCTTAATAGGCAAGTGACAGAACATCAAAGCCTTAGACTATGTTATTTGACTGAATGAATCTCAGTCCATTTCCATGGTACCCTTTGCAAAAAGTGATTGATTCTCATCACCTTAAGCTGGTGTACTTTCCTCACTGCCAGAGGCTAACAGAAAGCAAGACCAGGTGTAGTCCATGGACATCCGGTATAGGATCATCCGGGAACCCTATGAAAATGCAGATCCCTGCATCTTCCCCAGGCATACTGGATCATGCTACCCCACTAATTTTTATACATCGAAAGTGTGAGGACACTGAGAAAGACAACTTCCTAAGAGACTCTCTGACTCTGGATTTCTATTGACAGTGTCCCATGCCAGGTCCCCAAAATGTTCAATCCTTTTGTTTACAGTTTTCAGGGCCACTAATCTTTGGATAAGGTGAAGAAGAGTAGAATACTTTAAGATACTATCACAGAGAAAGGGAGATGATTTAAATAAATTTTTAAATCACTGTTCATTTCTGTAACTATATAATCATTAAAAACGTTGGGTACAGGTTGCGGGGGAAGGTCACCTTTTCAAAGTGATATTTAGATTTGAGGGTGTATTAATTCCTCTGAGTATACAGTTGTTGATTCTGATGATTTGAACCAATGAGAAGTAATGATGGCTAAATACCTGAGATCTATTGCTTTGTTAGCTATGTTAACAGCCAATGACAACATAATCTAAAGAGATTTACTGTTTGGCTTTAGAAAAAGTACCAAGCTAAAAGTATAATTAAAACGTTTATTAACCTGCCAAGTGGAAAAGGGTAGGTTAAGACTTATGGTGTCTGAGGGGTAGCAATGACTTGTTTTCCATTTTGTCTTCTGCCCAGCTTGCCCCATGGAATAGCCCCACCTACTCAATAGGAACTGAGTAAATGGGCTCACTAATTTTCTTTAATTTCTAGTTTGAGCTCCAAAAAAGACTTGAAAAAAATCCTTTATTGCAAAGCCAGCAATTATTGAAATTCTCTAATTACCCTGTCTGAGACCTTTCTTCATACCAGGATGATGCAGACAGTCTCTTGATTTTTTTTAAAGGTCAAATTACCTTGTTTCAGTATCTTCTGGTGATGGGCCAAATGGGACTGGCTTAATTTAATATGTCTCTGCTGCTTTTCTTTCAATCCAAAGGGGCATCCATCATGGGCTTCTCATTCTGACTGATATTGATCAGGTAATTGCCCTCAGCTTGTCAAACTATCATGATTTTTATAAGAATGAGTCTTTTCTAGAAGAAAGTAGACCCAGAGAGAGATACAAAGATTTCGATTAGAAGTTTGCCCAAAAGCAAGTCAAAGTAGAAGTCAAGAATGAAAAAGAGACAGAGGAGCTCAGGGAGGAAGAGGAGAAGGAGAGAAAGTGTAGATAGTCCTTCTAAAAGGCAGTATGTGTGAATTAAAATTATCTACTTGGTGTAATTCAGAAAAAAGTTCCTGCCCAGCACGTAACACAATTCAGTGCAAGCCAGTTTTGACAGTAGCTGACAGTGTGGTTACTCAGACTGTTTAAAAAAAAAAATGCCACCCTCATTTAAATTTTCTGTCTCAGAATCAAGTGGATACTATTCTTGTGGCTCAGAACCATCATTTTCTTTTTCTTTCCTAGGCTGATGTAAATAAACATTAGCGAACTCTTTAAATTATCTTAGATTATTAGGGTGAAGATGAGACCCAAAATAAAAGGAAAAGCACCTGCCAGGAAAGGAGTTCCTCCAGAAAATTGTCTAATGTTGATCTGGGGAATGTTTTCTTAATGTGCTGCCATGCCAAACCCAGAGACATCCTGAGAGAAAGATATTTTCTTCAAGACATGCTGAGCAGTATATGAGACAAATTCAGCTGTATGACTTTATGTGAAATACAGCAAGGTTACAAAGGCTCATGTGAAGAGTCTAGAAAGTCAAAGTGAGCCCACATTGTAGGATATCATTATAGTTAACAACCAGGTAGTGCTGGGTGTCCAAGAGCTGTATCAAGGCAGCAGGGAAGGTTATCCTGCTACAAGGGCTTCATATAATCATTCACCATCCCTGCAGATATTCAAGACTACCTTGATGCCCTTCAATTTAAGAATAAAAAATGCAGCTTTGTCACCTTCAGAAAATTCTAGAAATAGTCCCTTAAAAACACCTGTATGTTCAATGAAGCTACTTTAAAACAGTTAACTCTTTGTCCAGGTTATTTTTTTTCAGAGCCCCCTTACTTTTGGGGGCCTTGCCCCCAACATATCAATGCTTATTAAAATATATATCTATGACCCACATTAAACCTAATATTGTTGTAATTATTTTTCAAAAATATTTGTAAATTTGCTTTTGAAATTATTTGACTACAAGTAACTGACTTGACTCACAACATGTTATGAGCTCTCAGCAATCATCATACCTAGTTGAAAATTTTACAAAGTGAGAAAATTTAGACCTACAAGTTGTTTTCAAATGCAGTGTAGTTTTAATGAATACTAAATTTTACAATTAATTAAGTTGGCACAACATCACATCATGTAGGTATTTAACAGAACATTTATTAAAATACATTCTGAGATTTTCTTTTTGGCATTTTATATCCAGTTTTTTTTTTTTTTTGGTTTTGTTTTTTTTAGCAAAATGCTCAACCTTATCTCACACTTTGAATGAATATGTGTTCTAATATATGGGTTCTTTCAAAAGTAGTAACATGAGTATAATGAAAAATAGTTTGTTAGATCTTTATAGATTTGCAGAATTTTTTAAAGTTTCCCCTTGCTAAGCAAATCTCATGTTGAAATCCATTCCCCTATCAGAAGCCAGAAATACCCTGAACGACTGGCCAACTGTCAAACTACTTACATGGCACTGAATGTTACATTACCTTAGGAGAGTATAACCCAAAGACAAGTACAATTCTGGACTTCACTTGAAACGACTTATCTGTTCTCCAGAGAGATAGCATAATAAGTTGAAGTTACTGAGAAAGAAAAAGAAAATGCAGGGAGAATAAATACAGAAATGGAAAGTGGTTTTTTTTTTCAGTTTTCATTTCTAGGCTTCAAGATTTCCCTTCCTATTTTAATTTCTTTCTGACAAACTCTCCTTTTTCTTACCTATGTCTCAAAAGAATTGCCAACTGCATATTGGGCTAACACCGTAAACCCACACAGATGCAGCAGATCAAAGATCGGCTCTGTTGTGTTCCTTCACTCTCTCAGTTTGCCTTCCTTGGAAAACACCAATTAGTGACTCCGTGGAGTTGTGTGTGTGTGCACGTCTGCATGGGCACTGAGCACGTATGCATATACACTCACAAGTGGGTGCTTTAAGTGTTTTCCTGTGGGATGCACCCCCCCCCCCCCCCCCCCGCCCCGGATGGCAGGGAAACTTGCATCAAGCTCACCACAGAACCTCCCCACGTCACACCCTCTCCTTTCCTGGCTCCTGGCTCCATCCCTCTGGGGTTATTCAAGCAAATGTAATACCTCCAGTAGTTGTGTAATCTTAGTTGTTGAACACCTTCTGTGAATCCAGACAAAAACCACTACTCAGAGAGAATGCTATGTATTATGCTCATATTTCTTGCACTTACATGACACCAGAATTTTTTCTCTGATATGCAATGGTAATGTGTGTGTGTGTGTGTGTGTGTGTGTGTGCGCGCGCGCGCGCGCAAAAGAAAGAAAGGAGGGAGGGAAGAGTAAGATCTTCTTTTTACTCTTTTTTCTCTCTCTTTCCTTTCTCTCCCTTTCTTCGTTCGTTTCCTTTATTTCTTTCTTTCTCTCTCTCTCTCTCTCTCTCTCTCTCTCTCGCTCTCTCCATCCCTGGCCTTTCCACTTTTCTTTTCTCCACGTTTTCAGAATAACTACATTGTCAAAAGGATAAACCCTCTATTAAACTCTTTTTCTTTCTTAAATCGTGTGTGGAATGTGCCTTTTGGTTCTTTCCTGTGTGAATAATGTGTAAAATAATCAAAGTACCATCACGACCTGACAGCCCAGGCCTTTGATGATAGGGCTTTATGTGGGATTAACATATGACATCTCTAAAATAAATTATTTTTTATGGGTTATATAGGGTACTACTGCATTAACTTCTCTCAGTGTGGAGATTATACAAAATATGCAATAAGTAGAAGAAAGCAAGAGACCTAGAATTAGATACCTTTGTTTTTGAACATGAAAAAAAAAAAAAGCCATCCATTTAATATTCCGTGACTGCTCATCTAAGGTTCCTGAACTTTTAAAAGGAAACTTATTCCTTAGATTCTACTACTTCATGTACTTAACGTGTTCAGAAATCCTTAGAAACGAGTTAATCTAACACATCCTCTTTACAGGTGAAAGAACTGAGCAGACCTAGAAACATAATTCAGAGCCCCCAACCCCTTAAACACTTTTCCACCTAACCTCACACCTTCCCTACACAATGACACACACTGACGAGACTTGGTCAAAATATCGAGGTGACAACACTGTGCCTTCAAAGCAAAGCAAAGCAAAGCAAAGCAAAGCAAAGCAAAGCAAAGATAGTTTAAATAGGAAATACTGGTCCCAAAAAGAGTTATCTATACATTTTGTCAGCCATTTTAGGAAACATTACCATTCAAGTCAGATAATTTTTCTTAGCTAAATTTAAAATAATTTTCCCTTTGAATATGATGCTCCTCAATAGTTTTCTTAGGAACAATAAGAGAAAGATATGTATTGCCAGATATTGTATTCCTTAAATCAGAGCTCTCAGAAAAGAGTGGTATGAGTCATTCAAGAGCTCCCTCATATTTTCTTCCAGTGGTCTGAAGCATATTCAGCCATGTCTGCCAACTTGAGCCCTGTTCTATTTGATACTGAGAGTGGCCTTAGGGAATTCACTATCCCTTCAGGGAATGGACAGATTCATGGTCAGTTATGTACAGTGAATTTAGTATATCTTATCACATTTTCTTTCAAGGCTAAATTCTAGTTGGATATTCCTTGTGGACCATTCTTCTGTTAAAAGAATGCTATCTGATCAACTCTCCCTTTGATAATGCTAATATTCAACAGGTAGGGCCACTATATAATGCAGCAATAATACTTGGGTACTATTGTTGCTTTCTAACAAGAAAAACTGTAAAAACACACTTATAGGGAACCTGGATGGCTCAGTCAGTTGAGCATCTGACTCTTGATTTCAGTTCAGGTCATAATCCCAAGGTCATGGGATTCAGCCTGCTTGGGGCTCCACACTCAGGTTGGAGCCTGCTTGAGATTGCTTCTCTCTCCCTCTGCTCCTCTCCCCTGCTTGTTCTGTCTCAAAAAAAAAAAAAAAAAAAAAATCAAAAAACAACAACAACACACACACAGATACACACAAAAACAAACCACTTATAAACCCATGAGTCACAAGAAAAAAATGTAATGCAGATGTGGAGCTGCTATCCTATGATGCAGAATACAAGAGTATCCTTTACCCAAACTCACTCCAAATAAATGTATAGTTCATTCAGTTCCATAGTTGACCCACATGAAACTGTTTATAACATTAAAGTAAGATAATTTGACCTAAAATAAATTAATTATTAGCCCAATAGGAGAAATGTCTTAAATAGGATAAAGTCTTTCAAGAAAGTTTTTTTAAAAGTCCCTTCAGTTATCAAGCCGAAATTCTTAGCCAATTACAGGGATATTTCTTTAGTTCCTTCACTGTGGGCTAATATTCCAAGGAGCAAGGTGATCATAAGACAAAATACTAATAAAAGTGCCGTAGCTTCTCTCCTTGATATTTCATAAATACTGGCATTGACATTTCTGAATTCTTAAAGCTCTCCTTCTTACTCTGATTCACAGAGTTATGCCTCTTTACCACAAATGGCATAATAACTAAACCAGAAACTCATTGTAAAAACATACAAACTTTTGTGATCCAATGTAATAAAATGGGCCCAATGACAACCTGAAGAAGTGAAAACACAAAAAAACCTGGTTACATTATCTTTTTCCTTTAATGTACTTCTAAATATGCAAAACAGCCAGTCATGATAGGTGTTTGTCCAGTTCACTGGTATTAAAGTAGCCAAACCTGCTTAAATGATGGGCCTCCAATCTTAGGGGACTTAACATTAATACCTCAGATTATTTTGTTAAACAATTAAACTCAATGGTCTACATTACATGCAGGTCATTTACATAGCAATAACTGTGACTTGCCAAATGGTGAATTTCACCTGAATCAGTTCAGAGTACAGATGTTTATTCAGAAAAACTCTCTCTTTGTAACGAACTATTTTCAAAGAATCAAAAATCATTTGGGGGCCAGAACCAGGGCTCTCTTCCAGTGATATTTTAAACAAACAAAATCGAGTCTCTCCAACATGGGACAGTAGCAAGGAGAAAACCCCCTCATGTTCACAATCGTGCGCAAATCTCTCTCTCACTCCAAATGAAATAATGATACCCTATTTTCTGCGGTTTCATTGACAAATAATAAGAAAGATGTCTAAACAGGTACGGTAGGGCGAGGGTTAAATCTGATTGTAATTAGATTGCAGTATGCACGGTCATGTGGTTAATAGTAAATTTTCCTTGATTAACTGGTCCTGTTTGTTAAGAGCTCCTATTAACATTAGTGCTCTCTGTGTTGGCTGTAGAGACACACATGGACCAGTGCAAAATTAATGAAGGCAGGTACGCATGCTGATTAGAATGTGGCAGTTTAATAAACTCTTCCAACATTAAATTATTTAATGCATTCATGCTCATGCAGGCTATTCGATGGTCAGCTTGACCACCTATGTGTTAATATTGGGAATTGAAATGCAGAGAATGGAAGAGATATAGTGGTGTATGAGGTAATTAGCTCTCATGTCTGATAAATGGGGCAATACCTATGTGTGCGCATGTTTTAGCACACCACAAATGGTGCTTTCATTAGCTGGAATCTTCTGCAGAAATTTTTATAAATGGTTAGTTTGATTTTTGCACCATAAACAGTGGGTCTGATAGCTGTAGTCACTGTCGGTTGAATATTTGAGACAAATTTCAAGTCAGCTATAGAGTAAGCTGTCTTGTTAAAATAAATAGGTCACAAAAATTAGATAGGAAGCTTATCAATAAACATCTCCAATCTGGACATAATCCCTATCTACCATATAGAAAATACTTTATATAAATATAAGTGATTTCAATATATAAATGCAAATGTCTATTAGATTTTGAGCAAGATAATAAGCTCTTATATTTGTACAATGCTTTATAGTTTATACAATGCTTGCACATATGTTATTTCATTTAATCCTAATCATAGCCATTTCAAATGAATAGTGTTTGCTAATCAGTAGCCGATCAGAGTCTTAAAATCTCAGTTCTTGCAACTTAAAGTCCAGAGCTTTTAGCCTTAAGCTTTTAGCACAATTCCACAGCTGCCTACAAAACTAGTATTTGTAAGAATAAAGTATTATTTATAAAACAAGTTAATTTTTAGCAGTACATGAGCATTCTAGGAACTTTACCTCTGTGGGAACAGGATACTACTTAGATTTGGTAGAAACACAAAAGAGGAAATTTCTATATTTTAACACTATCTAAATATATACAAGTATTTTAAATGACTTACATTTTCCTAGATCCCAGGATACTTTCTGGCTGTATTTTAGGCCTTCACAGAAACTTTCATAGTGTTGGCATGGAAATAAGTATGCTAACACAGAAGCAATCCAGACTCTGGACCTTGGAGACTGTGTGGAAAGCATGAAGTATACCTTTGAGGAGGCACCAACAAGTCTGGGTTTACTGAATCACAAGACCACCTACTGGGAAAGTACGCCCCAGGAGAGTGGTTGAATGAATTTACCAGCCTGGGGACTTCGTTGCCATTCTTGTCTTTAGTTCCTCTCCCATTCCTGGGATGCCAACTAAAATGAAAAGCAGAAAATGATTCTTGCCCTAACAAAGTCAAAGGAGAGTAGCCAGAATGCCTCGAAAGACTAATGCACAGAATCCAGGCTAGTAAGATCTGCCTTCTACTCCTGGATGTTCTCAGGAACCGGCAATCTGACTTGGAGCAATTAGTTAACTTGCCTGGGCCTTAGTCTTTTCAGATATAATTGAGAGGATTAGAGAAAGTGAACTTTCAAGTTCCTCAAATCTCCAGCAGGACCTTCCAAAATATTTCTTAACGGGAGACAGAATACCAATGATCTTTTTTGCATACCTTCCCAAGGATTAAAAAAATAATAACGAAATTTTGTGGCAGACAGAAAGTGCCACCTTTGAACAGTGTACCCTTCAACCTCCCTTTTCCTAAGGGCCTGAATGGGTAACTGGGGGCGTTGGCTTGCCTCTGATTTCTCTGTGGGCCTTAGCCAGCCTGGATGGTCTGAATGGATTCCTGCTTTGTGTTTTTTGTTTTCGTGTTTGTTTTTTGGCTTTTTGGTTTTTTTTGTTTTTTGGTCTCTGGCTAGCTTCAAAGGATTCCTCGGTCATGAATTAATATTGTCCCCTTGGTTAGCTATTACAATGTTGGCTGCAGTATCATTGGTGCTTCCCTTTGACAATGTGGACAGTTATTGATGTCTGGCACTTGCTATAGGTGGTTGGCAGCTATGTGAGCATTAAGTTATGATAGGCTTTCTACAACATTGTCATGGTGTCCATGAATTCTGACAGCTATATGAAAGATGTAAGTGCTGGCAGTTGTGGTGTGTGCTGACAAAATGGGTCTCATTTTCCTCTGAATCTAGCAGAAAATTTGTACAATCAGGAGAGTAAACAATTTCCACTTGTGTGTATATTTTCAGCCAATGAACATTATGGAAAATCACTGCATTATATCCACCTAAGTTACTTAACAAAAAGTACCTCAAATTAGGCTAGGTATTCACTTCTTAATTTCAAGCCTTCAGCTTCTTAGAAAACCATGTGTGAGAAAGCATTTTATCTTAATACCTTTAGTAGAAGGCTACTCCCAAAAGAAGACAAGTTCACACCTGACATGCAGAATGAGCTCAAAACAGCAATAATAATTAAGCACTAAGAATGGCATGATTGGATGGCATGGGTGATGTTAATGTGGAGAACATGGAACTATAACTTTGATAGCATGCATTTCTTCAAAATCCCTTTTTAGCCTCAGGTAATTTTCTCAGCAGTATCATTCCTTTTGCATCATCTAGAGTAGTATATATAGTATTTGCCAGGTACTTTGAATTCATTCAACTCTTATAACAAACCAAAGAGACAGAAATAATTTTTGCCCTTGTTTTACATATTAGGAAACTAAGTCTCAGAAACTTTAATTAACTTGCCTGTGGCCACAGAGAGACTGAGGCAGAGGCAAGATTCAAACCCAAAGTCTTAAAAGTTCTTAACACCTACAAATGGTATATATAAACCTGTGTAGTCCAATATGGCAGACACTAATTACATGTACCTATTGAGCAGTTTCAGAGAAAGTATTGAGAAGAAACTACTAGAGAAACTATTATTGAGAAACACGACTAATCTGAATGGAAATGTGCTACGAGTATGAAATATACTAGATTTGAGGACTTAGATTTGAAGACATATATTTTTTCATGCTATATTGATGAAATATCATGATTGATAGTTCATTGTTAAATTGACTACATGTTAAAATGATAATGTTTTGGATATTTGGAGTTAAAATATTAAAACTAATTATACCAATTACTTTTTACCTTTTAATGTGGCTCCCAGAAAAATTTATATATTTATGTAAGTATTATAGGTAAAATATTTCTATTGGTTGACAGATGTCTGAACAAGTAGCTCCAATTTTATTTGTTTTCCACATTTTTCATTATAAGAACATTTCATTTGTACCAGGAATCCCTTTGGGAGGGGGAAAAATGGGAAACCAATACTCAGACCAAAAAAAACAAAAACCATGTTCCCAGTATGTACATCTCACGATATGCTTCATGTTCAAACCTGATGTGGGATTTAGAATAGTTGTCCATCAACAGTAACCATAAACTCTACTCTATTCTGTTTGTCACAGAATACTTCTGATGTATAACAAACCATACCGGAATCCTTCCAATGTTGGCAATTCCTGGCCTTGGCCAAATAACAGTATCTACCATGTGCAATTATCTCTCTATGTTGAGGTCTTTATTTTGCATTACAGCCTAGTAAAAGGGTCTTTGGAGAATATGATAGTAGTAGACAGAGACTTTGGCCTGAAAGCACCAGTGAAATTATATCTATTAGGGAGGGAGAAAAAGAAATCCCTCCTGTGGAGTCTGGGAAAACAGCTCATTTCATTCACAATAGTGCAGATATCTGAGAACCAATATTATCAGGCAAAACATTCAGGCTGCTTTTCACACAGAACTTTCCCAATGAGGAAAAAAGATAGTCAAAATTAAGTTTTCTAGAAGTATTGGTTGCTGACTGACCAAATTTATCTTCTAAATGAGATTAGTAAGTCAGCAAGGGTCATAAGGTACATGCACTAGATAGAAAACTCTTAAACACGACTGTGAGAAGCTACATCAAAAGCAAAACCCATGAATTATACACTTAAGTATTTATACCCTCACAATGAGGAGATAACACATTTGAAAAGCCACAAAGTAAAGGGTTGTGCATGTTAATGAACATGGGTAGGAATTAGTTAAATATACTGGACTTAAGTTCAGCATATCTCAACACATTAAAGAGGACAGATAGGTAGATATAGGAGGAGAGGTGCTAAACTTCCACTTACAAGTTTCAATTTGATTTGAGAGGCAAGTGCATGCTATTTTAGAAATAACTGACCAAATAGAAAAAAATCCAAGTTTCCACCTTTTTTTGAAACAATGGAAACAACAAAAAATTCAGTGTTTTTTTCCCCCACCTTTAGCTAAAAACCAGCTAAATTTTAAAATTAAATTTGGCAGGCACATGACGGCATGCTTTCAGCATGATGTTTTAAAGATTAAACTACAGAGCGATCTTTAAACATTAGTGGAGGTCACGTGGCAAACTCCACTCACACAACGGAATCATCACAGCCATCTCTCCAAATGTGTCTCAGGCTTTAAGCCGGAAGAATACAAAATGATATTCTTATCCTCCTCCTCTTCTTGGGGCTCCAAGAACACCCTTTAAATGCCTCTCTAGCTCATCTAGTTCCTCCCTAATACATGTTGCTGGCTTTGGTGTTCAATGTAATTTAAATCAGCAGAATGATCCAAGTGAATCTAGGTTGCTGTAATGTTACATTAGGAAGATCTGATCCATTTGCAGCAAAGGTACACCCAAATTCATTAACATTTACTCAATAGGCTTCCTGCAGGTGACTTTATGAGAGGAAACAGATGCATCTGAATGTCACCTTACCACACATGAGTATTAATAGATTTTTGTTCTGTCCATACACTATTGCTATATCCCATTCTAAGCGAATATAGATAATGGCATTAGTTTATTTTTAAATACACAGAATTATACAGAAATGTTCTCTGAGAGGCTTTGGCAATTAAATGAGTCCAAATTTTACACAGGCGCAATGGGGATTGACCTCAATGGCTTTCTAAGTGCTAATTACTGAACTGAAATGCAGCATGGCTCAAAGGGCTAAACGACAGAAAGGGCGAACAGAGGTTGTGGGTTCTAATCCCCATGTCAGTATTATGACCTAGGGCAAGACTTCCTAGAACAGAAAAGTAGAAACAAGCAGTCCCACTGCCTAGTTTTTGCACCAAGACAAAGAAACTGATTGGAGACCTGTTGCCTCAGACACAGACTCTGTGCATCCTTAGGAAACCAGCCCCTTACCAAAAGGAGCTTTTATAATTGAGCTGCAGAAGTTAGATAAACCTGAAACAATTAGTACACAAATAAAGGAAAATTATGAAATGCTAGAAAAAAAAATGCAGAAGGAGTTCTAGAAGCCCAGAGAAAGGAGATCGTATGGGCCCACAGGGCCTTTGGAAACATTCAGGAAGATGATGTGATGGGGTAGAATGAACATAAAGCAGGAGTCACAGGACCTCATCAATTCTAGGACCAGCACATCTCTGAGTTCTTAAGTCCTACAAATGGTGTTCTTCTGGTATAAAATAAAAATGAAAGTGGTGCCTAGGTGGCTCAGTTGGTTAAGTGTCTAATTTGAACTAAGTTCAGGTCGTGAGTTTAAGCCCCTTGTTGGGCTCCACGCTGGGTGTAGAGCCAACTTAACATAAATGAATGAATGAACGCACCCGACCTGTCAATGTGCAAAATTACTGTGGGGAAAACAAATGAGACCATACGTATTGAAGCATTTTCAACACTATAAATATCTGAAGTCTATGAAAAGTGTTAACCTTTATTGGGTTGCTAGATTGAAGTCAAGTTAAATCGTTCCAAAACATGTTCATTAAAAAAGATGGCTTTGGGGGCGCCTGGGTGGCGCAGTCGGTTAAGCGTCCGACTTCAGCCAGGTCACGATCTTGCGGTCCGTGAGTTCGAGCCCCGCGTCGGGCTCTGGGCTGATGGCTCAGAGCCTGGAGCCTGTTTCCGATTCTGTGTCTCCCTCTCTCTCTGCCCCTCCCCCGTTCATGCTCTGTCTCTCTCTGTCCCAAAAATAAATAAATGTTGAAAAAAAAAATTAAAAAAAAAAAAAAGATGGCTTTGAAACAGCACATTCACCATGGAATTAATATTTTGGGAGGGTGTGTATGCGCCATATGCAAGCCTCTGTGGAGAGCATTGCGAGACACTGAGGGGGCAATGTTGCTGATATCTGTGCCTATAGAGTGAGCCTGATCAGGAGGAAAAATGGTACTGTGCTTAACTCGTACTCATAAGTAAATAAAATAAACTCCATGTTAAAGTAACAGGAGAAGAAGAAAAGACAAAAGGGGGAGAAAGAAATGGGGGAGGAAGAAAGGAAAAGAAAAAAGAATGTAAATCTTTACTGAGTCTCTCAATGATGCCAGAGAGTGAACAGCACTGTCTGGAGCCCAGTAATCTCTGTTCAGACATGCTGAATCTCCCCTCTGGCTTGGCCCATCTTCTTCTCTTTCCTGCCCTTTCCTGCCCTCCTCCTCCTCTCTCCTTCCCCCAGCTCCCCTCCTCATCCCACAAATGGTCTACCTAAATCTGGCCTCTGATCCCTCTTATCTTACTCCTTCTTCCTATTTTCCAAATTCTGTCCTCTGCATTACTACCTGTCCTTTCTTATCCATGGTGGGCTGCCTTCTTGGGTCTTTCCCATTCTTTGCTTGCCCATTAAGTCTACATAGCAAAATAAGGGCCTAAGCACTGAAGAGACAAAATAAGGTACATTATATAATGTATTGTAAATACAACATATAAATACAATAAATTATATAAATACAACAGGGTACTATACAAAGATACATGGGATTGTGATATACCTACCATATGCTTCAGAAAGGAGCTTTATATTTTTTAACTGCTTTAATTCCCTCAACCACCCTATGAGATAGTAACTATCATTATTCCCACTTTACAGACGAAGGCAATGAAGCCCAGAGAGGGTAACGAATTTGCCCAGTCACAAAGCTTTAATTTGACTAAGGAGGCTGTACTCAGCCACTAGAAGAGATGAATGTCTGGTTAGGGAAATGAGCCAATGTTCAAAGTACTGAAGTGGATTTTGTAGGCCTGGGATGGGGGCAGGGGGGATGATGGAATTTCATGGGTAGAGAGGGTAAGGTTGGCTGAAGGGGGTCATAGCCAATCCCGAGAGCGCTTATCACAAACTCATGACAAGGTACAATACTGTCTCAGGTCAACTCCACTCTAGGCAATGCTTTCTCAAAAACTGGATTTGTAGGGTGAGGCATTTTTGAGAAACTAAATTTGTATTGGTTAATAACTTTATTAAACTCAGGGAATAGGAGAGTCAAATGAAACAGATGAGAACCAAAGTAAACTCGATGAAGGCCCATATGTTAAATTTAATCTAGACCCTCTTTCCCCAAAATTATTAGATCTGGTCAGAGCCTGCTAATCAGGGGGAGCAAAGCATCACATATTCCCAATGCTTGCCTGTGGAAATGGCATGGCTTTTTTATAGGTGCCACATGAAGGTTGATGTGTCATCTTTTCTGGCTTTTGCAATGTTTTCCCACCAACTCTGCATATGTCTGATAAGATGTGAAAGCAATATGAATTTGTTCTCTAAGTTCAAGTAATCTTTTTTTTTTTTTTTTTTTTTGGTCATTGTGATTCTTTTTCTTTTTTTTAACATTCAGATCTTTTCTCTATTCGGTTCCATGGAGGTTCACACTATGCCTGATATTGAGTGTGATTAAAAGCGATTGTTTTCATGTATTTAGGTTTAGGAGGAATTCTTCAGGTACATTCCAGAGCCTAGTAATTGACTGTTATTAGTATTAATATGAATTACACAGCTAAATCCCATTGCCATGCCCTGAAAATTTACCCCTTAGGACCAAGCCTCAGTAATAATTTGATTGTGTTCAGATGTAATTTCCAGTTCACATACCTCTCAAAAAGGCAACGCAGATATGGGAGTTTAGGTTTGAAGTAGCAGAAAGGAAATTTCTTTTGTTTGTGCTGCTTGGAATTAGAGAAATATAATAAGTATTCATATTTCTTCCAAATGCAGGAATCCATTTGCTGTAATTCATAGGATGGGGCTGATACACAAGACAAGCAATCATTCCTATGAGGGGCTCTTAATAGTAGATCCTTTCTATGCATTTATTCAAATGAAGGGTATCTCTGGCTATATTTCTTTTTGTTAGAGCCATTTTCTTTGCCTTCAAATCTCTACAATACATATTATTTGAATATCTGGAAACTGTAATATTGCCTTGTAAGTGGGTTGTGAAAATTACCAGCCCACAGAAATTTTATCAATATGTCTCATGCCAGGGTTTACTCTGATGTAAAATAAAAGAAATGGGCCTTTTTTCCTTTTCACCTGATATAATTTGTTACTTACCTTGGGAAAAAAATTAACTCTGCTAATAAACAATTACTGGTATTTATTTTAAAACATGGATAAATTCCAAGAGAAGATAATCTAGGTTTTCCTGATTCCACCTGTTTAGGCAAGAACCAGGCAATGGCTTTGGTGTGTATATTCTCTTTTCACAACAAGGCCACGAAGGAACCTGTTCCAATTATTCCACTTCTCTATGTTAGTATTGTCCATATTTTTAAACCCGATTCAACAACTATTCCACACCAGAGGATATATCATTACTTGTGAAATGCTCAGTGCCTTTCAATACAAAAAAAGATGAAATAATTTTACATAAACAAGTTTAAAATGTCAAAAGAACAGAAATGGATCTATTTGAAATAGTTTCTGAAACAAAATTTGATTTTTGTCAAAAGTGAATTAAAAAAACAATGAAAGAGCCAAGAAAAAATTTTGATATTATATAGTCCTTTTGACAGAGGGTCAGTCCTAGACTTTTAAAACTTGGTATCCTAAAATAATAACATGTTCAGTTCAAAGATAGAATATTCTCTGTAAGTTTGTTTTCAGTAAAACCAAAAAGTGGGATGAATTGCAATAAAATATATTAATAGACTATAGCATGTGCTGTTTTGCTGATGTGCTTAATGGAGGGGAGATGTTTATCATTTTATAACTGTCATTTTTTTTTTAAATTTCTGCACAATATATTTCCATTGTGAAACATATAGCCTTCCAGATCTCAATCCCCAAATATAGGTGAAGACAGGCATTTCAGGTATTTCCTCCATTCAAAAACCGGAAGTGATTTTACTAATGCATCCTGATAATCAGAAGCTAGGTCAAAATATCTTGAAAATGGCACATTTCACATGTTTCTGGAGAAATTCAGAAGCAGTGCCTATCATCAAGGGGTCTCCAGAAAGTAACATAATAAATACAAAGCCAACTTTGGGTAGAGAATAATTTTTTTCTTTAATGTGCTTGTCCTCATCTGGAGAAATTGCTTCATAATAACATTGGATTTTTGAGTGTTTTTTCCTGGGCTGCAAGTGGATTTATGAAGGCTTTTTTTTTTTTAAATATTTTTTTTGTAACATATATTCATCTTTTGAGAAACAGAGACAGAGCGTGAGTGGGGGAGGGGCAGAGAGCGAGAGGGAGACACAGAATAAGCAGGCTCTAGGCTTCGTGCTGTCAGCACATAACCCAATGCAAGGCCTGAACTCATGGGCCATGAGATCGTGACCTGAGCTGAAGTTCAACACTTACCCAACTGAGCCACCGAGGAGCCCCGAAGACTTTTTTTTTCTTTTAAGAACTTAGAGAAACAATCCTTTTCATTCTCTAAAAGGAGTATCCATTTATAGTTGTGGTGATTTATATTTACAGGGTAATATTACCTAAAAGGCCAGGATGTCCTACCTCTGGTAAAGGGACTGTTGTTTCAAGAATCTCCAGAGAACTCATCCCTGAACCTTCACATTGCGTGGGTTTTAGTAGGTCGACATTTCCAAGAATAGCACGGTCTGTAAAGAGCCCAGGAGTGAAGTAGAAGCACTTCTACCAAGGATATTTTTAAAAATGGAGGGGCGCCTGGGTGGCGCAGTCGGTTAAGCGTCCGACTTCAGCCAGGTCACGATCTCGCGCTCCGTGAGTTCGAGCCCCGCGTCAGGCTCTGGGCTGATGGCTCGGAGCCTGGAGCCTGTTTCCGATTCTGTGTCTCCCTCTCTCTCTGCCCCTCCCCCGTTCACGCTCTGTCTCTCTCTGTCCCAAAAATAAATAAAAACGTTGAAAAAAAAATTAAAAAAAAAATGGAGTATGTCTCCCCAGCTCCTTGATATAGAAATCAGCAGGAGGGTAAGGTGATTGTTCTATCTGCTTCTGAGGAGTTGGAGGACGTGACCTCTGACCAAGGAACAAGGGATACAAGGACACAGTGCTAAAGCCATCTTCTCTTGTGACATGAATGGAAACCCACATTGTGTATTTTTGAAGAATTATGTTTTTTTCAAAAGGTAATGGTAATGTACCTTGATCAGACTCCTTTCCTCTCCTTCTTGATATTTACTGGTATTCCCATACTTTCTTTGCATTTTACAGCACTCTGAAACATTTTTATTTGTGTGCTGTGTGTATGGAGCACAGACCAAGCACAAACTTCAGAGTAGTCTCCCCTGGCCACACCTCATCTTTGCAAAGGGGGTGCCTGAGCTGAGAATGCTCTCCCTCCAGATCATAGCCCTACCTTCCTCCTGGGCCTAATTCAAAGACCTCTTCAGTTGGAGTTCACCTTTTATCTCCTGACACATTATACACTTGGCATGTGCTTCCTATGTAAAGGATATATTTCTGAATAAATGCATATCACTGGTTATTTTGCTACTCATATACCATTGTGTTTAAATGCTGGATCTTTCCAACTGGATTGCAAGTTCCTATAACAATAGAAGGCATCTCGGGGAACCTGGGTGGCTCAGTCTGTTAGGCATCCAACTTCAGCTCAGGTCATGATCTCATGGTTTGTAGGTTTGAGCCCCGCATCAGGCTCTGTGCTGACAGCTCAGAGCCTAGAGCCTGCTTCAGATTCTGTGTGCGTGTCTGTCTCTGTGTGCCTTCCCTGCTTGTGCTCTGTCTCTCTCTCTCTCAATAATTAAAAAAAAAAAAAAAAAAAAAAAAAGAATAGAAGGCATCTTCCACTTCGGACATCTTTGGTGTATGGCAGAAAAGTTTTTCTATAAGTCAATAACTGTTTTTTGAGTGAAAAGTGGAAAGATATAACATTAGTAGAAAGTATAAAGACTTTTGTTGAGATACAATTGACACATAAAATTATGTTAGCTTAAGTGTACAATGTAATGATTCGACATTTGTGTATAATGCAAAGTGATCACCATGATAAACCTAGTTAACATCTATCACCATACACAGTTACAAACTTTTTCTCTTTGAGATCTACTTTCTTAGCAAGTTTCAAATATAAAATACAGTATCATTAACTATAGTCACCATGAAGACTCTTCACCATAAAAAGCTTCTCACCTTTTAAGGTATGTTTACACTTGGAAAACAACACTATAAGACTAAGGAAATCTCAACTAAGGAAGGGTCTCAAAGATTTCACTAAAGTAGACATTTAAAATTGAATCATATCAAGTTACCAAATTTAATAAGCAGTGCTCTAAATCTCTCAAAGAGGAAATCTTTGAAGGATACTAACAAATGACACACAAATGAAGAAAAGGCAAACCAATGTTTAAAAGGTCAATAATGTATGAGTTTTGATTCCAAATGTAAGCTGCCCTCCTTCCTTTGGAAGGCTGGCATGAAAAAAAATTTAATCATGGATATTAAAAAGAATTCCTTTAATTCCAGAATCTTTCACACAGGAAGCTTAAAACATGTTTAAAGTCTTATCTGGTAGTTAGATCATCTGCTGTGGTCATGTTGAATCTAGGGACAGGGAAGCCAGAAGATACAGGAAATACCAAGTCGCATAGAGTATCAGCAATCTGACCATGAAAACAATGTACGCCTTCCAAATCTCTAATTTGTTGGCCATGGGGTTACATTTTCGATACTCCTCATATGAGGAAAAATAATGAGAAACATAATTTTTAAAAAGCTACTAGTGACCACCAAATTTAAAAGCTTCTAGAAACCACATTTCCAGTCTAATCCCACTGTCTTGCACTAACAGAAAAATAAATTTTTTAAATTTATCAGATTACTGCCATAGCCTCCAGTGGGGCTCTCCAATCCCAGTCTCTCCCCTTACCAAAGGTACCTCTTAATACTGTAATGTAAGTCTCCCCAAATCATGCAGCTCAGGGATAGTACTGCTCTCAAATTCCTTTCCCTGGTCACTGAAGTCTGGTAAAATCTGATCACACCCTAACTAGCCAACTTTGTTTTCCTTCCATTGACCAGTTTAATATGTAAAACAGTTTTCTCTTGGAGCGAATATATTAATCTTGACTTTCCAGATGTATCTTAATTGTCTGAAGGCGCACCACAATGCCAGGCACAAGATGGATGCTCAATATATGTATATGTTAATTGATTAATAATTGAAGAGATTTTAAAAAAGTGCTGGTGAAGTACTGGTAAATTGATGCATGTCCTATAAGCTGCTTTGCAATGTTACCATCTAATCTTCTATATGTAAATATTAATAGGTTCAACAGTTCAACTGCCCTTTCCCATCAAAACTACGGTGCTCTAAAACATTCCCCTAATGAGATCTGCCTGGTGTCATCATCATTCTTAGAATTCTAAACATGCTTCCATATTTAGAGATGTTGAACACCAAAAGCCTAAACGCAGAGCTTATCTGCCCTTTTATAAGCACTTCAATAAGTCAGACCCAATAGTTTCCAACGTAAGAATGACATCCGGATCCCTAGGTATATGTGCCTAATAGACACAGAGTTTTCTCCTCAAGAATTTTAAGACAATGCATAAGAAAAAGTGATACAAATCCTATATACCACGGAATAAAAGACACAGCTCGTTTTTCCACAATTGAGAGGAGCTGTGAATATTCACATAGTAGCTCCTATTCCAATTACGTGGAAGATGCATTCATCTTGAGTACTTGTCTACAAGCCAGGTATTCATAGATTTCTACCTCCCTGGTTTAATGTCAATCTCAGGTGGGCACACAAGCATGTATTTCACAACAGGGCCCTTCTTGCCAACCTTTCAGATGATTAGCTCCTTTCCAGTTTGATGGTGGGAAGACTCCGTGAATGCTACTAAAGTTGGAGCAGTCATGGGTCACTTCCTTGTGGAGGAGACTCCCCATCCTGCTCTGCCTGCATCCAGAAAGGAGACAGCATTTTTTGGTCAACTATCATCATACTGCTTCCTAGGCAAAGAAGAGAAAATGCACAATTCCCTAATAAACTCATTATTAGTAAGGCAGACTCTTGGTCACCGTTCAATGACCGAAATTCACAATGGCACAAGTAGACAACTGACATTTTGCCTGAGCACACATCTCTGGCCAGTGATAATTAACCCAAAGGTAAAGAACCAGTCGTGTTCTTAATTCAACAAGGCACCTCTTTCAAAGTTGGGGCTCTTCCTGTTTTAATAATCAAAAGGAAAAGACCTTTGGTACTTAATATTTAAACAAAATGTTTAATATTTACACAGTAAAGTTCTTCTTCTGATATTAAACCAGCATTAAAGCAGGGATGGAAATTGGTTTATAATCTCTGACACTAGGCCTAGAGCCTGGTAGTGTAGTAAACAATGTCACTCTTCACATGGGCACCACCTGCAATGGGTTCAGAAATGTCAACTGTAATTAAACATTTTATTTCAAGGATAATTCATAGGTTATGTACATGAAGGACTGCTTTCTGCCACGAGAAATTTCAAAGTACCGGGCTGTGTAAATAAGAAGCAGGTCTCTTTTTTATTATTATTATTGCATGTTTTTTTTTTATAAAGCATATGCAAACTGCCTGAGACCTAATTAATATTATTCTTAAACATATGCTTCATATTTTACAAAGATTTTTAAAGTCAGTTTCATGAAGTCTGACTGGTGATGGTACATTTCTACCTTACCAATTATTTCCTCTAACTACAAGGAAGAACACTGCAGGGGAAGGGAAAAAAGGATATGATTTGCCACAAGTGAACATGGTACTGTAATGGTAATGTTGGGATTGGCTCTCACCAACATTAAATTTCTCTTTGGGGGTTTAGTTTTAGCTTATGGTTTCAGTGAAACCCTGAAGAAAATTTATTATTTTAAAAAAGATACAGTATTCAAAAGTGTAGGGTCACCTAGCACCTCCAATAAAGCTTCTAATCCTAATGAGAATTTGGGAATTAAATTATTCAATTAAGAAGTGTGTGTGGGGGGGGGAGAAATCTCTATTTTTTTCTATATCAATAAAAATTCATTTACGGTTCCTTGGTAGTAATTTGTTATAAGATAACATGATGAATCAGAGATTTAAAATACACCTTCCCTGGTCCTCCACCCTAACATTCTACTTCATTTTTTTCCCCAAAAAACAAGGCTTAAGGGGAAAGACCTTAAGTAAAAATGCTATTTAACTCATGAAAAAAAATCTGGGTAAAAGGGGCACCCGTTTATGTACCTAACACAGTCCATTTTAAGAGCATTCTTTATTCTTTTCTCTAACGATGTAAGGCAACTAGGGAAAAGGATGCTCTCTCACTTGCTCTCCCTGCTCTAAATGTACTTCGTAACCATATATTTTATGACACATATCCAAAGAGAAGGACGGATGGACATGAACAAGCTCAAACACAAGGTGAGGAGGCGCTTGCTAGGGAATGCAGAGCCACATCTCTGGCAGGGGGGTGCCCTGCAGAAAGGCCGGAGCACAAAGGGGCATGCCCACTGGGGCACTGTTTCTGAGATAAAGTGTTAGTTCTTTGTCACAGGTAAAAGTTCATTGATAACAGCAAAAGGCAGCAGACATAAACTCTTCCAAATTACTATTGCAAAATGAATGTAATATGGATACTTCTTAAAAGAATTGTGACGGTGCTTCCTTTAATAGTCTTTTCTTTTGGAAATATGATAACTATAAAAGCTATGTGAAATATGGGAAAAGAAAATGACACATTAAGAGAAAAATGCTATAAATCATATGTGTACTCGTTAAAGTTACAGTAGAATTAAAAGGCTGATATATAAGAAAAATACTCGAAGGAAATATGACAAGAGTGTGTCAGGATGGTAGGGGCATGAGTAATTTCTTTCCATCTCCCAAATTTCGGTAATGTGATCATATGAGTTCAACGATTAAACATGTATGTCAAGTAGGAAGACGACCATCTTGGGGAATTAAAAAGTCCACAGTGCATTTGTTCATTGAACCACAGCAGCCAAGCGGTGGAGAGGAAATTTGGCTTGGACCAAACACAATTTGGCTTTCTTTGTTTCTGTATCTCCCACTCGACAAAGAGATAATAGTCCAAGAAGAGTGTTGGCAGAATGGGATGAAGGGAGAAGGTAGGAAAACACAGCACCAGGATGGTTAGTAGGTCTGGACCTGGAGCTTCTGTTAAACGAATTTCAGATCCTAACTACCACAGATTTGCTTTATCTTCCTGGTAAAATGGCACTGTCTCGGCTACAAGGTAGAAGAAAGACAAAAGCTTTCTCAGTCCAGCTACACCAATCCTGGTTAGGAGAGCAGTAAAGCCTGTAACTATCGCAAAATAGGATTATAAGCATAGGCAACATATTTCCGCTGCAGAAACCCCCACTGGATCAAACCAGACATGGATATTAAACTCTGAGGCCACAAAACTAGTAAATGATACACCTGGTAAAATGGCACAAGTGATCGACTTGACTGCTCCACAAATTTCTTTATCCAAGCCACATACAAACATTGTTTGTCTCAAGCAATCAGTTAACATTGCTGAATATTTGTCTGGTGGCTTGGCAAGTTCTCTCCTTTTCTCCTTCAACCTAATGTGATTCTCCACTGCATCTCCCAACCATAATTTCCTCTCCATGAAAAAATTCCACAATGGCAATGAACCTGCTACAGTGGCAATACCAAAAGCTTTCCATGTGATGAACCCCATTAACCAGCCTTGCAGTCTTTAGGGGTAAGGGAGTACAGGGTTTGAGCTTGAGATCTTCGGCATAAAGAACCAGGTGAAGTGCATGGCAGCCATGGAGGAGTAACTGGAATAAAGATTCCTCCCCCAGAGCCTGCCTCTTTGCCTATGGAAAATACTCAGGGAGACGAATCCTAAAGCCCTACACCTGATCAAATACTAAGAATTCATTTAGAACAAATACAATATTAAAAGCTAATTTTTTCACCACAAAATTAATTAACTTTTCCCTCTACAAATATATTACTAAAAACTTTCTCACTGCACAAACTCTCCAAACAAAATTAATGGTTTTGTTTTGAAAATTAATTTAGATATTAAAAAATTGTATTTTCCACCAAGATCTCAGTTACTCAGATTAAATATTAACCAAAAGCTGTCTTCTGCTTAAATAGAATTTAGCCTTTGAAGTGTTTTTATTAATCTCTTCTGATGTAGGTGCTTGAAATTCTATGAAAGTGCCGCTGCTACCCGTTCTGTGCATCACTTACTGTAATTTATTTTCAGAACATAATTCTATTTATAAATGAAAATCCTATTAAAAGAAGACAAGAAAAATTAGTCCTAGACTTTGCATTGGTAGAGTAGAAACAAAATGAGCGGCCTAACCTGAAGTGACATTTACAAATTACCTGTTAATTTAAACCGGGTTGAGGGATGACAGGATTTAGTCAGACTGACAGGAAGTACCGAAGGAATGACAGTTGGGTCTGGAGTGGCCATAAAGCTCTTACCGCTAGCACATTTATCTGTGCTCCTCTACCACCCCACTGCCTCCCCAAAAGCTTCCTGCCTAGTAAATAATATATTTATAAAAATATTTACACTTTTGGCAGATTAGTGAGTAAAGGTTTTACACAGCCGGAAGCTATCCTCCTGTGTTTAAGGGGAGGAAATGATTGATTAAAAAAAGCTTCAGGCTTTAGTCATTGAATGACACTCCCCCACCCCCACCCCCACATACCATCCCTAACTTCTAGGCCCAAATATCAGTGGTTTTTCTTCATGAGTGTCTTTGACTAAGCATGGGGACCCAACAAGGCTACAAAGAGCTGAATACTTGTACAAGGGCACACAGATACGCACATCCCTCTCCCTCTCCATCTCAGTGTTTCTGAGAATAAGCCCTCAGACACAGCTGGTGCTCCTTTTACTCTTTCTACTCCATTTTTTAAATGTAACAACAAAAAATATCTTGTAAGAAAAACTGTAAAATAATAATTTTTTAAGAGGAAGCCAAAGAAGAAAAAAGAATTGTTATAGACTTGAATATTTTTTGCTATAGACCTGAATATTTTTAGTAGAATTTAAATTACTACCAACCAGATTAAGTATCTGTAGATATGGCACATATCCAAGTAGGTTTTAGTATGTAACAATTAAAATTTATTTTTTAAAACATCTATTCCACATTTAGCTTACAAAGAGGTATATTTTTTTGTCTGGTGGGTATATCTTCAGTAGCACTAATAAGAGCTATGCACATACACAGAGCAGAACCACACACAGGCACACACCCCCACATACAACACACACACAACGTATATCACGTATGTGATATATACTCAGTCGTCTGGCTTTTCATGAGCAAGACCTCTTTGTACCTTAAGAAACAAAGCTGGTGTTTATTAAGTAGAAGACCATCTTTACATTCATAAATTAAGGACAATAAATACATGTAGGTAAACAAGGTAGAAATAAAAAATCAAAATATGTTGAACTAAAGTGAAATGAACCAAAATAAAATTAAATGAAAATGATAAAATACAACAGGAGACACCATTTACATTCTTAAATTAATGACAATAAAAACACCCTGGTATTTGATCTGCCAGCATCCTGGTTAAGGTTCCTACTCTCTTTTGCCACCTTTAAATGGACTTCCCCATCTGAGAATTCTGGAAATTTCAAGGAATTCTTGTACTCTTTCATCTTGTTTACCCATTCTGGAATTCTTTGGACAGTGCAGGGATAATTCTGTAGCACAAAAGTAATTGCTGTGAATTATCCACATCCTGAAATCTTCACACAACTTTCAGTAACTGTTCTAGGATGGAAAGTCATTGAGTGTAGCCTACTTCTCTAAACAAATGTTTCCATATTTGTGGCGAGGGTGTCTACCAGAGACTATGATCCATGAAGGCCTTATCTTAGAGGAGCAATGGTACAACAAGTGAGAAAGAATTTTATCTTGAAATTTTGATCCAGTGCTCCCGATTTTGTATCATCCACTATCGAGCAATAGGGAATAACTAAATCCCTTGATACAAGAATAGTCATATAAATAATGGACATTTATAAATTAAAAAAAAAGCTAGTTGTGAAGAGGTTAAAATATTAACTTTGAGGAAAAAAAAGTTTTAAATCTGAGATGCTGATGACAAGATTCTGTTGGAAAGAGGGATTCTTCTCCTTAAAGTTCCTCAGTGTGGCTGGATGAGGGTCAGTCCCATTTAAAGCCCCCTCCACAGATGACATGACTCTGATTATCAAGCCATTTAAGACTAATACAAATTTAAAATAAAGTTAAAATTTAAAGAAATGATAGCCAAGAGAAATTATCAACTCTTGCTCCTTCCTTCTACCCCATAAGTGCCCACGGGATCCTTCCTCCTAACGCCACCTACTATTAAAAAAAAAAAAAAAAAATCAAAAGGCTCTCTTGTCCTCTTTGGCATATAAAGATACACTTTTTCTACTAAATCCTAGTTTTGAGTCTTTCTTCAATCTGAGTTTAGAGATAAATTGTAAATTATTGGTGTCTTAGACTCCTCTGTCACATTGCTGTCAAACATATGCCTGTGTGGAAAATCCTGGTTTTTTCTAGAAGATTTATGAAATGTTGCTTTGCTCCAAGATTGATATCCACGTCCTTATTCAGTATATCAAGGGCATATGATAATGATAGTGATCAATGTTATTTTAACACTGCACAAAGGCCAGGGTGTCAAGGCCATCACTTCATTAGACAACAGAACTATTGATTATTAACTAGAGACTAGCTAAAATCGAAATACCTGTACAATCTCCCCATGACAAAACACTATCAGTGGGTAGGCAAGTGGATTACATAATCTGTCAACCACTATGAAACTTTCTCAAAACTAAAGTATGAGGAACATTTCAAGGGGTGCTTCACAGTGAGCAATTTCTCCTTTATATCCCCTAACCCTCTGTCCTCCTCCTTCCTAAGCTAAAATAATTTTAGCCTCACAACACTGTTTGAGTCCTGTCCTTATGATGTAAATGCTCATTAAAAATTGAAGGGAAGGAGGATTTGAAAACTGTTAAAGGTCTGGGTGGGAGTGGAGGGGACAGAAAGAAAGCAGGACATTACAGGTGTGAGGGAAATAATTAAGGACTATTTATGCCCTTACTCTAATCTTCCTATTTTTGCCTTTTTTTTAAAATAGTAAATGCTTTCTCATTATCACAGGGCTAAAGGAACCACATAGTTTCCCCTCCATGTCTAGAGACAGATTATTATTTAGTTGGCTCCCATCATTTTTATATGCAAATTGATCAGACGCCCATTCTCTTTGCCCTGAGCTATGAGCTATGAAATCTGTAGAGTCTTATTGTAGGAGTTAAAGAGGCCCCTCTATCCTGGAGTCATATGTTTGGACTCTCAGGCAATTTCCCCATCATGTGGGCTTTAATTGGACTATGCTTCCTAAATAGCACAATCTTCCCCTTGACCAGCCTTCTCTGTGCATACACTTAGAAGAAAGAAAATGGGTTAAAAGGAAGGCATTGAAAAAATAAAATCAGCCTGTTCAAAACAGCAGTTTGAACACTTCCTAATGGAGCTTTAAGAACTCATCCTAAGTAAAGCAAATGGCATGAGGCATGTGGAAAACTGATTAGTGAGGACCAAAGCAGACATTTATTGCCCAGAGGTAGAAAGTCCACTAATCTTCCTGTTAAACCTCTGTTTTCATTTCCTTCTCAACTAACCTCATTCTGGACCAAATTCATCACCTGTCTTAAGCCTCCAATCACTACTGAAATTAAAGAAGTCAAAAGAACAGTAAATGGAACCTCATGGGAATGTATTTCCCCGATTCCTTCCTGAATTCCCAAGATCATGCTGAAGCACTGGAATGTCAGGGCCTTGGCCCTTTGCAACATTCACTGTTTCTGCTTTTCAGAAGCAGCCTTGGGAACCCTGAATCCTGGTTCCAAAATCACTAGTGGTCTTGAGCAAGAGAGGTGGGATTGGCTTTGGTGAACTGAGCACACAGAGAAGAAAATCTGTGACTGACTGCAACATGAGTATATATAATGGGAGCCTCGGAAGTCATGAGGGTAAGTCCCAAGCCAAGCACTTTTGATGGTGCTAGGCTAATATGGCAGAGCTCCTTCCATAGGTGAGATACTCTAAAAAGGCAAAACTTAAAAGACTGTCAAAACTGGAATGATTTGAGCAAAAAAATACATAACAGTATTGGATCATAGCCCAAAGTATAAAATAAATATGAGTCCATAATACTACAAATTAAGGACTAAATAAAATGAGAAAAAGATTAAAAATCTTCCTCACAGAAGAATTTTGAATAATTTATGACAATCCTCTCCCCTCCAGAAGGTGGTTCTTACTATTCTCCCCCAGCTGTCCCATCTATCTTCCCTGACCTTGAACTGGGCTGGATTTAGTGACTTGTTCCTAAAAAGTTGAGTATGTAAAGGGGGAGTTGGAGTTAACAGTGGAGAAATTTGCCAAATGTTACCTGGGCCAGGTGATCAAGATGAAGATCACCAGTGGTAAGGCACGCTGGTAACATGCAACCCCTGATAGGATGGGACAAGAAGGGCACTTCACCTCTGTGGTCATCTTCCCCAACATGTGTAACTCCAATATAATCAGGAGGAAAATATCAGACAAACCCAAACGAAAAGACATTCTACAAAATAAATGGCTAGTCATCTTCAAAACTGTCAAGGTCATGAAAACAAGGAATGACTGAGAAATTGTCACAGACAAGAGGAGACTAAACATGTGATGTTTAAATGTGGTGTGGTATTCAAATGCAATGTGCTATCCTAAATTTGATCCTGGAACAGAAAAAGGAGATTACTTGAAAAACTAGTAAAATCTGAATAAAGTCTACAGTTTAATACTAACATACCCATGTTGGTTTCTTAACTTTGGCAATGTACGTAGAATGTAAACTTAAAGGGAAGCTGTGTGAGGGGTATGCAGAAACTCTGTGTCCTCTTTGCAACCTCTCAGCAAACTGAAAATTATTCCAAAGTAAAAAGTTTATCTTAAAAATCCAAAAAAAATATCCCAGAGCGCCTAGGTGGCTCAGTCAGTTGAGCATCCAACTGTTGATTTTGGCTCAGGTCATAATCTCACAGTTTGTGAGATCAAACCCCATGTCTGGCTACACTGACAGCATGGGGCATGCTTGGGATTTTCTCTCTCTCTCTCTCTCTCTCAAAATAAACTTTTTTAAAAATACAAAAATATTCCTATAATAACCAGCCTAGAATTTTTTTTACTATGTAAACAAAAGGAATAAAAATGTAACAAATTGCATTTTTGTCAAGATAAAGAATAAAAGGATAATCTATTTGTACAAAACAGAACAACATATATATACTCTCATTTACATATGCATACATAAATGTATATATAAGATACACATATCTATAGGTAGATCATAAATACATAGAAATGTAGATAGATCAATATTATAACTGCTATTCTATTTATTCATTCATTTATTATTTTATTCATTTACTCACTACTTTGAAATAGTGACTGCTACATGTGAGGCACTTTACTATGGGCTGGGAATCCAACCATGAAAAAGATGAGTACAAACCTTTCCCCCAAGGAGCTCTTATAAAAGTTCATTCTTTTGTGTTCCAAAATTCTTAAACCTTCAAAATTCTTAAATACTTCAAGAAGTATTAGTTTAGTTTAGGGTTTGTTTGTTTTTGTTTTGAGTAAAATTCTTAGGTTCCAGACCAAGACCAACCACTTATAATGTATGTGGTTCTGAGCAAGATTCTTAACAACTACCTGTGTCTCAGTCTCCTGGCCTGGAATATGTGAATCATAATAAATACTTCTTCACAAAGCTGTTGCAAGGGTAAAATAAATCCTCACACATTATAAAATACTATGCGAGTGTTACCTATAACTCAAAGAATGGTTACTGTGCTATCTAGCAGGGCCCAGTAGGAGTAGGAGCCACAGCAGAATGAGGAAACAGAAGAGAGGATAGAGTTTTATGACTTTGGACATGGGAAGGTACCTGGAAAAAACCTCCTCTACTTCATAATCTTGCCTGGAGTCAGCTTTGAAAGTGAATATGTAAATGTATAGAAGAAAAGTACAAAACCATCTTGTGAAGTGAGTAGAAGTCACACATTACTATCCCCATAAATGGATGTGGTACCGGAGGCCCAAAGATATTGAATAACTTGCTTGAAATTCCACACTGAGCCAGTAACACATGAAAATTAAGAATTTCATCCCCTTGGCATTGAGACTGTACCACAAAGGTTTGCCATTTAGCATACTCTGTGCTCACGCCCATGTTATCGGACTAAAACTGCTTCTTGGGTTTATCAATGGCTATGATTGGGAGAATTCATGCATGACTGTTTTACCAGATGGGAGGCCAAGACCCTCACATTGCTGTTTCAGTGCAATCCTAGTTAACACCACAAAATCCCTGCCTGCCTGCCCACACACTGTTTTATTATCTCTAACCCCACCCCACTGGCTGTCCACGAGAGGCTTCTACTGCAAGCAATATGCCAGTCCTCACTCTCTTCCTTTCCTTGTATTGTATGATACAATTAAATTATGATGTATACTTGTATTTTAATGTTATATTTATAACTGTACATATGCCCAAAGGCTTTAGCAGGAGTTACATTTTTATATCTTGAAAAAAATACATATTCAAAACATCAGTTTTTGAAAAGCAAGAAAATTTCTTTAGTAGTTTTCCTCTTTTTGCAAGAGAAAAGTTGAAGTTTTTCTTCGGCTACTTTATGAAGCATTAGATCACTTTTGAGAAGTTTTTTTTTACTTTTATGGAAAAGATTCTAGAGCTTCTTCTAGCCGTATTCTTTTCTGTTTGTTTGTTCTTTGGTTTTTTTTCCTACAGATGGCATAGAGGTGACAAGCTATTTCAACTCAGTATTTCCAGTCCATGATAATTTACTGGGTTCTAGGTTCTTGAGATTAAAAAAAAAAAATAACTAGAATTCCTCAAAGAATTTCCTGACTTGTGAATGTCAAAAACAAAACAGGTAGAGAATAATATAATAACTTTGTAGAAGGCTTACATCTAGGTTGCTATTGAAGTTTAGTTGCATTTGTTGGGAAGATAGTCCTGGGTCGGTGGGGGGGGGGGGCGGGGAGTAGAGCAGAAGAAATATTTGGACTGGATCTCTGAGAATATGTATGGGTTTAACAGACTAAGAAGAAGTATATATCTAAGCAGAGACAATCACATGAGCAAAGATTCAGAAACATCAATTATAGGAGACTCAACATGTTAGTGATTCTTGGGCAAGATCAGAGATGAGGAGACAAAATAGGGTGGAGAGCAGTTCTTGATGACCCTTATATTCCAAATTAAAGAGAGATGAAGATTTTTAACTTACAGGCTATGTAGATCTATCAGCGATTTTTATGGAGGATAGTGGGGGTGGGTATGATAGAGGGGTACAGAGGTCATGACTAAGAACAGAATATTCAAGGGGCGCATGGGTGGTTCAGTCAGTTGAGCATCCAACTTCGGCTAAGTTCATGATCTCATGATTCATGAGTTCTAGCCCCGCATTGGGCTTGCTGCTGTCAGCCTGTCCCTTTGTCCCCTTTGGATCCTCTGTCCCCTTCTCTCTCTGCCCTGCCCCACTTGCTCACTCTCTCTTTCTCTCAAATAATTAATAAATAAGAACAGAATATTCAAGAAAATACTAATAAAATCATCCAAGCTAAACAGTATTCTTGGAAAACAGTTGTCAATTCACTAAACAAATTTAATTCAGTTTTAAACAAATGTGAACTGAGTGATAATGGTGTGTATCAATCAGAATTCAGTCAGAAAAACAGAAACCATTCTAGGTATGTCATGCCAACAGAAAGAATTACAGACTTAAGACCTATTGGAAAGGCTGAGGGAGAAAGGTTGGGGAAGCCACCACTGGCATTCAGGAAATCAGGAAATGTCTAAATTCAGTACATAAAGGCACTGATGATCTCAGCCATCTCCAGCACCTGAGTGGTACAGAGAAACTGCAGAACACCCAGAAACCTCTGGCAAAACCTTTTATTTGCCATCTGCTATAGTCCAAACACCTGCCCAGAGGCAATAATGGCTCTGATTCTCTTTTATCTTCCATCTCTTACACTAGTGTTTTTCTCTTGTGGAACATAAAACAGAATTCTACTGACAGAGATTCTAAGAAATTTGTTCTTATGCTTCAAAATCCCCACATTACTGGTAGTGCAGACAAGATGGGAAATGGTATCAAGTTGCCAACAGGCAGTCCAGCATATTGTGCACAGGAAGTCAAGGTCTAGGGCAAATACTCCTTAAACAGTATTAATAATAAAACTTAACTGTTTTCAGATACATTGGAAAAACAAAACAACAAACAAAAAAATTAGAGGACTGGTTCCCAAGAATTCTTGGACTCTGCTCTTTCCTTTTCTAATTCCTCAAAGTTTTTCCCAATTCAGATGTACCAAAAATCAGTGAGCTAAGCCCTGCCCACTCACTGGGTCTTCGGATTTCAGTTCCAACTATCTCAGTCTCCAAAATTACTCATGATGATTCACCCGACTCCTGAGAGACACAAAAAAAAATGTTTAGTTTTGATGTACTAGAATGGTATTAGGTACTTACGGATAAAATCTCATATGAGAATGATTGTGGATTCCCAAGGAATTTTCTATGAGGTTCTCAAACACATAGAAAAGATCCATCAAATTTTGTAATTTTGACCACCTACAAACACATATACACACACACTAAAGTCCCTATATTTTAGCTCTTTCTCCTTTCTCTCAGGATAAAGTACAGACATGTAAGTAAGGTCTACCAGGCACTAGTAGTTATGGCCCTTGACTGCCTCTCTAAGCTCATCTCACACCCCTGTGCTCCTCACTCTGCTCTTTCCATCCTTCCCTATAGAAATCCTTCTTCAAGGGAAAGGAATGTGCTTGCCCCCACCTCTTCTTCTGCCTCCTCCCATTCATCTCCCACGTGTCAGTTTATGTAGCATTTTCCCTGGGGGACTTCTCCGCTCATCAGTCTAAGGTCCCCATTATTCTCCCCACCCCTGTCACATTCTATGCTTTTCTATACAGAATTTACTTAGTGTAATCACATAATTATGTGCATAATTTATTGTTAATTATTTGTTGTATTTCTGTCTCTTCTAGTAAATTTTACAAAGACTGTGACCTCCATTTGCCTTGTTTATAATTGTATCTTCAGGGCTTAGCAGAGTCTGTCATAGTAGGCACTCAATATAGAAATAAAGAAAAGAGAAGAAAAGAAAAAGAGAGGTATGAAGGAAGGAGGAAGGGATGGGAAAAAGAGGGAAAGAAAGAAAGAAAGGAAGAAAGTAAAAGAGAAAGGAAAATCAACACGTCTGGTCCCTATCACCATTCTGTATAATGGCTATTCTTTTATAAGCAAATTATTTGAGGTTATTTCTCTGCTTATTCCTTTAATGTATAAGAACATTAGAAACTGGTGAGTTCCTTCATTTCAACTTGTTTAATGTATACATGTAAATCGGGACCCTTTCATTTCTTTTCTTAGGCCAACTAAAGTCTCACAATCTTTGGAGGCTTGAACAGTGAACCACTCCCTTGGGAATGGACATTGTGCGTAAGAGAGCAACAACTTTCAACAAAGAGAAACAAGAAGAAGCCACATCCATGGGCCCTAGATCAGACTCTTGCCATCGGACAAGACCTAGGGCTTCTGGTATCTCGTCCAGGAATGAGAAAGCTTTTTCAGCAGCCACAACACTCTCTCTTTTCTTGAAACTTTTGATCTGTGGCAGCTGCATCTTCAAAGTGGCAGTTACCCAAAAATGAGTGAAATTAGCAGGAAAAAACACTTATTTGCATGTTATCATCTAAAATAGGCCATGAGATGGAGAAAGGGAGGAACATTTTGATTCGAAATTACTGTAGACTGTAGCCAGAAGAAGTTGGGTTGCTTCTTTTCAAGTGTGTTATCAATAGTTGATTGTCAGATGACTCATGCTCTTACATATAAGCTACATAAGAGATCCAAATGCAAAACCCAGCACTCAGGGACACCATTTGGATTTTTAATGCTCCCTTGGGAACCTAGAGCCCTCAAAGCAATGAATAGATTACAATGAAGCATAAATATAGTATTTTCATTTCTGACAGACACTCTTATTCTAAAATGGGCCATTATTTAAAGGAAAATGATATCCACTTTTAGTAGCCCAACACTGAAATTTAAAGAATTAAGAACCCCTCAGCTTGGATAAACTCATAAACATATGAAAATTATTTTGCATTATTCTTTGAGACTTCGCACTTAGAAGGCAAGCAGCAAAATTGGCACTGCCTTTCTGTTATTCTGTTGACTTAAAAGGAAAGAACACAATCAGGGATGTGGCAATTTTCCACTCCTTTTTCTGCCCCTCAGCAGCTGAATGGCATCACTGTGCAGAAGCAGTGTAAATGACAGAGATGTTGATGATCAATGTATTGAACAATCTCACAAGATCAGGTTCAATAGCCAAATTTAGGAATCTGTTAATGGGAGAAGTCACATGCAGTATCTAGCAAAGAAACTATTCAGAAGTTGCCTGGATAGAAGAAAAGCACAGAGGTGAACAGCATGGGCTCTCAAGCCAGTCTGCCTACATTTACATCCCTGGCTCTTCTACTTCCCAACAGTGCAACTCTGAGCAGCTCATTTACTCCTCTGTACCTCACTTTTCTCATCTGTAAAATAGGAGTAATAATATCATCTCTTGAATGGTTATTGTGAGGCTTAACCTCACATTTGCTGAACTAGCAAATGTGAAGTGCTTAGGACAGTCACTTGTAACATACTAAAGCATAGATAAATAGTACCATTATGATGATGACACTTTGTGAAGAAAGTGTTCCAAAGCCTGGACTCTTCCTGTAAAATAAATATATTTATGAGTACCTCTGGATACCTTCATTCATTGCTAGGTGCCACGTACTTTAATAAATATGCCCTGAATGAAAACAACTCTGTGTTTATGACACTAAGCCACACATAAATGTTCATCTAAGGCAGTTTCTGTTAAGAGCCAGAGAGTAAATACTTTAGACTTCGCAAATTAGCAACTATGTTGTTGTAGCTCAGAAGCAGCTATAGGCAATACTTAATGAGTTAATGAACATGGCTGTGTTTCAATAAAACTTTATTTACAAAAACAAAAGGTGGGCTAAATTTGGCCCCCAGGGTATAGTTTACCTACTCCTGATCTAATAGATTCTTCAACTAAGAAAACTTGACATAAGCAGTTTCCTAAAAAAGAATTTAGAAAAGTAGGATTTAAATCTCCTTAGACATTTAGTCCAAGGCTTCACAAGAAGTGAAGTCCTGACATCACACTTAAATCCTCCTGAGGCATTTAGAAAGCCTCAATTTGCTCCCAAATTCACAAAGAAAACCTCAGACTAATACCAGTTTACTTTTATTAACAATAGCCTGCCATTTAATAAACGTTTACTCTGTAGTAGTCAATGTTCCAAAGGAATTATGGGTCATCTCACTTGATGATGACAAATTCTAACAGCACCACTTTCAGAAGATGCCCACATTCTGCTAACTTCTCCCTCCCCAGCCAATACCATCATGAACCCAAGCACCTTCACCCGCATCTGGTTTATAATCACAGTTCCTAAGTGCTCTCCACGTTTTTACCCTTGATTCCTACAATCCATCCTCAACTTAGCAGCCAAGGTGTTCCTCACAAATGTGTCAGGTCATGTCATTCTTCTGACTGAAACTCTTCAGTGGCTCTCCATCTTACTCAGAGTATAAGTCAAACTCCTAACAGTACCTGGCCAGACCCTCTGAGTTGGTCCTTATCTTCTCTCTGGCCTCATCTCTTACTGTTGTCATATTCTGCTTACTCTAAGTTTACTGCCATAGGGGTTTTGTATTTACTCTTTCCTTGACCACATGGCTTGATCATTCCCACTTTCAGGTCTTTGCTCAAATACCATTTTCCAAGTAAGCCTACCCTGCATGGGACCCTCCTTATCATCATTCTCTGCTTCATTTTCCTACTTAGCCCTTACAATCAATTAACAAATCAATAAATTTTAAACTATGATATAAAAATATAAAATATATTAAACTTTTGTTCACATCTGTGTCTCTAGCACCTAAAACAGTATTTCCCACATAGTAGGCACCTCATAAATATTTGTTGGGCGAATGACCCTATTAGACCCTTTCCCATGCACCAACTATGGTTGTAAGTGCTTTAATTCTCACAAACCTGTGAGTAGATGCTACTATAATCCACATTTTCAAATGAGGAAACCAAAGCTACTATAATCCACATTCTCAAATGTGTAAACCAAAGCCTTGAAAGGTTAAATGAACTGTCCACAATCACATGGCAAGTAGTAGAGACATGCACTTGAATGTAGGCCATCCAGACCCAGTCTCTGTGATCCCAACCACCACACTCCACTCCCTTTATTTAATCTTCACTTTTCCTTGAGTGAGGGATTGTGTTCCTGGGTTTATACATGAGGAAAGTGAAACTTAGAGATATTAAGCAATTTGCCCAAGGTCACAAAGCCTATAGAGAAGCTAGTATTTCAATTTCCATTTGCCTATCTCAAAAAAAAAAATCACAAAAAATCATCACAGTTTTTAATGCTATGAGATTTGATGGCATTTAACAAAGCAAGGCTGACAGAATTTTACAAACACAACCTTTCACACATTGATGCACTTAAGGCAACCATCCAGAAATCTCTTGTCCAACATCTCACCAAATGCACCCAGTTATCTGTAGATCCTTCCAGAACTAAGGGAGTTGCCATACAATATCAACAAGCTTGGGTAAAGACATTGCTATCATCCCCACTGCATTACGGAGAAAGAAGAAAAGAATGATAAATGCCCTTTGTAAGGTGACACACCCACCTGTAATGAAGGAGAAAATAAATCCAAGAACTCAACATTTCAAATTTGACCAGTTAGCTCATTCTAATGCTCCCAAATTAAACACTAACCACCTAAAGTTCAGATACATACAAATTGGGATTCAAGAAGAACTCAAAGATGGTGACGATGTACACCAAAAAGTTAATTTCAAAAGCTGGAACGCAAATGAAAGCAATGCCTACCACTGAGCCCGTAGTGAGTCTGGAACTCTTTTACATGAAGGGAAATGACTGAACAAAGATCAGGAGCAATGATGACCAGCAATGGCTGAATCAGACCCCTCCTCAGTAAGAAGGCAGGGCTGAACAAATCCAAACAAAGGTGGCAAACATGTGCAGGAACTGTTGTTTTAATTCCAGAAAAGCATAAAAAAGAAGGGACCATATGGAAATTCTAATTGTTAAAAGACATGGATAAACACAAATGCTTTATTTTACATTTTATTTTAAAAAATGGTGGGTACACAGGAGGCTATAAATACTAAGGACGTGCTCTTGCTTGCATTTCAAAGTGGTTAAAATTGCAACAATGCATCAAGAAATATCACAAAAGACCAGAATTTTAATAATTTGGAGAGGGCCACTGATGCACAAAGGAAAGGGGAGGGATTAGATTCTTGATATCCAGTTCTCATCACACCAGGAATCTCATATTAATGTTTGTTAGGAAAAGGAATCCACCATAATTCCTGCAGCCTTAATGTTGAACAGAAATGTCAATATGTTTTATTCAACCTTTTATTTTTCTTCATAAGGTAGAATCAGGCTCATATATCTAAGTGCATAATAACCCTCAAAAATTCTAAAGAAAGACAAAAATATGAGCCTATATTTTATAATTATTTGATAATTACTAGGTTTTTATCATTATCCAGAATGTACATCCACAGTTACAGAAATATTTTAGGTATATGTGTTTGCATGCCTATATATGTACATACACACACAAAATCTTTTAAAATATTTCTTGAAAGGTTAAGGAAATAAAATGCTATAAGAAAAAATCTAATATGATTTTAAATGTTACATGCGAACGAACATTTTAAGCAGGTTCCACTGTGTCTGGATATATATATGTCTGCACACAATCAGGATGTGTATAATAAAAGGCAATCACAAAATCTCAGAAACTCGACAATGATGAATAGAAATAATTTGATTAGAGAATAGTAACCTTTGAGGCCAAAGAAAGCTACATAAAATCCTCAAAGCTGAACTCAATACTTGGGGGTTGGAGGAAAGGAGAAGAAATGAGATTTTAAAAATATTTTACTAAAGTTTCAATTCAGAATGCTGCTCTGGAACTGTTCAGAAAACATGGGCCGTATCTTTACTATTATCTACAGCCATGGCCATGGGTGCATGCGTGCATGTGCGTGCACACACACACACATACATACACACACGCACACGCACACACACACCCCTAAATGGAATTTGTCACTATAGGATATTTAAAAGCCAGACTTGCTGCATTTAAAATGTATGGAATTTATTTTTAAACCAGCCATATCTGAATTCAATGCCTTATATTTTGAGTTTTAATTCCAATCATGCTAATTTTAAGTCACAAACATATATCTGCCGGTAATGAAGGTTGTTTAATTAGGTCCAGATAAAATAGCTCCAATTCTGTTTCTGATCCACCTGTCAAAGCAAATCAGTCTTTTACATGGCTAAAAAAAAAACAAATTAGACTAGCTGATGACTTTTTGAATATTCAAGTAGACACACCGAGGATAAATCCAAACAGAACTTGTGACTGAACAAAAGCCTGAAACGTGACCTCAGAGCTGAAGATATCTTGCTCTGCCAAAAGCAGATTTGCAAGCAGGGTCCTTCCAGGATTATGAAGTCAAGGACAGGGTGCTAAGAAGTAATGAGAAGGATAATAAAAACAGAAGCAGCGCTACAAGAAATCAAATCTGCCACAGCTTAGGGCAACACACCAGCTCAACGCAGTGCAAGATAAATAAAAACAATGGTGGAAATGGTGACAGAGAGAATCAGGTGAACATTTCATCTGCCAAGGTAACTGCAGAACCAGAGACATCCTAACTCAAGGAGTATACGTTATCCTGATTACGCACAGATTATTTCCTAGGTTACTAAAGATAAAAAATCTGTTTCCCTTAGAAGTTTAGCGTGAATACTCTTAGAGAATTCTACTCTTAGAGATCTAGTTTCCTTGTGTATCAAGTACATTTAGGGACAGATCCACAGAAACAGAGTAAAGTGTTTTCAAATTGGTATGGTGGCCATATGAATAATAGGCTTTAAATGGAAGGATACAGAGGGAAAGAGAGAAAGAATAACCAGAAATCCAAATCCTTGAACTATGACAGGTAGTTGCTTTCAGATAAGACCCTCAGGATATTCCTTCTGCACGTGGTTGACTCCACAGCAAAGATGTAAGATGGGCCCATAGTCAAGGCCCCGTACACAAGACTAGCCTCCTAATTCCTCACTATCGCATTCGGAAAAGAAACCCATGCTCAGCTGTCTCATTCCTAAGTTGCTTTAAACAAGAGACACAAAATAAGAATAACAAGCTAGATATAAACATTTAATAAAATATTATATAAACATTTATTGTATTATATGAAAATAAGAATAACAATCTATGATACAAACATTTAATAAAATATTATATACGTAAATATTTATTGTATTATATACACTATTGTTTATATATAGCAATATCCTACATGTAGGATCTGCATGGAAAATTCAACGGAAAAAGATGAAAAAACAATGAAATGACTGGATATACATTTGGAATAAAATGAATCTCCATCCTTACCTCATTCACAAAATTAACTCAAAATGGTTAGTAGATCTAAATGTAAAAAACGAAACTATACAATTTTTGGACAAGTAAAGGATAAGATCTTCCTTGGCATAGGTGAAGATTTCTTAGATTAAGACACAAAATACTTGAATCATAGGGGAAAAGACTGATACGTTGAACTTCAAATTAAAAGTACTAAACATGCCATTAATAAAATACGTACAGACTAAAAGTCACTATACCTAGAGCAGACAAATAAGAAAATCAAACCGTTTTTAAAAATGGGCAAAAGATTTGAACAAACATTTCACAAAAAGTGATGTGCAAATTGCTAATGAGGACATGGAAAGAGGTTTTTCATCATTAAGTCATCAGGGAAATGCAAATTAAAACCCCAATGAGATACCACTACACATACATATTAGAATTGTTAAAATTAAAAAGATTGACAATAACAAGTCTTGGCAAGGATATGAAGCAACTGGAGTTCTCATATGTTGCTGTTTTATTAAGTGGTGCAAATTGTTGGAAAACAGTTTGACAGCTTCTTAGGTTAAAAATACACTGGCTATAGGACCCAGAAAGTTCATCCAAACCCATTTCAGTGCTGACCTTAGCCATGCCTGCAAGTTACTTGATCCAGAAACTAGAAAACATCTGTGTATCTATCAACAAACCATTGCCTGGGAAGGAGTACAGGTGATGTTTTAAGAAGATGGAAATGTTTTCCATAATGAGTGTGACAGTAGTTACAAGGGTGTTAAATTTGTCAAAACTCTTTGAAATACACATTGAAATGAGTACATTTTATTGTATATAAATTATACTTCAATAACATCCTTTTTACCAATACTAGAGTTGAAAAACACTTCAAAAAACACCTATTTGAACCCTCTTATGTTATAGATTAAGAATGAACATCAAGGAACTTTTGTCCAGCTCAATCAGACCCAAGTCCTAAATCCCAATCTAGTACTCTGTGCATTTGCTATGTTTTCACTGAACTATAGAATTCATTTTAATAGAATTTGGCTTAAAATGGCCTGGAGATTAGGAGTTTTAATTCTTTGAAAAGAAAAAGATTTTGTGGGGATGATGATGATGATGATGATGATGACGACGACGACGACGACGACGACAACGACAGTGAGGATGATTTTGTCTCTACAAATTCCATTCTCTCTTTTCTAAGAAATTGACCTCAATTTCTATTCACTTATTCCCCACTCTCAATTCAAGTAGTCTGGGAACTGAGATCCAACTCCTGCTCTAAGGATGTGATCCAGGTGTTAGACCATCATTGTCCAGTACAATTGCCACTAGCTACCTATGGCTACTTGAAATGTGGCTGGTTTAAGTTAAGATATTCTATAAATGTAAAATACAATCTTTTACATTCTTTTTTTATAAAAAGAAAAAAATGTAAAATAGCTATAAGTTTTATATTGACTATATGTTAAAAATAATGTTTAAGATATATGGTGGAATAAACCTTATCTTCAAATTAATTTCACTATTGTTTTTTTAATATCTCTATAGAAAATTTTAAATTACATATATAGCCAATTTTGGTAAGTATTCTATTTTCATTAGTGCTGGTTTAGACAATTAGTATAAACATAATCTTCACCATATAGACTTGCTTTTAGAAATGCATATGTCAGGTTATAGCAGAACTGGCTTTACTTAATCCCTACATTATCACATATTAGGTTATGTTGGGCTATCACTTGCAGTTGAAAGTGTCCTACATACTATGGTTCCCAAACTGGTGTAAACCAAAGTATCAAATTACCTTGTATATATTATCAGGCACTTTCTCATTCATTTTCAGGCACTTTCACATTCATTTCCTTATTTTATCACATAGTCATTATTATTATTATTATAAGGAAACTGGGGTTCAAAGAGAATAAGTGGGCTGGCCACTTACTGGATTCCAGACCCTATTTCTTCCTGCTATGGCACCACACTTTCTGACCCTCCTGGAATATTAACTTTTGAAGTTGAAGGTAACAGAATCAATGTAAATGGCAGTGACTTGTCATTTGTGGGTCCCTGTCCAGGAATTAATCCACTTAAAACACGATTTGTGGCATGCTGCTAATGAGATTAATATGCATTCTAAATTTTATCAGGCCACATTTAAGGAATAGAAAGTAAGAGATGGATTGTTGGTGAGATGACCAAGATTTCTTTAGAAGTCTCGGATAACAACACAAAAAGGGGGGAGGATGGGTAATAAAGAGTTTATACCTCTCTACAGGTGTCCAACGGAGAGCTACACTTTGTACATTGGGTCCAAGAATGCAAGCCACCAGGAAGATATTTTCTATAGGTTAAAAGACTAGGAATAATTCTGTGGCTTCAACAATAGCTGTGATGGACACCTCATTCCATGGTCTCCAAGCTTCTTGGATTGCTTGTTTTTTTAGATGTCCTAACTCAGACATAAAATGTCATAGAGATACAACCTTAAAAGTGTATTTTCCAGTGGCAATAAATTCTACATTTTGGCTTTTGTATTAAACAAATTCCCTGGAGCATGACTGTCCCATAAATAGTAATAATACTAACATTTTGAATATGTAATACAGAGCGTTAGGCCCTATTCTCTACCAAAATGGACACACCTTATAAACTTAGCCTAAAAATGACAGTGGGCTACTCTCTACTCTCCTCTTGATCTTTTTTTTTTAAGTTTATTTATTTATTTTGAGAGAGACAGAGACAGCACAAGAGGGGATGGAGCAAAGAGAGAAGGAGAGAGAAAATCCTAAGCAGGCTCTGCGCTGCCAGCACAGAGTCCAACACAGGGCTCGAACCCAAGAAACCATGAGATCATGACCTGAGCCGAAACCAAGAGTTGAATGCTCAATCAACTGAGCTACCAAGGAGCCCCTCCTCTTGGTCTTTTCTATAAAATAAAGCACAATAGTTATGATGATATATGTCCTGGGCTTGCCAGAATGTCCCTAATTTCAAAATCCTCTATAACTATCGCCTTGAGAAAACAGCCTCTGCCCTGATCAAAACATATGTCCTGGTTTTTAGTTACAAAAACCTAAGCTAAATTTTATAAGCCTAATTTCAAATCCTCATCCTCATGGAGCCTGCAATCTAGTTGGGGAACCAAAGGAATAAAATGCAAGCGAATTTACATTAAGCGCCAAAAGACAGGACATACTCTCCTAAGAACGCACCAACAGTCGTCCAAGTTTTCCTATTTTATGCAGGCTGGAACCCAAGGGTCACAGGTGGGAACAGTTCTTAGCAGGGTGTGGGCAAGCAGGGATAGTTGCTTACCCTCTCTGTGCTTCAGTCACCCCATCTATAAAATAAGCACAGTAACACCAATTTCACAGGGATGTTGTGAAAATAAAACGTGTGCACATAAGCACTTGAAACAATCCCAGGTACACAATAGAGTGACCCGCCACTGGCAACCAACAACAGCATAACAAAATCAGCTCTCACTACCACTTTTTCTCAAGTGGATTTGTTTGAACTTCACCCCTTAAGAAAATCCTTATATGCTGCGCCTTCCAACAGACATACAAAACAATTTCACTTTGTTTTCTGTGGCTTCTGTAAGCCCAGGAATCTCTGGATACTGAAATTCTCTGAGGTTAACACCATTAGCTTTGTAGCCGGCCCCCAGCCTCCAGCATGGCGGAGAGGCAGCAGTGAGTCTAAAAAGTTATGAGCCAGTAATTTTACCCCAAGTATGTCTTTAAAGCTTCCTTCCTAACTCATTGGAGTTTCCTCCAATGAAAGTTGCTGCATAAGCAAAAAATATTATTAGTATTAATAAAAATATTTCAGCCATGCTGCTTCTTGCATCACATGTAATTCATTAGAGGCAGCTCGTAGGCGAGGCAAAATTTTCTTGTCAAATAATGTTTTATGGGTCTTTAGAACATTATACTCACTGGGTGTCCCCCCCGCCCCCATCCTGATGAGACCTCCCTAGGAGGGAAGACAGCAAAGGCTTTTTGTAGCCCTTTCTTTCTCAGATCTGCTTGGGAAAAGGTTAGTCTCTGCTTTCGGTTCAGCTGCCATACAGTGCCAGCAAGTTTAGGTGCATCTTGAAAGGGCGCATGTTGTGTTGTTCATGGAAATAGGATTAACAATGGTGCCAGCTCAAAAACAGAAATTAAATATAAAAAGGTTAATGAAAGGTTTCAGTCATGATCACAGTAACCATGATCAATCAAAGACCAGAGAAATGGCCATTTTACAATTAAAATATCGCAAAGGCATTGTTATTTATCACCATTGCCTAACTGCAGCAGGCCACAATTAATCATATAAATCACCGGGGGAACTAAATTCTGAGATTCCCCTTTTGTCATGTAAGATGGCTGTATTATTGTTAAAACTTATGAAAAGACATTTTTTGGTATTCTGATATAATATACTCCTATTAAAAAGATCTCTTAGGCAGAGGTTATAGGAAAAACTCTAAGCAGGAAACTTTGGTGGTTTTTGTAAAAGCTCACTCGATTTCAAGGGTGGATAAATACCTCCCATTCAAATGCATAATAGCGTTTTCACAAAGGTTTCCGGAAAGATAAATTAGTGGGTCTCATGCTTGGCAGTCAATCATTCATTCATGCATAACCAGCACTTACTGAGGGCCTAGTATGTGCCTGGCACTCAGCTAGGCCCAGAGCTACGGCAGCCATGGCCCTAACCTCCCGAAACAGTCTAGCAGGGAAGAAGGCCATTGCACTAGGAATCACAAAAGTGGAGAATGTTATAAAAGACAGAGGTATTAGAATACCCCAAAAACGTACAGGAATTTGGTTGGGAGGGTGAAGACGGGGCATTTCAACAAAGACCTGAATGATAAGGAAGAGTTGAATACTTCGTGGGGAAATATTCAGACAGAGAAAATAGCTTGTATAATTGATCACTGATGTGTTGCCAAGACCTGGCGTACTGTAGATACACGATAAATATTTATGGAATAGATTCATGCCTATCGTTCCATTTCCAGAAGTACTTGGCTTCTTATACCCAGAGCCATGTCTAAAGGCCTAGAGATTGATGGGCCTGAGGACAGCCTCCTCTTTTTCTTACCCATAGTCCTGCACAGATAAAACCTGACGAAGATGATAATGCCAGATTGGGGGTAAAAAATAAAATAAAATAAAGAAAAATGCCATAAAAGGGCAACAGAGAATCCGCGGTGGGGTAGGGGACAGGTGGAGAAGAAAGCACATGGCAGTGACACTCCATAGGCCCACCTGGTGCTGGGTTTGGGTGCCGTGTATATGTTTATGGGAGCTGGGTGGTTTTGTTTCACATTAGGAGAAGGTGCCCCCTTCCTCTCTCTCAGTGATGCCCCATCCTTTGACAAGGACATCACCTCTTTTTTTCTTCTCCCCTTCTCTAAAAGCCTGCTCACTTTAGGCTGATCACTCTACTTGTCTATATAGCAGGATGAGACTGGTTTATGATCCACCCTCTACTCAATGGAAATGAGCGCCCAGACTCTTATATTCAGGGTTGCTGTGCGCCCCCACGCAGTTTGTACCCTGCACAAAGGCACCACCAAGGCAGTAAGTGGCAGCTGAAACAAGCCCAAACTCTACTCTCCAAGTTCAAGGCCCTGGCAGGGGCTGATACCTCACAGAAGTGGCATCTTTTCCTAATTTGTTTACCCACAGTGAATTTTTTTTTAACTGCCACAAGTCACCTTACAAACCAGTTGCACTCCTGTTCTTTTGTCTTCCTCTTCCCCTTGCACAGAAGAATACATGGATATTAGCTTCATATTAAGCACTAATGTTTCCACTAAAATATATATATATATATATATATATATATATATATATATATATATCCAAACCAAATGACTATACAGCAAAATGGAAAAGTGGGGCAGAGCTATTCTAGGAATGGAGACGATATGATCAAAATGGAGGCCTTTGTGGTCTGGGATGCAAGGTTATAATTTGTCCTAAAAAGCCTCCATGTAAACTAGAAGTCAGTATTGTAACACCATCCCCTCCATGACAAAACACCATAAAAAAAAAACCCTCTAATTTCATAAAGACCAAAGAAAGGGCATAGTTAGTGCCAATGATGTATGTTCCTCAAGCCATACAATCTCCAAGTAACCAAGTTCAGGCACTCCAAGCTAAGATACTCTCTATATGTAGGTTTCATCAAGGAAACAAAGAAGCAGGAGATTCTGTCTCCGCCTGTAGGGAATTCACATGGAGTACAAAAATGTGAATATAGCCTTTCTCTGTCATAGAAAATATGGATTAAAAATGTTCAACTGCACAATCGTAAGCTGGAAAGTAAAAATGCTTCTTAGTGTGTATGAATATAACATCAGGAAAATATGTGTCAAGACTAAGAGTAATCACATCACATTCTGCCCCTGCTTTACAGGTTTAAGAGTGCGTTTAAATATATTATTCCAATTTAACTTCACAATAACTTTGTGAGGTTAGACAAGCTAAACACTTCCATGTTCATTTCATACCCAAACTAAGTAGTTTCTGGGCAAAGTTAGTGACTTGCCCAAAGTCACATGAAACTCACACCAGAAATCAGGCAGCCTATCCCTGTGCTTTCTTCACCAAAAATGTAGACTGGAAAACAAAGCTATATGTCACTTGTACATATGGGTTTCTAAGGCCATAGGATTGCTGCAATAATTCCTGGCAGGACTATTTTTGCTATAAATTATTACAAGTATCCAACATAAGGAAACCTGGTGGATGAGAGGTGCTGACAACATGCGGCAGTTAATTGAACATATAATCAGGGGCTGCACCACCGTGGCGGCTCTAGATTATATCAACAGGCATAATGATGTTACTAAAATTATGCACCCACAATTATCCCTCAAAGGTAGGTGATAAATGAATTAACTAAGTACTAGAAGCACAAACCTTCAAATATTTAGAAATTGACTGTTGCAAAGTGTACATGGACAGTGTCGTATCAATGAGTAGGCATTCTACGTTATTTGTAAACACTTTACTCATAAGGATACTTTAGTAAGACATTGACATGAGGGCTCCTTATGGTTGAAACGTTAAAAGAAATTTTTTAAACACACACACCAAAAAAAAAATGAAGCATATGTTTATATGTTGGCTCCAGCAAAGGGGGCAAACATGGAGAGAATTCAAAAAGCATCAAAACAAAGCAGATAGGATTTCCCAGGTGCTAGAGTATACATGATCATAAGTTAGCAAAAAGGGGTCATTTCATGGTATATCACTATCAGGAACTTGTAGAAGAGGGGTCAACCAGCCTCTGAAAGATGCTGAATCAAGATGTGGAGAATGAAGGGAATAAGTGCCTAGAGGATGGCCAGCATGCAGGCGTCATGGGCATCAGGGTGGGTGATTTCCAAAAGCCTCACATGCTGAGGAAGGGTGAAGTGGGGGTGCCAGCTCTGGAGGCAGAGGAGAAGAGCTGGGGAGTTGAATACACCTAGCCTTCAGTCCCCACCAGGTTACCACTAACAATGCATGCAGGGTGAGTATTTAATCTCTGTCAAGCCTCAGTTCCCTCATCTACAACACAGAGATAACAATGGTGCCAGCTTCACAGATTTGCTGTGAAGATGAAACAAATGTCAATGTTTAGTCCAGAACTTAGCATACAGTGGGTGCTCAATGAATAGACACTGTCATTACCATTTTTGGGTCTCAGGCCAGTGCGATGTCCATATGCTATAGACTAGGAATGGCTTGCTTTTCTAATGGCACAGTGTCATTAATCAGGGGAGTTCATACATCTGTCTCTATCAGTGCCTACGTTCCTTCAAGTTTTATGGAGATACACACGGTCATCAGACATTGGGCCTCCTTTGTTGTTTATAGCATTTTGATTGGAAGGTTATCAAATAAAATAAATGGGAAAGTGACCAAGATTAGCCATTGTAGTAGTTCTGGTTCAATATTTGATGGGGATAGAGGTTTTAAATTAATCACATAAATGAGGATAAAAAAACCACCTCTGTATTATGCTCATCTGTATTGGCCAGGTCTCCATTACCATAGATAATTGAGAACTGACTGTATTTATTCCCAAAGACTTCTTTAAAATGGAAAGATCTCTGTGGCATCTATAAGATTCAATTAGAAGACCTTTATAAGCACACATCTAGTTGAACCAAATGAGAGATAAATTAACCTATAAACAGCATGCTCTTTCTTGTGGAATCCTCTAATGGCCTGATTTAGGATATCAGCAGATGGGAGGTCAGTGCCCAGTGCTTTCAGAGTTCAACCCATTCATTACAATCAGGTTCATGATGCCACGAAGAGGTTCTAATGAAATACACTCCAGTAAACCTCAGAGGGGGACAGCTCATGCGTGCACGAGGCATGAGTTTAAGGCAGCAGACAGACTGTGATTTTGTATTTCTAGACAGGTAGGGGGTCCAAACAGAGCTACTGCACATTTATTAAGTTGTATTCTTTCAGGGGAGAAACTCTTGCCGCGACATCTTACCTGTAAGCTCCTTTAAGCTTTTAGCCGAAATGCTCTAGTTCACATACAAAGAAAATTGCACTGTTTGTCACTAGTCAATGTCTTCTAACATCAGGGCTTTAGTGGGAAAAGAGACACATTAAAAAGGTACCTGATCTATCCTGTATCTCGCCTAATACTACCTGAGAGTTCTTTCTTCAAGTCCTTTCTTCTCAAGCTTGGTGGGGGGCGGGGGGGTGGGGAGAGGGGGTATAAACTCATGTATCTTCAATCCTGCCAAATTATAGCTCCAAATAATAAGAAATATGTGCCTGCATTTTTTTTTTAGCCAAAGTACTCCAGAAACCTGAAAAAAAGTCTGTTTTGGCCATGTCCACTAACAAAAAGCTTTATAAAATGTCTGTAAACCAAATCGAGAACATCACAGCAAGAAAACATCCACTTTTAGCATACATGTGTAACATCACAGGGTATCTTGCTGGGTTAGCAATGCCTGGTTTTATGTGGTGCTAGCAGATGAAGGATAAGACTGTCTTTCACATATGCAATACAGATGATCCTAGGGTAGAACGAGATGGGCATGTAAATGAATTGGAGAGAACACATTGGAGTCTTGATCTAATGCTTCCCCTGAGGACCCATGCTGAGAGGCACTCTTAGAGATGAGATGGCTTCTTCTGAGTTGGCATAAGTACTTCAGTAAATGAATCCCCTCAGAAGTTTCTAGTGGCTCCATTTTACTCTGAATTCCAATATATAATGAATAGTTTCACAGGGTAGTTTAAAAAATATTTTCTTCCAATTTTGTTATTGTTTGTTTTATTCCATATGAGCACATTTATATACCTACTCTTTTAATCTCCCTTCTCAGCTAATCATAATCAATAGTGAGTGTTGGGCATTATTTCACTTTAGAAAGTAGATTAGCTGATCAGAGCTAATAATATCCAAGTTAAAAAATTAAAACCCCGAATTCTGACACTCCATAACCTGCACTTGAGAATGACTAAATGGCCTGCTTTGCCCAAAAATGTTTGTTGATGCATATAAATTCTTCCTTTTTAAAAATAAAGTAGTAACTGGGGCGGCTGGGTGGCTCAGTTGGTTGAGTGTCTGACTTCGGCTCAGGTCATGATCTCTCGGTCCGTGAGTTTGAGCCCCGTGTCGGGCTCTGTGCTGACAGCTCAGAGCCTGGACCCTGCTTCGGATTCTGTGTCTCCCTCTCTCTCTGCCCCTCCCCCGGCTCATGCTCGGTCTCTCTGTCAAAAATAAATACACATTACATTTTAAAAAATTTAAAAAATAATAAAATAAAGTAGTAACCATGGCACCAAGCTTTTTTTTTTTTTGTAACAATGAGTATAAGTAACCAGGATGAAAGATTTTCTCTTTGTAATAATTAAGATCTGATGCTCTGCCTTGTCTTCGCTAACATCCCTTTGACTCCTATTGACCTCATTCCAGAAAAAGAATCCCAATTATGTATAGGTGGCATACTTAGTATAGCTCCTTCACCATAAGGTTGCACTGTGGCACTAAGTAGTTCCTTCAAAAGCATTCCATGGTTCTTCAGCCATGTTACCCACAGGTCTCCAGAAATCTTCAATGTTTGCCTTATGCTGTTTACTTAACTAGGTATGTCCTCCCCTTCTTTCATCTGAACTTACTCATTTATTATGACACATGTATTTTTTCAATAAATGTGTCTTTGACAAGCATTATATGCCAAGCATTATACTAAGTACTGGAGATACAGAAGGAAATAAAAGAAACAAAGATCCTGGTCCTCTCAAAGCTCAGTGTGCCAGGGAATGCAGATGAGTAAACAGGCAATTATGACGCTGTGTGGCAAAGAGCAGACAAACCACATAGGAGGGACACCTAATCCAGATTTAGGGAAGCCAGCTCCTGGGAGAGTGAGATATCTCAGTTTGACCTACTGGAACCAGCTAAGAAAAAGAGAGACGACTGGAAATCAATTCAAATAATCTAGGCAAAAGAAGAGCGTGTGTGAAGATAAGGAACAGGAGAGGGAACCCTGAATGTTAAAGCACCTGAAAGAGCAATGCAAGTTCCCAAGGGCAGTGCCAAAAAAGGCCTTTACTGACAACACTCAAGCTAATGCTACCGCATGAGTCACCACCGTGTTGTGCTCCACGATATTATATTATCTCATTGTTTTCACAGCTCTTGTCAGGATAGTAGAAGCTCGTTATCCTATAGTATTTGGAACCTATACTGAATCAGCTGATTAAAAATGGTATTTAACAAACATAAGACATGATATCAAAAACTCTAAACAGTTTATTTTTAACTCACACCATAAATATATGTTCACTTATCAGTCATGTGATGTAGGGAATGAGTCCTCTCATTGGAGGTTTGTTTTCTCTCTGTTGCATAAACCATACCTGTAATACATCATGAACAATTTCCCGTTTAGATTTGCTTGGGACAGAGACAAAATCGAAAAACAATTTTGAAGTAATCTTAAATGCAGATAGTATTTTTACAGTGTTCCCCACCCCCAATTTTTTGTCTGTCTTATCTAAACCTAACTTGACAACTAACTTTGAGCAACTGTTATTCTTTTCAAAGTTTTCGAATTATTTTTTACAGAAACAACTGTTTCTGTCATTATCTTAATCCTTTGCTTATTTATTATATCAACTCCTCTTGAAAGCAAGGACCTCAAATTTAGGGGCCCACCATATATGTAGCACTTAGAATACTTCCTGATGCCTTTTAGGTGTTGGTAAGTATTTACAGAACAAATAAAAACTTGATGTTACAAGGAAGCAAATTCTGAAAGACTATTAGCAAGCCAGGGTAAGGAGTTTGAGTATTACCCTAAGAATGATGGCTAGTCATAAAAACATTTTGAAAGAGGATCATGGCACAACAGATATGATACAACTTTATTTATAACTGATAAGGGTAGGAGAGCATGTGGGAGTCTGAAGCTGAGACTAATTAGGAACAAAAAGTGAACCATAGTATAATCAGTAGTGATAGATATGAATTGTGAGTAGATGTTATGTGGATAGTTATTAAGAAGTATTGGGGGGGCACCTGGGTGGCTCTTTCAGTTAAGCAACCAACTCTTGATTTAACTCAGGTCATGATTTCACAGTTGGTGAGATCAAGCCTTTCCTGCATCAGGCTCTGTGGTGACGGTGCAGAGCCTGCTTGATATTCATTCATTCATTCATTCATTCATTCATTCATTCATATATTCTCTCTCTCTCTCTCTCTCTCTCTCTCTCTCTCTCCCCCCCCCCCCCCCAATAAACATTTTTTAAGTATTTGGGAGAATTCACAATAGTGCTGGTTGTTTTCATATCTCCGTCCTCCATAACATTAATATGTATCCCCTGCCTTACTTAACTCTAGAGGGACAGAAGCTAGACACTCCTCTTGCTCACATCAGCATTCCCCCATAAAACCAGTAGAAGTCTTATGTATATGTTCAGTAAATGTTCCAGTCCCCAATAACTGTTTAAACATGGAGTTTGTTTTGAATTATATAGGAAACTTGAGCTGAATCTCAAAGAATCATAGGAGCTTTTACCCATGTTTTCAGGGCCTAAAATAAACAAAAGTAAGTCCAAGGAAATCAAGCAGAAAAGACATTCAAAAATCAAGCTTTTTATAGTCTTCCTTTTCTCCCCCATGAGATTCTGTAAAAGTGATGATTTGAGGATCTTAGAGGCAAAGACAGATGCTCAGCGCCTGTGTCTGGCATTTGGGGCAGGGCAGAGCAGTGAGTTACAAACAAAGGTGAATGCAATCAGTAGCAGTGTTTCCTGAAACCAGCAGTGAATTAGGCTTGCAGAGCACCAGTCCTCCTGAGGAGGTTTCTACAAAGAACTTTCAGGAGGACCTGGAGGAAAGCTAGTACTAGAGTCAATGAAGAAGAGAGGAGAGTCCTTTCAGAACAGAAATAAGAACATACGTGAGATCTAGAAGAAGATTTTATAAAAAAAAAATCTTTTCACTAGATTGTAAGCTTCCTGAGGGCAAAGACTTTGACTAATTTTTAAAGTTATTTTATCTACACTGCCTGTTATGAAATCTAGCCTAAAATAAATATTTGATGAATGAACTAACATAGGGTAGTGATGAAAAGTGAAGTGTAGAAGCCTTAAATGTCAGGGAAAGTGTCACTATACTTGAGCAGGCAGGGGTTTTTGAAGGGGTAGTGGGTGTGAACGTGATTAAGTGAAGAGTCACATTTGGGGAAGATTAATATAACATAACATCTGTGAGCAGGAGGAGAAGGAACAGGAGGGTGTGCACCTGTGGAATGGTGTGAACCTGGAACTAAATGGCAGCAATGTGTCAGAAAGGAAGTGACAGATATAAAAGATGTAATAAAGAATTGTCTGAACTTCAAGATGAATTGATGTGGGAAGAGAGAGAAGGTAAGAAGTCCAAGATAAATATTGGATTTAGAGGGGATACCCAGACAGCAATGTAAACTCACCAAGTTGGAATTAAAAAGGCAAAAAAGAGATGAAACAGATTCAGCCAATAGACAGCAAACTCAGTTTTAGGTTCTCAAAATCAGGAAGAAACCCAAGATAAAGTCAGAGTGAAAAAGGAGGTGGAATCCAGGCTCATAATAACACAGCAATAACTGACATTTGCTGAGAGTCCCTATGCACCATGCACAATGCTATTTTGTCTTTACCTGGATTAGGTCTTTCAACACTAATGGTTTGATTTCTATTTTACAGATGGGAAAGCCAAGGCAAAGAAGGTTAAATTATTTGTCCAAGGCCTCACAGTCAGTGTAATGATCAGAGTTTATATTCATAATCGCCCATCTGTGCCATGCTGTGTGAGTTTCTCAATCAGAACAGTTCATACCTGGAAAACAGGTCACCAGCAGAAAGAAGAAAACTTGTGCAATAAACACCCTCCTGGGACACTGCCTCTATTGGAGCCTGACTCACTGGGGCTACCTTTGCAGGGTCAACAACCCCATTCCAGACCTACCCTAACAGTAACAGAGATAAAAAGCTCTCAAGCCAGAATGGATATTTTAAGTCCCAACGAATTTTTAAAAATATGAAGGTTACTGCTAAAGAACACAGAACACATGGAATACACTAATAGAGACTCTCAAATACTGCATAATTTAATTGGAGCTATAATTTACATCTTTCTTAAATTGCATATCAATTTCCTAAGTTTTTAACATCTCACAATTGAACTGCTTTCTAGTATTCCACTATCTTGCCATGCAAACCTATATATGATTCCATCTATTTTTACTGTTTAAAATGTATATATATGTAAATTATTATTCATTGGATCCTTTGCATCTGAGATATAAATGCTGAATCAATGTGGGAAACATCAAGTGTCTGTTTTAACCTGACTTGATTATATCTAAATATAAAATATAAATTAGCATTTTATTCTTGGTTGTATTTATTGTTGTATTATATCATGCATTAATTAAAAACATATGTGTTTTAAAAACACCTAATTTACAATTCACCTGTCTATACCTCCATAAGGCCAAAATTTGTAAAGACTGAAAGATTTACACTAAATTTTCAGCAGAATGTAATATATCCATATTGATTATTTTTCAGATTTATTATTGATCTTTGCTCAGTATTAAAGGTTAAAAAATAGAAAATAACCAGGTTCCAAGCTGTCTGTGTCTTGTAACACTGCCAAACATCATTTGTCTCATCTATTGATGTGATTGACACATAGATATGATTCAGGGGGGAAACCATTATTAATAGGAAGAAAAGTTACGACTATTGAATCATGACACTTTGCTGTTTTAAGTAATTTGCTGGCTCTGTGTTCTCAAAGAGAACATCGTTGAAATGGAGGACAGGTTAAAGAAGCTGCACCTTTTTAAAAAAATCAAAACACTAATGGAATGAGACATTGAGATTTAAAATAAAGTAAGTACCCAGAGGTGGAAAGTGTCAGGATGGTTACAACACCAAATCAAACTCTGTTCCCAGCTCCCCACTCCCACACCTTCTCTACCAACCCCCTCCCCAGGTTACGGGAATGTGAACCTTCCACAGTTGTCACACAAGTGAAAATTATGTCTACACGATTGACCATGAATTATCAGAGAAATTCACTTGGTGAAATATGACCCACCTACAAAATCTGAGACACAGAAGTCTCTGAAACACAATGAGAGATTCCAGGGAGAGATATACCATAATTTGTTCTAGTGGTTCTTTTTGTTCAAGTGGAGAATTGATTAAAATATAGAGCTAAAGAGAAAACAGTCTCACCTGTCCTTTTTTGGCCCACTGAATTGCATCTGTTTCTCTGTCCTAAAACCTTGTAATGTGTCTCCCTCCCTTAACCTTAGCCTTACAAATAACTGGGTGCTCTTGGACAAAAGTAGATGATGGGGGATGAGCATAACCCTACAAATCCATCACTACAATGCAGGGGGTGGGGTGGATAATTGACAATATTCTGCAACTGATGTATTATCTGTGGAATCTAAGTAGTTGCTCTGTAACATGTTTCGAATACACCCTAGCATTAAACCTCAACATTTACTGCCAGAGTTTAAAACTGACCCCAAACTAGGTTTCCTGCTCCAAGCCTGCTACACATGAAAGAAATCATTTACCACATTTCTAACAGAATTTTCTTTCAAAAGCATAGTTCAAGTTATGCCATTTCCAGTTCCCAAATACTTGATGGCTTCTGTCTCCCAGATAACATTCAGAGGCCATCTGTGGCATTCAGGATGTTACATAATCCAGCTCCAGTCTTAGTTCCTTGCACTCTCCTTCAAGCTCTGGCCATCCTGTGCTACTTGCTAATCCCTCAACAGGTACACTCCATCAAACCCCCAAGCCTTTGCTCATGATGTTTTTCTCTGTTGAGAATGTTCTTGCTTCTATTCTTTACTTCATGAAATCGTATTCTTCAATGCTCAAGTCAAACGTTTCCTTCTCTGTGAACACCTCTGACCACCACCATACCAGAGAGAAATAATATCCTTCCTCTTTGTCCTTCCAAAACACTATCATGCCATGAGCACTCCTCTAATTGTGTTATAGTCAATTGAATCTCTTCATTTTCCCCTAAGGGACATTCAGGCTTTGTGAAATCTTCTCTTATTTATCTTTGTGTTCCCAGGGATTAACATACAATAAGTGCTCAATAATTATTTGTTAAGTTTAATTAGAGGAAAGAAAGCTGTGCTCTTGTTCCATATAAAACAGAGCAATTTTAAGACAAGTAGAATAAAATACCTAGGTATTCAGAGGCTTTTGACTGAATCATAATCAGAGATAAGATTTACAGGCTTGCATAAGACACGACCCCTAACTTTAGTAACATTAGTCACTGGGAAAACATACAAATAAACATACACATTCAGGATTTGTTAGGCATAATGTGCAAGGCATTCTACTAAACAGATATCACATAAATATTATAGATAAGTATTTCAAAAACTTAATAAGGTGAGATTAGTATCCATTGAAGCAATTGGGAAAGGCTTCATGGAGAAGCTAACATGTGACTTGGGACCTTGAATAAGATTAATACTTAAAAAGGAGCAAATGGATTGTATATGTAAGACAGCAATGGCAAAACAAAGTGGATGATGAGGGAAGTAGGTAAGTCCATTTGGCCAGAAAGCAGCATATATTTATGACTAATTGGAGCTGGATGAGATATTTAGCTGGAGATTGGATTGGAGAGGACCATAAAATAAAGTTTAGGAGATGGATCTTACTTCAAAGACATTGGTAAGTCATGGAAAGTTAGAGAGTATAGTATTTTGAGGCCATTGTAAAAAGCTAGGAGAGGGAAAGAAATAAAAATAAACTTTCTGAGAAATCTACAACAGCACAGGCTCAAAGGATGAGGAAATGGATTATGTGATGGCAATGGAAAGGAAGAACTTCCACATAACAAATAAAAATGAAAAGTGGTTTTTGAGTCCAAGCTCTAAACTCTGATATATACATATGGCTTAAAATCCAGCTCTACAACTCAGTAGTCATGTCAATGCCTCAGAGGGGTTTTCATTCTAGACTGGAAAGGGAGGGGCACCTGGGTGGCTCAGTCAGTAAAGCATCCGACTTCGGCTCAGGTCAGGATCTCACAGTTCACAAGTTCAAGCCCATGCTGACAGCTCAGAGCCTGGAGCCTGCTTCAGTTTCTGTGTCTCCCTCTCTCTTTGTCCCTCCTCCACTCATGCTCTGTCTCTCTCTCAAAGATAAATAAACATTAACAAAAAACTTTAAGGGAAAGAGAATATATATATATATATATATATATATATAACATTATACATATATGATACAGTATATAATAAATATATAACATACATAGCATCATATAAAGTATATCCAATAGATACTTTATGGGAACCAAATGAGATAATGCACATAAGGCAAATAGAAATGCTTAGAAAACAAATGTATACTGGGTAATAGAAAGGGGTCAGGACTAACTCCATAATTTAGAATCTCCATAGCTGGGAGACTGGGAAGCTGACAAACTGGGAAGCTGGATATAGATATGATTTGGGAGATAATGGCAGTTGGTATTCAGATATACTGAGTTAAGAGGGGACATTAAACTATAGGCATCCATGTGAGCAGCTGAAGACCTAGGACCAGTGTACAGGAGAAATAACAAGTTGGAGACATAGAAGATGCTCATTCACTCATTTATGCATTTAGCAAATATTTATTGAATACTCTCTCCATTTCAACCATTGTGCTAGATGCTGGGGGTGAGGGTGAAGGGAGGAAATAAGAGATGTGAGCATACATGCTGTATCCACACAGCGAAGAGTCTACTGAGAACTGCATCGTCAAACAACTACAAACTATGATAAGTAAATGTAAAGGAAAAGCCATCCTCCAAAAAATCACAATGGACACCATCAGCATGGCTAACATAGCCAATGCAAAATGCAAAGAGAAATCCCTCAGACTGCTTCAGTGGTGCCTTTTTTCTATTGTAGCCGAATTTCGTTTAGCACTGGGAGTTAAGACCCGGCCATTCTCTGATACTCCAGTTGCATCATTCCATATTAGATTGAAACTGGCATGGTCAGTCAAGTCAATACATCTGACCCATGGTCACATGGATCCATGGAGAAGAAGCCAAGGATGGGTGGTTGCCAAAGGAATGATTCCAAAACCAAAAATTTTAAGTGCTGTATTATTTGACCCACCCCTCACATCTGAGCAAATTTAAAAAGAAAACAAAAATGGAAATGAGACTCCAGAAACCCCCTCCTTTATACCCCCAAAAAGGGTGAGGGCAAGGAAATGCTTTCTTGTAAGAGTCTTGTTTAGAGCAGTTATATAGAAGCATTTACTATTCCCACCCAGGCTTCCTTAGTGGTCTTGGAGTACACAAAGTCCCATAGCTGTACTTCCTCCTCTTCCTCCTCCTCAAAAAAAAAAAAAAAAAAAAAAATTAGGGGCACGTGGGTGGATTAGTCGTTTAAGCATCCAACTTCAGCTCAGGTCAGGTCATGATCTCAGTCTGTGAGTTGGACCCCCGTGTCAGGCTCTGTGCCGACAGCTCAGAGCCTGGAGCCTGCTTCAGATTCTGTGTCTCCCACTCTCTCTGCCCCTCCCCCACTCACACTCTGTCTCTCTCAAACATAAACATTTAAAAATAATTTTGTAGGCTACAGTGACAGGGCTCATCTTTACACATCACACCACTACTTTACCGTAAATTTTATACAAATTCAAAATTCTCAAAACATACAAAAGGGCCTTCCACAGTCTCTGCAGCCTTCCTCTCCGATGTGGTGTACCCTGAGGTTAGACCTCTGCTAACACAGGAAAACTATGAGGAGTATTGGCTCTCCCCACAGAGTCCACTGGGCCACTTCACAAGGAGGCTTGTGGTAACAACACGAACATAAAATTTCTACCGATGTATAATTTCCCAAACACTAGAACACTGATTACTTTCTGTAAACTAAAAAAGAACACACCGCCACACCCGTATCTCAGGTGTCCAACATTATTTGATTGGCATGTAACAAACATTTCAGATTCTCAAGTGATCCAAGTCTACTGTCTATACTCACAAACCGAAATACGGAGTAAGGAGACCCAGCCAGGAAAGTCCTCTTTTCTCACCGGGATTAAGAACACGGGCCCTGGAGTCAGAGCATATGAGTTGAAACACAGTTCTGTCACTTAATTTCTTGGGCAAATCACTAAAATTCTCTTTCCCAAATTTGGCGTTTGTCAAATGTGGACGATGATTGTACTTACCTCATAGAGCCGCTGGAACATTAAATATTACTGTACTGCACTTAGAACAGTGCCTGGCACATTACAAGCATTCCAAAAAAATGTAAGCTGATATCATAATAGATAACAAATTTTATTTATTCAAGAGTCAACACATTTTGAACACATTTTAATATTCTTGTATTGAACTCCTATCTCCAGATGAATAAACCAGGGTTACTGTCTTTAGGAAGCTTACAGTTAGAGGGCTGAATTTTGGTTCCAGCAGATAGAGGTTGGAGAAATCAGTGAAAACAGGCAGAGACTCATTGTCTAAATGGTGTCCTCATCAGTGTAGTCCAGCACAGGTGAGAACCTTTCCAGCATTGGGCCATCATTCCTCTGCCTGCACCTTACTAGTGTACAGAGGAATCCCATTTCTTGTCCCTGTTTGCATGTGTGTTACCCTTACAACTTAATGAGCTTGTTGAGTTTCACCAGTGCAAATGTGTGCAGATACACACAGGTACACACCCTTAGAGGGGCCCCACACTTGACTTAATGCTCTGTCACCAAACCCTTCATAATTTTTGCACAAGAGACCCGGTATTTTCACTTTGCACTGGGCCCCACAAATTATACAGCTGGTTCTGCCTGGGACCATATTATTTTTCATCTCTATAACCCCAGGAACAGTACAAAAACTTGATACATTTTATTGAAAGAATGACATTTATCAGCAAATGAATGGATTAAATGCATGAATGAATGAATGACTCTGAAAACAGTCAACAACTGAGACATTGAAACCCAAATTACGTTTCTTTTTCCCTTAAAGGGATGATGACGGGCCAAGCCAGGATCCCATGAAGCACTGCCACGGATGCTAATCCTCCAGTGGCACGAAGTGCAAAGCATTGCTTTGCTGGGTTTCAACCATGAGGCTCCCACCAGTGTTAATGGGCGCTGGGAAAGGGAATTGATGGCAGGCCTGAGCAAGGCCTGTAGGATTCATTTTGATAACTGGATTCAGTCACATTTACTCCTTAAAGGTTATTAGTTATTTTAAATAATTTTGTTAAATGCTCAAGAGGGAAAATGAAGACGTATTAATAAACACACAATTATACAGGTTAGAGCAACAATGCAGTGCTGGTCATTCAGGAACCTTGTGCTAATTTTAATTAGCTGCTTTCCCTTGCTTTCAAATGTAATTAAAGAAGCTTAGTTGTGCTCAGTGATGCAAGCCACCTTATTTAATCACTAACATTATTTCCCTGAACTATTAATGATTTTCAAAACGCTTGTTTATGCAGAATTAGAACAGTAATTACCTTACCAGTTAATTTTGTACCTTCACATTTCACACCTAGCTCAAACGTCATTCATTTACCACGGCTTCTCTGTCAAAACAAAGAAATGCTTGTTCTAAATGTGCTTCTGAGTGCCAAATTGAAAGCCAAGTTTTGTAACACTAATAAAGTAGCTCCCAAGTGAAACAGGTGTAGTAATTTAGACCCTTCCTGTCTCGAGCTTGCGCGTACATGCTATGTCTTTTCTTTATTAGCTTTAAAATGAGAGCTTGGTGTGCAAAATAAGCTATTTAATTCAGACTTGTGGAGCAGAATATAATCTTTAATTTAAACTAGTGCAGTAAAAAGAGGCCTTTAATTTTAACTGGCATGTGCGTGTGAATTTGAATTAATAATCCAGAAAATTGAAACTGTTTTGCCGCTGTTGCTGGATATTGACTGTTCTTCACATGCCCTTAGTTTCACTCACTCGATTTCTCTCCCAAACCCTGGCTAGTGATTTCCTTCCCTACTTTTTTTTCCTTGTGATGTAGCTGCTTTATGCAAAGCAGAGCTTTCTGAAAAAGAAAGTCTCAGTTGATTGAACTCCCCTTACCACAAAAAAAAAGCACTTTAATAAAGGAATACTAAATCTGTATTAATTTAGTTTACAAAAAGAATATAATTGGTGTATTCATTATATCTACTTAAGACGTAATTCAAGTGCACTCTGAATTCATGCCTGATTGAATACTTAGATGGGAAGACAATCTACCCACCTTCCTAGTGACAAAACCCTGCTGAATCCAATGGTACCAATTCCTATTCTGAAGTTTGTTTTCACACTGGAAGCAACTTTTTAGAAAATACTGGTAACAACAATTCCACCTATGATGCTACACTGACTAGGATTTAACAGAGCTCAATCATACCCACCCTCACGGCCTTTGCATAAGGATTACCGATCCAGGAAGCCTCCAGGTATTCTGCTAACCCTCAGTGCTCCTTCCCGGCATCCCAGAAACACGATGATGTGCACCCTACGATGAACTCCTGTCACTATAGATTAACTCCGCCATTAATACAGGGCATTTGTAACTGGTAACACACTTCTCTCCCAAAAACATTTCCCAGACTCAACACCTTAAAGCAGCAGCCATGTCTTTTCAGTTAATATTTGCATATGCTTTAATAAATTTCTGAGGTGGAAATTAATACTAGAAACAAATGTGCATTCCAAAATGTCAAACAGGTGGGCTGTTGTGCAAAAATGTGATGAAGTGAAAGAATGTCAACATTACTGGAGGGCATAAAATGTGAATTTTAGGGCAGAGAAAGGGAAGGAATCGTGTGATTAGGATTAGGAGAGGTTACTGATTGTATCGGATATTCATTTAGACTAGTGAGGGAAGATAAGGAAAAGCAGAAGATGCAAAAAAGCTCCAGGAGGTTAGAATATCTGGGATCAAACAGCATTGAGGACAAGCCCCTGATAGAACTGGTGGTGAATACCCGCAGCCTCCTCTTCCCCAAGAAGCAACATCCATGGGGCCTTCGGCAAGAGGATCCATGCCTCCTATATGAGAAGAGAGTGCTGTTTTGAAGGAAGGACCATGGACGGAATCCTAATGGCCCCACTATCCGCCAGGCCAAATATAGCTGGATGATAGACAGCCACCCAGAAATAGATATGCATTTATGTAAATGCCTATACCATTTTTGCTAGTTCATGAAGGTCTTTTAATAGAAGGCAAAGTTTTTCATTAATTAAAGCTTAAAATTTAAATGGCTAGAAGGCAATTGTCTGTGAAGGTGAGACTCATTCACACCAGAGAACAACAGTCAACATGGGTATGTAACAATACTATGTGATTTCTGCAGGATGGCTACAAAGAGAAGACACGTGCAGAGGCATTTTGACATTGTCCAGAAGACAAATGCCTCTATTTCTGCTTCATGTGTACTTTGTTATAAAGACACTCCATTTACCACAGAGTTTTTAATCAAGGTACAGGCATACTTTGTTTTATTGTACTTCACTTTATCGTGCTTTGCAGATATTATGGCTTTCACAGATTGAAGGTTTATGGCAATCCTGCATCAAACAAGTCTATCAGTGCCACTTTCCCAACTCTATCTGCTCACTTCATGCCTCTGGGTCACATTTTGGTAATTCTCACAATGTTACAAATTTTTTCATTATTTTTATGTTTGTTATGGTAATCTTTGGTCAGTGATCTTTGATGTTACTATTGTAAATGTTTTGGGGAGCCACGATCTGCACATTTAAAAGACGGTAAACTCAATTGATAAATGTTGTACGTACGTGTTCTCACTGTCCCACCCACCGGCGTTTCTCCATCTCTCTCCCCTTCTTAAAGCTAGAAATGATTAAGCTCAGTCAGGGAGGCATGCCGAAAGCCAACACAGGCCAAAAGCTAGGCCTCTTGTGCCAAGTAGCCAAGTTGTGAATGCAAAGTAAAAGTTCTTGAAGGAAATTAAAAGTGCTACTCCAGTGAACACACAAACGATAAGAAAGTAAAACAGCCTTGTAGCTGATATGGAGAAAGTTTTAGTAGTCTAGATGGAAGGTCAAACCAGTCACAATATTCCCTTAAGCCAAAGCCTAATCCAGAGTAAGGCCCTAACTCTCCTCAATCTCATGAAAGCTGAGAGAAATGAAGAAGTTACAGAAGAAAAACTGGAAACTAGCAGAGGCTGGCTCATGGGTTTAAGGAAAGAAGCTGTCTTCATAACATAAAAGTGCAAGGTGAAGCAGCAGATGCTGATGTAGAAGCTGCAGCAAGTTATCCAGAAGATCCAGCTAAGATAATTCATGAAGGTGGCCACACTAAACAACAGATTTTCAACGTAGATGCAACAACCTTAAATTGGAAGAAGATGTTATCTAGGACTTTCTTCACAAGAGAGGAGAAGTCAATGCCTGGCTTCAAAGTTCAAAGGACAGACTGCCTCTCTTATTAGGGGCTAACAAAGCTGAGGACTTAAGTTGAAGCCAATGTTCATGTATCATTGTGAAAATCCTTTGGCCTTCAAGAATTATGCTAAACCTACTTTATCTGTGCTCTAGAGTTGGAACAACAAAGACTCAATGATAGCACATCTGTTTACATCAGAGTTTACTGAATATTTTAAGCTCACTGTTGAGAACTACTGCTCAGAAAAAAAGATTCTTTTCAAAATATTACTGCTCAGTGATAATGCACCAGATTATACCCAACACTCTGATGGAGATGGAAAATAAAATGAATGTTGTTTTCATGCCTACTAACAAAACATCTATTTTGCAGCCAATGGATCAAGGAGTAATTTCGACTTGCAAGTCCCCTAATTTAAGAAATACATTTCATGAAGCTGTATCTACCACAGATTGTGATTCCTCTGATGGATCTGGGCAAAATCCATTGAAAACATTTCAGAAAAAAAATCAAGATGCCATTAAGACACATTCTTGAATCATGGAAAGAGGTGAAAATATCAACAGGAATAGGAGTTTAGAAGTGGATTCCAACCATCATGGATGACTTGGCAGGGTTCAAGACATTGTAGAGGAAGTAACTGCAGAAGTGGTGGAAATAGCAAGAGAACTAGACTTAGAAGTGGAGCTTGAAGATGTGACTGAATGGCTGCAATCTCATGATAAAACTTTCACACATGAGGGGTTGCTTTTTATGGATGAGCAAAGAAAGTGATTTCTTGAGATGGAATCTATTCTTAGTGAAGATGCTGTGAAGTTGTTGAAATGACAACAAAGGATTTAAAATATGACATAAACTTAGTTGATAAAGCAGCATCAGGGATTGACAGGATTGTCTCCAATTGTGAAAGAAGCTCTACTACAGATAAAATGCTACAGAAAAATTCTGAAAGGATGAGTCCATCAGTGTAGCAAACTTCATTGTTGTCTTATTTTAAGAAATTGCCACAGCCACCCGAACCTTCATCAACGACCACCCTCATCAGTCACAACCAACAACACTGAGGAAAGGCCCTCCCCCAGCAAAGAGATCAGGACTCATCAGAAGTTCAGATGATGGTTAACACTTCTTAGTACTAAAGTATTTTTAAATTAAGGTATGTACATTGGTTTTTTAAGACATAATGCTACTGCACACTTAATAAACTACAGTATAATGTAAAGCTAACTTTAATATGCGCTGGGAAGCCAAAAATTTCATTTGGCTCACTTTATTGCAATAGTCACTTTATTGCCATGGTCTGGAAATGAACCTGCAATATTTCCAAGATATCCCTGATAACTATGGTTTTGTATGGTTTTATTTTGTTTTAATTTGGTCATATTTCCTCAAACTAGGTTTTACCAGAGAGAACAAGCTCCTCAAAGGTAGGATCCATGTTGTAAATATGTATCTCCATGTTAGGAGCAAGTTCTATGCTCATTAAATAAAACAGTAAATAAAACTCAAAACTTGGTAGCATACTAATTGATGTACTGCTTGAACCACCAGCTATCAAAAGGCAAATTTTACCAAACCTTCCAACCAGTTTAATTCCTTGTAAATGAATCTCAGCAGTGGCTATCCCTTTAGCCTGGTGCATTGTACATACAATTTCATTTATCAAACATTGATCGCATGTTTACGAGGTGCCAGGCATTGTGCTAAGCTCTGAGAAAACAGATTAGTAAGACCCTGCTTTCACTCCCATCTCTAGTGCAGGAGAGAGACACATAAACAAATAAGCTGAACATGATGTGGTATGAATCACAGAGAGGAAAGACTCTCTCAGAATAGATTATCAACTCTTTCAAAGATCTCTAGGGATATTTGACATATTTGTATTTTGTTCCATGTTGTGGCTTTATTCCTTACTGTAATGTTGTTCTAGAAGACTACTGAGGATCTTTTCAGTTCTAAAATGTTGACTAGATTTCCCTTAAGTCAAACTGGAATATACTCTAATTTAAATCCATTTCCTATCGTTAAAATCTCCTGGACCATTGAAAAAAAGCTGGTTTTAATTTCCTATAGAAAAAAGATTATGAATTAAAGACAATCATAAAGCCAATGTTTAGTCTTCCCTGGAGTAAAACATTCCAGTTACAGTTGTCTACCTTCATAATGGCTTCCCATTCCTCAATTAGTAGTGCTTTAATAAGTATACAGTATACCTTGAAAATATAATTGAAGGTTATCTCCAAGTCACTTTATTTTTCTATATTATTTGTCTCTTCTTTCTTTCCTTCCTATCTCCCTCACTTTCTATAAGTTTATGATCTTGATAGACATTATGCATGGAACATGAAGGCTGATAAAACCAATCCCTGCCCTTAAGGATCTTACAGCTCTGTCAGGAAGACAGTATAAATGTGTCACTAAGGAAAGCACAAATAAAGTAGTTCAGAGTGAGTAAAAATGAATAATCAGAAAAAGGTTGATGGAGGAAATGGACAGATGTAATTTCCACAAGAAGAATGGAGGAAATACATTCTAGGTAAAGAAGCCATGTAACAAGGAACAAAGGAGCATTGGGTGTACTTAAAGAATTCTAAATAATAATCATTATTGGGTGAATGTAGTAAGATACCAAATGATTGCATGGAAGGTAAGGCTGGAAAAGCAAGTTGAAGTCAAAGGTTGGGTGCCCTTGCATGTCATGCAACAATGGTTGGAATTTATTATCCAGGGCAATGTAGAGCCACTGAGGACTTTTGAATGGAACAGCAAAATCAATAAAAACAAATTAGTTTCCTTGCCTCTTAGAAAGGAGAGTGCATAAAGCATGAGTTTTGAAATTAGACAGAACCAGGTTAAACTCTGGCTATTCCATTTGCTTAATAATGAGAACATTTCTTAAACTTCTCCCCTAGCCTCAGTTTCTTCCTTTGTAGACTAGGAAAACAAAACCTCTGATATGGGAGGAGAGTTAAGATGGTGGAGCAGCATAGAGACTCTGAGCTTGTCTCATCCCTGAAATGCAGCTAGATCAGCACCAAACCATTCTGAATACCTAGGAAATTGATCTGAGGATTAACACAACAACGTGCATAACTTGAGCCACAGAACTGGGCAGGTAAGTGGTGTGTAAATGTGAACTGGGGGAGAGAAAAGCCGTGGAGGGTAGGGAGCTGTTTTTGCTGACAGATGACAGAGAAAGGAGGAGAGTGTGGTGCATTGAGGGAGTGCAGGAAAAACATAGCTAGAGACAAAAAGAGAGAAAGAGTGAAAACACTCCCAGGGGACTGAACAAGAAATATGTTCCCCAAAACCATTGACAGGAAGAAAGGAAAGGGTTTCAATACCACCAGGATTCTATAAACAGTGGATTTCAATACCACCAGGATTCTGAAGTTCGAAGCTCAGTGCCTGGTGGTGCTCTGGTGAAGAAGCATGGCAAATCCCCAAGAGCAGGCAGTGGAGTTTGAGGGGTCCATGTGCCACATGGGGAGAAGCAGTTCTTCTGCCTGGAGAACATTTGGTAGAGGCCGTACGGCCTCCCCATAGGCAGAAGTCCCAGCAGGCCCCAGAGAGCAGCCACATTTGATGGTATTGGGACAAAGATGCCAGAGTGTGATGAAACTTGGTGCCGTCTGTGGATTGTGGTTTGCCAGCATCTCTGAACCTCTACTGCTGTGCAATTGCACAAGTGTTTTCTGGGGCAAGCCAGCACCTGGCCATTGCTCAGCAAGACCCTCCCACAGAGGGCCAATGGGTCCAAGCCACAGGGGTCTTTAAAAGTGTGGGGCTTTGAAACACAACCCATCTGAAATAAAACTCTGGAGGGAGGTGCTGCCTGGCAGGTGGACAGCTTGGACATGGACAGGTAGAGGTGGGGAGTGGATAGAGGCCTGAGACAAAGGAGGAGTGCTTGATTCTGGGTGGGTGAGAGCACCAAGTTCCTGTGCCAGAGACTAGGGAGCTGGATGAAGCCATTTCCACTGCACCAGCATATGCAAATGTGCACCAAACTGATCCACCTCCGTAAGCTAAGCAGCGCCATCTAGCGGAGAATGGAGCCATTACACCAAGCCCCATCCAATTGTGCCTTCCAAGCACATCCCATAGAAGAATAGCACATGTCACTCCACTTACTTAATATACAGAATATAGAAGGCTTCATAATTTCAGTTCTAGTGGAAACTGGATGTAACTTCACTTGGGTTTCATTCTGTTTACTAGTTCATTTATTTGTTTGTTTGTTTTGTTTCTGTGTTGGCTTGTTTTCATTTTTTCTTTCTTTTTCTTCCCTCTTCTAGGATACAGAAAAATTTTTATTTCTATTTTTTTTAGTTTTTATTTTTCCTAATTTTTTATTCTATTTCATTTTATTTCATTTTATTCTATTTTATTATATGATTTTTTAATTTTAAATTTTTTCTTATCTTTTTTCGTTTTTATTTTCTTTCCCTTTTTTCTCTATTCTATTAAGTTTCTTTCAACAAGCAGACCAAAACACACTTAATATCTAGCTTTCTTTGACTTTTTTTGTTTTTAATTTTTTTTGATTTATTAATTTTTTTCTTCCTCCAAAGTGACAAAATGAAGGAATTCACCCCAAAATAAAGAACAGGAAGAAATGAAGCCAGGGGCTTAATTAACACAGATAAAAGCAAGATGTCTGAACTAGAATTTAGAACCATGATAATAAGAATACTAGCTGGAGTTGAAAAAGACATAGAATCCCTTTCTCTGGAAATAAAAGGAATAAAATCTAGCCAGGATAAAATTAAAAATGGCAACCGAGATGCAATCTCAAATGGATGCCATGACAGCAAGGATTGATGAAGCAATGCAGTGAATCAGCAATATAGAAGACTAAATTATGGAGAATGAAGCAGAAAAACGAGGGAAACTAGGGCAAAAGAGCACAGTACACAACTTAGAGAATTCAGTGACTTATTTAAAAGAAATAACATCCAAATCATAGAAGTCCCAGAAGATGAAGAGAGAGAAAAAGGGGCAGAAGATTTATGTGAGCTAATTATAGCAGAAAACTTTCCTAATCTGGGTACACAGACATTAAAATCCAAGAAGCACAGACAACTCCCATTAGATTAAAAAAAACAGACCATCACCAAGGCATATCATAGTCAAATTCACAAAATACACCGACAAGGGAAGAATTATGAAAGCACCAAAGGAATAAAAGTCCTACAAAGGAAGACAGATCAGGTTTGCAGCACACATATCCACAGAAACTTGGCAGGTTAGAAAGGAGTGGCAGGATATATTCAACGTGCTGAATCAGAAAAAACTTATGCAGATAAGAATTCTTTATCCAGCAAGGCTATCATTCAAAATAGGATAAAGAGTTTCCCAGGCAAATAAAAACTAAGGAGATTGTTACCATTAAACCAGCCCTCAAAGAAATTTTAAGGGAGACCCTTTGAGTGAGAAAAAGACAAAACAAAACAAAAAAGACCAAAAACAACAAAGACTAGAAAGGACCAGAGAATATCACCAGAAATACCAACTCAACCAGCAACACAATGATGCTAAATTCATATTATTTAGTACTCACTCTAAATGTAGATGGACTAAACGCTCCAATCAAAAGACACAGGGTATCAGAATGGATAAGAAAATAATACCCATCTATATGCTGTTTACAAGAGACTCATTTTAGACCTAAAGACACATGCAGATTGAAAGTAAGGGGATAAAGAACCATCTATCATGCTAACAGTCATCAAAAGAAAGCTGGAGTAGCCATACTTACATCAGACAAACTAGATTTTAAAATACTGTAACAAGAGACGAAGAACACTATATCATAATTGTCTATCCACCAAGATCTAACCATTGTAAATATTTATGCCCCAACATGAAAGAACCCAAATATTTTAAATCAATTAATCACAAACATAAAGAAATCTCATTAATAATAATACCATAATAGTAGGGGACTTCAAAACTCCACTTACAGCAATGGACAGATCATGTAAGCAGAAAATCAACAAAGAAACATTGGCTTTTAATGACACACTGGACAAGATGGACTTAACAGATATATTCAGAACATTTCATCCTAAAGCAACAGAATACACATTATTCTCAAGCGCACATGGAATATTCTCTAGAATAGATCACATACTGGGACAAAAATCAGCCCTCAACAAGTACAAAAACATTGAAATCATACCTTGTATATTTTCAGACCACACTGCTATGAAACCCGAAATCAAACACAAGAAAAAAAATTTAGAAAGACCATGAATACTTGGAGATTAAAGAACATCCTACTAAAGAATGAATGTGTTAACCAAGAAATTAAAGAGGAAATTAAAAAGTACACATTAGCCAATGAAAATGAAAACATGACAGCCCAAAATTACTGGGATGCACCAAAGGCGGCCATAAGAGAAAAGTATATAGCAATTCAGGCCTTTGGAAAGAATGTGGAAAGGTCTCAAATACACAACCTAACCTTTCACCTGGAAGAGCTAGGAAAAAAAACAGCAAATAAAGTCCAAAACCAGCAGAAGAAAAGAAATAATAAAGATTAGAGTGGAAATCAATGATTAAAAAAAAAAAAAAGTAGAATAGATCAATGAAACTAGGACCTGGTTGTTTGAAAGAATTAATAAAATTGAGAAACCCCTAGCCATATTGTTCAAAAAGAAAAAGACTCAAATAAAATCACGAATGAAAGAAGAGAGAGCTCAACCAACATCACAGAAATACATAATACATAATAAGAAAATATTATGAGCAATTATATGCCAACAAATTGGGCAATCTGGAAGAAATGGACAAATTCCTAGAAACATATAAACTACCAAAACTGAAACAGGAAAAAAGTGAAAATTTGAACAGACCCATAACCAGTGAAGAAATTGAATTAATAACCCAAAATCCCCTAACAAACAAGAGTCCTGGGCCAGATGGCTTTCTAGAGGAATTTTACCAAATATTTAAAGAAGAGTTAACACCTATTCTTTTGAAGCTGTTCCAAAAAATAGAAATGGAAGGGAAACTTCCAAACCCATTCTATAAAGTCAGCATTACCTTGATTCTAAAACTAGACAAAGACCCCACTAAAATGGAGAACTATAGACCAATTTCTCTGATGAACATAGATACAAAAATTCTCAACAAGATACTAGCAAACTGGATCCAATAATACATTAAAAGAATTACTCACCAGGATCAAGTGGGATTTATTCCTGGGATGCTGGGCTGGTTCAATATATGCAAATCAATCAATGTGATACATCACATTAATAAAAGAAAGGATAAGGGGACTCCTGTGTGACTCAGTCAGTTAAGCATCTGACTTCAGCACAGGTCATGATCTTATGTTTTGTGAGTTCGAGCCCTATGTCGGACTCTGTACTGACAGCTCAGAGCCTGGAGCCTGCTTCAGATTGTCTGTCTGTCTGTCTGTCTGTCTCTCTCTCTCTGCCCTTCACCCCCTCACACTCTGTCTCAAATAAATAAATAAATAAATAAATAAATAAATAAGGATGTCTCAATAGACACTGAAAAAGCATTTGACAAAATACAGCATCCTTTCTTGATAAAAACCCTCAAGAAAGTAGGGATAGAAGGATCATACCTCAATATCATAAAGGCCATATATGAAAGACCCACCACTAATATCATCCTGAACTGAGAAAAACTGACAGCTTCCCCCCTAAGGTCAAGAACACAACAAGGACGTCCACTCTCACCACTGTTATTCAACATAGTATTAGAAGTCCTAGTCTCAGCAATCAGACAACACAAAGAAATGAAAGGCATCCAAACTGACAAGGGGAAGTCAAACTTCCACTCTTCACAGACAACATGATACTTTATGTGGAAAACCCAAAAGACTCCACCAAAAAACTGCTAGAACTGATTCATAAATTCAGCAAAGTCTCATGAAATGAAATCAATGTACAGAAAACGGTTGCATTTCTATACAACAATAATGAAGCAATAGAAAGAGAAATCAAGGAATCAACCCCATTTACAACTGCACTAAAAACCATAAAATACCTAGGAATAAACCTAACCAAAAAAAAAAAACACTGAAAACTATAGAAAGCTTATGAAAGAAATTGAAAAACATACAAAAAAATGGAAAAACATTCCATGCTCCTGGATTGGAAGAACATATAGTTTTAAAATGTTCATACTATCCAAAGCAATCTACATATCCAATGCAATCCCTATCAAAATTACACAAGCATTATTCACAGAGCTAGAACAATCCTAAAATCTGTATGGAACCAGAAAAGACCCCGAATAGCCAAAGCAATCCTAAAAAAGAAAACCAAGCTGGAGTCATCACAATTCTTCAAGCTGTATTATAAAGCTATACTCATCAAGACAGTATGGTACTGGCACAAAAACAGACACATAGAAAATGGAACAGAATAGAGAACCCAGAAATGGACTCACAAATGTATGGCCAACTAATCTCTGACAAAGCAGAAAAGAATATCTAGTGGAAAAAAGACAGTCTCTCCAGCAAATGGCGTTGGGAAAACTGGACAGCAACATGCGGAAGAATGAACCTAGACCACTTTCTTACACCATACACAAAAATAAACTCAAAATGGATTAAAGACCTAAATGTAAGACAGGAAGCCATCAAAATCCTAGAGGAGAAAACAGGCAATAACCTCTTTGACCTCAGCCACAGCAACTTCTTACTAGACACGTCTCCTGAAGGAAGAGAAACAAAAGCAAAAATGACTATTGGGACCTCATAAAGAAAAAGCTTCTGCACAGCAAAGGAAACACTCAGGAAAACTAAAAATCAACCAATGGAATGGGATATTTTCAAATTACATATCAGATAAAGGGTTAGCATACAAATATCTATAAAGAACTTATCAAACTCAACACCCAGAAAACAAATAATCCAGTGAAGACAATAGGCAAAAGACATGAACAGACACTTTTCCAAAGACATCCAGATGGCTAACAGACACATGAAAAAATGCTCAATATCACTCATCATCAGGGAAATACAAATCAAAACCACAATGATATACTACCTCAAACCTGTCAGAATGGCTAAAGTTAACAACTCAGGCAACAACATATGTTGATGAGGATGTGGAGAAAGAGGAACTCTTTTGCAATGCTGGTGGGAATACAAACTGGTGCAGCCACTCTGGAAAACAGTATGGAAGTTCCTCAAAAAAAATAAAAATAGAACTACCCTACAACCCAACAATTGCACTACTAGGTATTTATCCAAAGACTACAAAAGTGCTGATTCAAGGGGCACGTACACACCAATGTTTATAGCAACACTATCGACGATGGCCAAAGTATGGAAAGAGCCCAAATGTCCATTGACAGATGAATAAAGATGGAGTGTGTGTATATACATACATGTGTGTGTGTATTATATATATATATATATATGTATGTATATGTATATATATATACACGTACACGCACACACATATATAATGGAACTTAAGTGTATCTGTGCCTGTACAAACACATACACACACACACACACACACACACACACGGAATATTACTCAGCGATCAAAAAGAATGAAATCTTGCCATTTGCAACAATGTGGATGGAATTAGAGTATGTTATGCTAAGCAAAATAAGTCAGAGAAAGACAAACACCCTATGATCTCACTCATGTGGAATTTAATATACAAAGCACATGAACATAAGGGAAGGGAAGCAAAAATATAAACAGAGAGGGTAACAAACCATAAGAGACTCTTAAATACAGAGAAAAAACTGGGGGTTGCTGGTGGGGTGCTGGGTTGGGGGAAGTGCTGAAGGGAAGAGGGGCATTAAGGAGGAGACCCAGGCATGAGCACTGGGTATTGTACAGAAGTGATGAATCACTAAATCTATTCCTGAAATTACTATTATGCTATATGCTAACTTGAATTTTAAATAAATAGCAAACAATAAGTAAATAAAATAAAATCCTAAATATGATATATTGTGGAAGTGAATTGGTGTTTTAAAATATGTGTGCCTAGTATACAAGATATGCTCAACAAATGTTTTTTCCCACACCCCTTTCGGTGTTTTCTATTTGCATTAATGACATCTCAGATTCGTTTTGACACTTCACTTCTTTCCCATCCAACCAGTGGACAAACTACTTCAATGTTCTTTCTGCACCAGCTCTTGTATTCATGAGTTTCTTGGCCTTCTCCCCATTTTAGGCTTTGTGCTGGATTTAGGCTACCTCCAGGCCCTCTATCCTCCAGCCCACACTACTGACTGGTTGGATTCATCTTCCTATAGCACTTTGTTGGTCCTATCATTGCCCTAGTTAAAATATACCCATGCTTCTGAAGAGTCCATAGAATTAAGTCCAAATTCATTAGTTTCATATTCATGGCCTCACAATGCCTGGTCCCAAAGACCTTTTTTTGGTAAAAGCTCCCATTAATTACAATGCTTCAGTCAAATGAAACAATTTTTGTTTTCTAGATTTCTCTGGACCTCCTCTCTGCCTTCACTCATGCCATTCCACTGTCTGGAATCCCTTCCTCTTATCATACTTCATTCAACTATAAAAGAAGCTGAGTTGCTGACAAAGGCATTAAGGAAAATTAGAAGTTGGGTCTTTGGTGGCATCACTGAACCACTGAATTAACTAATCCTAGGGCCACCCAACCTCAGGACTTCTTGTCATGTGACCTAATGAATTCCTATGTGGATAAACCACTTGGGTTGGGTTATTTTATACTAGCAGTTGAAAGCATCCTATATGACAATGTGGTTACTACCTTACAAGCTCAAATTTAGCTTGATAACATAGAAGTTAACTTATAAAAAAACTATTTCTATTTTTCCATGACTATTAGACTTATCCCTTAGAAGGATTCATGCCTCATATTCTGTGTCCCTATCAAACTAGAACTACTGAATCATTCTATTCCATTGACTACAGGAAAATAAAGATTTAAGAAATAATTACAAAGTTTATTGATATTCCTAATTTACCTAACTAGGTAAATTAGGTAATTAGGTAAATTCATAATTTACCTAATTACCTAATTTAGGCACACTGGCCTAAAAATTAGTCCTACTTCTGCCCTAAAAAGGTCTGAAGGAAAGACAGAAAGTGTCTGTGGGCTTCCTTCCCTGTACACTGTAACTGCTGCACCTGCTACAGTTCCCATGTTTGGCTCTATCATTGTTGGCCTTTCAAGAGATTTTCCTCTCCTTGTATGAAAATCATTTCAGAAAATTTTAGATACTCTAACTTTAGAGTGAGTAAATAATCCCCTTCTTGCCCAAAAGTTAATTTTTTAATATTTACCACTTGCCTTGTCATGGAACATAGGTCAAATCCTCAAGGGCTAGAAAGGAGACAGTAAAATACCCACCACAACCCTGCATCCCGGAGTGTTGCTTCTCCGTGCCTCAGGGGGCTTCTTGGAGCATTACTAGAAGAAAGCTCATGTGGCCATTTTCTCCACTTACTATTTTTTTCCCTAAAGTGTGTAGGACTCAGGCCCTAAACTTATTTTCCTCTATTTCCTGGGAAATTCACAACATAAGACTCTGATATCATAAAGTTCCTCTGGTGGGTGATCCATCATGAACCTTGTGATTTTCCACTGCAATATCTCTAATTGCATTACTAAGTTTTTACATAATAGTGCAGTTTGAGTGCATGCTTTATCTTCCTCTAAAACAAGCTTCCAGAGGGCAGTTTTCCTGTATGTTTCACCTCTGTTCCCCCAGCACAGTTTCCTGAAAATGACAGATATGCTGTCGACCATGGAGGTAATATAGAGCACTGGTTTAGAATGGGATGAGTGGGGAGGAGCCTGGATCCAGAAAGGCTGCTTAGGGGGCAGTGATCCAGACAAGAGGTCGTAAGTGCCTAAGTCAATGGTGTTGGAAATGGCCAAGTATAACAGGCTTGGGAGATACTATAGGGGTAGTGTTATCAGAGATTCTGATTAACTGGACATAGGAGTTTAAGAAAGGAAGAGAGCGGCGCCTGGGTGGCTTAGTCAGTTAAGCGTCCAACTTTGGCTCAGGTCATGATCTCGCAGTTCATGAGTTCGAGCCCTGCACTGGGCTCTATGCTGACAGCTCAGAGCCTGCTTCAGTTGCTGTGTCTCCCTCTCTCTCTGCCCCTCCCCCACACATTCTCTCTCTCTCTCTCTCTCTCTCTCTCTCTCTCTCTCTCTCTCTCTCTCAAAAATAATAAACATTTTTTAAAAATTGAGAGAAACCAACCTGATTACGGAATACAGAACACACAAAATTAGGAAATAACATTAAATGAATGTACATAAGGACGAAATGAAGAGCATATATGGAAATGGGAATCAGAAGAAATGAGTTTACTTTTAGTTTCTCTACATTTCTGCCAGTAAGGGCACTAAAATTGAACACAATACTCTATTTATTAGGTATTCAACAGATGGACAAGAACTCAGAGTGTTTCCCTGAAAATATTCCTTTCTAAAAGACTGAGTTTTCTGCCAAAATCTGTCATTCTCTATTACCTAAGAACACGGCTAATCTAGATTTCCCAGCCTCTTCTGAATCTTGGGGTGGCTACAGGATAGTTCTCACCAAAGGACGAGGAAGAGAAGTAAAATGTGCCATCTCCAGACCTAGTCCTGAAGACTGGGTGTGCCTTCTCTGTGCTCTTCCCCCTTGCTGCTGCTTAAAACCCACAGCAACATTGTGTCAACCATGAAGATGATGATAAGAACCACAGTGATGGGAGAGCAATGGGAGGGAAAACCTGGATCCCTGAATGTGTGGCACAGCCACCTGCTGACCTGGAATGTTTACTTTGGATTGCTGTAGCAGAGGAAAATGAAATTTGTTTGAGGCCACTGACTTACACTTAGTTCTTTGTGCACACAAATATTGTGTTGTGTTTGTTTGGGGCTCCTATGGCTTTAAAAGGAGTCAGCCTTATCCTAAGGCTGAGGAGAGCCCCATTGTCTCTATAGTATTTACTTATTAAGAAAGCATAAAATACCCGCTAAGAAATAGGGTAGACTTTAGGGATAACTTTAAGGGTAACTTAATGGTGAGAGATCAGAAGTTAGGCTAGCTATACAAGTTTAAAAGAAATTTTCCCCAGCTCTCAGCAACAGAAAAATCTAGGTTGCTTTATATACAGATAAATATGTACATATTACATTAAAAAAAACTTGTTTTTATGTATATCACAAAACCACGAGGGGTGCCTGGGAAGTCGACTGAGCATCAAACTCTTGATTTTGGCTCAGGTCATGATCTTTGGGTTGTGGGATCAGGCCCCACATCAGGCTCCATGCTGGTGCATGGAGGATGCTTGTAATTCTCTCTCTCCCTCTCTGTCTCTCCCCTGTTCACATGCTCTCTTAAAATAAATAAACATTAAAAAAAACAACAACAAGAGCCTGTCCCTCCTTGCCATGGTTGCTAAGAAATTCGGAGACATATTCGTGGTTTGATAGCAAACACACTAGCAAATATATAGGGCTGTGGACACACGATCTGTGAATTCCTGGTCATTGCCTCTCATTTGCTTACTCAGATTTTCTCTCTACTGATTACCTCAAGTACAACTTCTGCCCTCCTAAACCCAGTAAGATGTAAGTCACTTCAAATAATTTCAGGAATGAAATGAAACATAAAAGAAAAAATATATATTTCAAAAGGACCCATTTTTTAAAAACAAGTTTTATATGCAGGAGCTATAAAACTGGATAAGACAATGTGTACTGTTCCAAAGGTGCTTTCAAAACAGCACCATTTAGATAATCTACTTTGTAGCCTGCAATTTTCTGCTTTCTGCACGTAATATATTTATTAAGCTATTTATAGATTTTTAACATATAACTGTTCAAAACACTCATTTCTTGATCTTTGCTCTTTACCAGACATTTCATATAGCATATACTATTCAACTTTCATAATAAGAGAGGCAAAATGAAAACACTCAATTTAATACAGAATTATGTTTTAGTAACTCTTTTCCTGCATTTTGGTTATATTATTTATATGTATAAATTAAATAAATCATTTTCATAAGAGTTTTAACCAAATTTGAATGGACTTTTTATAATGGTTTCCACCTCCTACAAGTTTAATGATACCATATTGGAGGAATTATATAATCACCGAAAAGATTCTAGGAGGTAGCACAGTAGTCCTGTTATACCTATTCAAGAGTGATATAAAGGTCAATTCCATTTAAGACTTCAAACATACACCCTAATTTTAAAGCTGCCAAACACCTTACATATAATCATGAACACTTTATGTATAATGGTGACAGAGTCAGTTTAAGAAAAATATATATTGAACTTTAAATTTAATTTTTAAATATATTATATTTTAAAGAATTTAGAAAATTTTAGGTACCCCAAAACACATTTCCAATATTTATACAACACCCAAGATTCATGGTCTCCAGGCAGCAAGGGAGTACATGGCTGCACCGGGTCTGGCCTGTTCTCCTAGTGCCGTTATGCATTCGGTTGATGATTTATTCAAACCCAGTTTTCAACCCCGCTATTAGCTCCCTCATTGGTTAATGCAACTAGTCCACCATTCATAACTGTCAAGGGCCGATTCATTGGAACTGGGACATTTTAGGCCTCCAATGTGTAAAAATATCTTTTCTCTTGTTAGTATATATAAGACTATAAACGCTATTGTTTGTTCTTTCACATTCTTCCCTTTTTGTAAATACTTTAGAAGACACTTACCCAATTTTTAAACTAACCTGTCACAGAAAACATACTTGAATCATAAGTACACATGGCATTTTAGAGATTTTTTTGCTTGTGGTTGATAGCGACGGCCTCTGAAAGCCTCTCAACTAATCATGGGTAAGTAGTGTTGGCTTTTATAAAATAAAAATAAACCACAGCATGTACAACTTGACAGGAATAAGTGACCAAGCGGCTAAAAACTTGATAAGATCTTCTAAAAAAAAAAAGGTGACAGAGAAATGACCACTTAACTTAGATAGTTCTAATTCTCTTTGGTTTAAAAAAAATTAAGTAGTTACAGTAATGAATGAGTCTCAAATAATGGCTGAATCTCAATCTCCTAACACATCAAGAAAGGACTAAACTGCAGAAAAATGCATAGAGAATAAGCCCATTTTCATAACATTAAAAAATGTCAAATAGAAAAAACAAAGGAATGGTTAACTAAAAATGCAGGTTATTATTACCTGGAGGAAACAAGGCCGAGAGAATGAGATTTGAAGAGTTACATAAAGAACTTCCAAAATCCTCTAAAAACTTTGAAAAATAAATCCCAAAGGTCAGAAAATATTCTGAGTTTGGTTGATGGGTAGTGGGCAAAACATTGTTCCTATATAATTGTTTTGGTAAGGACAGCTTATTAAGATTTTCATGGAAAGAAAAAGTTTACGGTATTAGTTCAGTTAGAAAATGTCAGTTCTAATATTATGAAAGCTCAGAAAGTCTTCTTGGGAGAATTTCCTGATGTGTTGCCTGTCTCATCAGGAATGTCGACAGAGGAATAAAATGGCACTCGATCTTCTGGACAGCTTGGTGTTTTGTCTTTGGCTGTCAAGCAAAAAGGACTGCGCTTGCACTCATCTGGAGAAGATTAGAATACTCTGCAAAATCAGAGAACAGAGAAAATGGAATAACAGAATGCTGGCCAGTCATTTCCTCCAACTCCCCTTGGAAGAGAGTGTAATCCCACCTCATGGCACAGGGATTAATTAGCTTCAATCTCAACAATATGAATAGTTAGAGATGAAAATGTACCTGGACACTTACATTCCAAGACAGGAGGCATAAAGATTGCAAAACATGGAAATTCTTCATTCAAAAGGGAAACAACCCGCTTGAAACACAGATAGCATTTTATTCTTAAATCTGAAAACTTCTAAAAATTAATCATTTATTCAGATAATCAGAAGGTTCCTATGGATTAAAATGCATATACTTACAGGTTGTCAATAGTAAGCTCATGATTTAAATTCTAAGTTTAAAACTGAACAATTTCAATCTTTTTCAGATGTTTCTCTAAAAGGACATGCACCTGCTCTGAGAGTGTTTACTACTATAATTACCTAAAGACCATTAACTTGAGATTGAAATACACACGTGTGTATATATGTGTACATATACATATAATGCACATATATACACAGTCACATACATACATACATTATATACATATATATTCAAGTGAAAATTTGAGTAAAAAACACATCTTTTTTGCTTCCTTAAAATTAATCTTAAAATTTTTTTTAATTTTATTCTTCCTTTAATACCATGTACCATGCAATAAACCTTGTATTACATCATTATATCAACTAAACACAGATATTCCCCAAAGAACTGGCTCAGGGAAGTGGCACAACTTGGCAGCCTGTCCCATCCCCCTTTGGCGTGGATTCCAATTAAGTCTAACCATGAGGGAATGGCTTTCTGCCAAGAGCACAACAAAGGAACGGACAATGTTAGTCGTGAGCCATGGGGAAATTAAAGGCAATAATGGAGAATGGTGCTTCTGGAATTGCCGCGTCTGATCTAACCTGAGAAATGCTGAGAAGGAACTGGTGTGAACCAGTCATGTCTTAAGTCCTGATTTGTTTACTTTTCTATAATAAACCTTTGGTAGGTAAGGCTTCTGAATGAAACTGTAGCATGCACAGGCTAATGAGAGGATGGGTTTCTCCTGGATCCTGTGTTCTAATGCTTGTGCCCCTTCTGGTGGTATGTAACCACCCCTCTTCATCTCCTAGAGCCTAGCTAACTATCTGAAGCCAAGATTCCACAGTAGGAAATAGGTGGAGACCTGGCATTATATCAACTCGTTGGATCACAATTTGGGCAAAGTTGGTTCTTTGGGACTTGAATCTGGATAGAATGAAGAAAGAGGATAGCTGAGTTCTAACCCCAGCTCTGCTATTGACTTACTGTGCAACCCTGGACAAGTCAGTTCCAGTATCTGAACCCTTGTTTTCTCCTCCATGAGTTTCTTTCATTGTTTTCAAAATGTCCCAGGACCCAAGAGGGCTCGGAAATCCTTTCAGAGTGTTTGTGAGATTAAAAAAAAAAAAAAAAAAAAACTTTTCATAATAATACTAAGATGTAATCTGCCTATTTTACTCTCATTTGCTCATAAGTGTTCAGTGTGGTTTTCCAAAAGCACATGAGGCGGTCATGAGACTGAGGCGGTGCTCATGCCTTGATAACCTACATAAGCAGATCAAAACCAAAGCCATAGGGGCGCCTGGGTGGCGCAGTCGGCTAAGCGTCCGACTTCAGCCAGGTCACGATCTCGCGGTCCGTGAGTTCGAGCCCCGCGTCGGGCTCTGGGCTGATGGCTCAGAGCCTGGAGCTTGCTTCCGATTCTGTGTCTCCCTCTCTCTCTGCCCCTCCCCCGTTCATGCTCTGTCTCTCTCTGTCCCAAAAATAAATAAATGTTGAAAAAAAAAATTTAAAAAAAAAAAAAAAAAAAAAAAAAACCAAAGCCATAGTCCAGGCACATGAATCTAAGAAAAGGAAACAAGAACAACTAATCACAAAGAGCCAACTTGGCTTTCCCAAATAAGGCCATTCCTGAAGCTATAGCCAGTCAAGTAATTTCTTTGTTTCTGCATCTTCCCTATTAAAAATCTTGCCCCTAGCTCTTGTCAATGGAGTGCTCCTAATCACTTTCAGTTTGGTGCTGGCCAATGTGAATTGATTTTTGCTCAAATAAACTCCTGAAAATTTTAATGTGCCTCAGTTTATCTTTTAATACATGTAATATAACAGATTAAATGAAGAAGCAGGCATGAGAATCTAACTATCTTCCATTAAACCAGATCTTAAAGAGAGTCACAAATATAAGTAAAACAATGCCACCCTTTTTACTAATAAAAATGTATTGTTTCTCACAAAAATCTTTATTTATAATGTATTCTTAATGTAGTAATGAGCATTTTACTTTAATATTTAATACAATAAATGATAGATACAACTCACATAAACAAAGCTCTTTGGGACCCTCACTAATTTTTTTGAAGTATATTCATTTATTATTTCTGAGAGAGAGAGAGAGAGACAGCGTGAGCACAAGCTGGGGAGGGGCAGAGAGAGAGAGGGAGACACAGAATCTAAAGCAGGCTCCAGACTCTGGGCTGTCAGCACACAGAGTCCGACACGGGGCTTGAACTCAGGAACACTGAGATCATGACCTGAGCCAAAGTCAGACGCTTAACCAACTGAGCCACCCAGGAGCTCCAATAATTTTTAAGATTGTTAAGTAGCTCTCCTATCAACAGATTTGAGAACTGCTGGACTAGATGATTTGAGACCCCTTTCAGCATTACGATTCTTTGATATCCAGACATCATCAGACAGTATTACCTATAGCGAGAAACTTCATAGGAGAATCAAAATCTCCAATATACCTTGTCTTATGTCTTATGTTTATCCATAAGCAAATAATTTAAAATATTTTCTAGATTAAAAAAAAATTGGTAAAGAATGAAAACCTATAGACTCATGATCTTCTGAATAAAGAAGCCATATCTAGTTACTCATTCATGGGTTACTCTGCTTTTGAGGCCTCCTATCCTGAAATCTTCATTCTAAATGTTTGTACCAGGAATATTCTAAATGTTTTTACCAGGCACCTGTTCCAAAGCCAGTCACTTGAGGAACAGATTTAAAGGAAACCCATTCAGTGACTCTGTGCAGAATTCTAACCAATGGGGTCATTATATACTGAACACTAGTCAATCATATCTTCACCATGGGAGATTTGAAGGTGTCATGTGGAAAGACCTATAGAGAGGAATTAATGTGTCACACACTCTGAAAGACACAAGGGCAGTAAACTGAAGCTATGAAATATCAGAAGTCATAGGGATGTAGATGCCACAAGATAACAGAATGAGAGTAGGGAGAAAAGCCATTCATAAATGTAGTGGGAAAAAAGGAAAGTGGAAGCAGAGGGAGGGAGCAGCAAAGAGTACTTGAAAGTGCTACACAAGAATGGCACACTGCTAGAGTTGCTTGTAACCTGCTGGGACAGTTTCCCAAAGGATGTTTCAGGTCTCTGTGACTCAGGTCTCCAATGCTCAACCACTAGAGTGAGTGCCTATTCTTATGCCCATGCAACACCCAAGGACACTGGGGTTGTCCTCTTTCTTTATTTCCCAGAAAGCCTGACACAGATCAACAGTGCTGGAGTATCTACTGGGAAATTAAAACTTAAAGGGATAAGCAAAAGAAAAGTGAGTGCATATAATACCCTTTGAAAAGTTATATACACAACTCTACATACTTTGAATAATACATACAAATGCATCTCTTTAGAGAGTTATAATTTTCCTCTTATTTAGTAAACTAATAAATTAAGATTACCACCTAAAAACAGACAGTGGAGAGAAATTTACCAACACTAAGCCAGGGTGAGAGCCAGTCAGAAAAGAAGAAAGAGAAAGATTTGGAATGAATGTAATAAACAGAAAGAATCTGACTCATAAAAGTTCTATTCTTTGGGACCTTGCAAGAGAGGTAAACTAAAAATAGCAACTAGGAGCAAAAATGATAATAGACTAAGATTAGAGGCCAAGGTGGGTTAAAAGAACATAAACTTCCAAAGAACTCCTTTTGCAGTTTTTAAGAAATAGAATACCTTAAGTGTTTAGATGACTGGTCTGATTCCATTGCTAAAATGCATCAAGAGAGTTAGGATATCACAAATTTCACTGGCTTACCATCCATTTACTAACACATTTCTTCACTGATGTATTCCTACATTCAATATATTTGTGCTGAGCACCAGGTATACATCTGGAGTCCCACACAGATCAGGCACTCAGGAACCTTTTTTGGGGAATGAGACGGAGAACTGCAGACTTCCTGGTGTCATGATGACTACAAGGATGAAGCAAATATGGTCCATGCTTCAAAGAGCTGACAATCCAGAAACTAAATTCTCAAGGTGTAAGGCAGGTGTGACCTTTGTCTTGAGATAATCACTGGGTTTTGGCAATGGGCAGGGAGACTTCCATCTGTAGGGAAGAAGGAAGTCTTCATGAAGGAATATTTCAACTGAGTGTTGAAAAGTAAGTAGGTTTATGACAGGTGAAGATCTGAAAAGAAACAATATAAATAGATGGGGAAGGCAAGACCAAAGCCACAGAAACAGGAATAAATGGAGCCTATTCGAAGAACAGCGAGTAAGTCGATGGACACAGTGTGCACAGGAGTATAATGAGAAGTGAGACTAGAAAAGACACAGCAGGGTCAAAGCATTAGGGTCCAGAGGCTAGGATAAGTTTGGTTTCTTTACTTAGAAAACAATAAGAAATTTTGAAGGTTTCAGTGTAGAGGAATGACATAAAAATTAATCACTATCATTTTAAGGGCTTACTCTGTGCTAAGAGAATTTCATACAATCACCACAACCTCACAGTAAAATAATCTTATTCCCATTTTACCTATGAGAGAACTAAAGGTTCAGGATGCTCCCAGAGCTTGCCCAAGATCACAGAGCAAGTAGTTGAACTGGATTCAAATTCACATCTAACTTCAATCCTTCTGGTCTTAATTTCTAGGAGTGTAGACTCCATTGGCTTCAGAAGCATATAACCAATTAAGTGTGATGCAGGCTGGATGTCAGATAACAGGGAGTTGGGGAAATTATAGCAAATATGACATACATAAAAACTTCCAGGGGCACCTGGGTGGCTCAGTCAGTTAGGTGTCTGACTCTTGGTTTCAGCTCGGGTCATGATTTCATGGTTCGTGAATTCGAGCCCTGTGTTGGGCTCCATGCTGACAGTACGGACCTTGCTTGAGATTCTCTCTTCCCCTCTTTCTCAATAAACAAACAAACACACTTCAAAAAAGTGGCTTCAAAATGAAGGAAAAATGTGCTGTCTGGCTGAGGCCAATCAGAACTGCACTCAAAGTGGAGCCACAGGTTTTTCATGATGAAACCGATGAAACTCCACCCGTTTTCTAACGTGATCGGATTGTGTTTTAAGATAACTACAGTTTCATGAAATTTATACTGGTCGAGAAGAAGCCCAGTTGATACAACCTCAGCACATATTTCCAGGTGAGAGGAAATAAATGTGGTATGACACTACCAAGGCCGGGTAACCGTCTGCAGTCACAGGGGAGAGAAGACTGTAGTAAGTATGAGTAGCTGCTCCTCTATCCCCACTCACTTCACCCCCCCAGCAGTGCCTCATTTTTAAACCCTCTGCAACCCAACCACAGGACTCAGCATCCATGGAAAGTCTCCAAAGAATTCAGTCGCAAAACAAAAAACAAAAAACAAAAACAACCTACTAGTACATAATGGAGCCTTCACTGACAATTTTATGAAGAGAACAGCGGTGGAGACTTTCCTTACATTTCACAGCAAGGTAGCTGTTTGCTTCAAAATCCCCAAACAGATACATACCTTCCCCCCCAAGCTTTTTCACCCATGCCTGCCGCAAGATTTATAACAAAAAAAAAAAAAAGTTTTTTGCCTCTCTGTCTTCAAGCTCCCACATAGCATCTAGCCTTGTTAGCACCTATCTCCCACTTCCAAATTTTTCCCTTGAGAATTTAAAATGTATCAGCCCTTTATTACACAAAGCAACACAGTTCTGACCTGGCTGCTACTCCAGATGTTGCATAGCCCAGCACCCCTAGGCCATGCTTAGAAAAGCTCAGAGCTCAGATCCCAACAGAGACTGTCCACCTCAGAAAGGAGCTCAGCTGCCATATCGCTACCCATGCAGCCCTGTGAGGTACTCACCACCCATCTCAACATACTTTTCCAAGCACTTCTTATAAACATGGATCAACTGGGCCATCCCCAAGCAAAGTCCTGGGGAAGGAAATTTTCTTTATATAGTTACAGAAGTACTAGTGCAACTAGGATGCCCAGGAGGAGGGCTGTGGCTTTAACAAAAATCTGAAAATAAAGAGTTAGAAACACAGTGCCAGAGCCCAAGGGAGAGGTTACGGCTGAAAACACGAGCCTGGATGCATGCAAGGGAAGGCTGGAGTATAGACCTTGAGGTAGGAAAACAAAAAGAAGGAAATAAAAAGACATAATACAGTTTAATAAAAGAAATCATTTTGAAGAGATGGTCACAAGAACTCACTGTGATACAATGTTCATAAGATTATTATCACATTGCATTAGTAGTAGTCCTTGCTCCTATAGTGAATGTAGGTTCACAATGAAAAGGCATTTGAACAAACTAAATTGAAAACTACTTCACACAGGAAAACTTTGAAGACAAAAGATGAGTCAAGTCTAAAAACAAATGCAAGAAGGATGCCCAACTAGTAAAATTGACCATTCTTTTGGTTCTTTAACAAAGGACTCCCAGGTTTTGTAGTCATTAAGATAAGCAGTAAACATTTTCTCTTGAAACTTCAGCTGGAATTTGGACCCACTACCACATGCTATGAATGAATGAAGGTCTCTGATCTTGAAGGGGTTGGAAAACAGGGTGGAAAAAAGAGAGAGATAAAGAGAGGCAATTTTCATCAGTGTCTGCAGCCAGCTAAAGGGATATTCAAAATCACATTTCAGATGAAGTATGAGCATGAGCAGAGTATTTGCCTGGTGCTCACAAATCCCAGAGAAAGTTAATTAGCCACTTGGGGATGCAGTTCATTTTCTCTACCTTAGATGCACTGTGGGGAAAAGGGCAAAAAGTTGGAATCACTTCCACCAGGAATGAGATTTGCTTATACACTGGTTTCATATTCTGGTTTTCCACGTAAGTGAAAAATGAATCTAGAAACATATACTTTGAGGTAGTACCAGATTCACTCCTTGTTTTAACAAGGACATCGAGAATGGTGATCAGGTTGGCTGTTTCATTGCAGGACTCACTCAATCTCTCCCCAAGGATTCATCCAAGTACGTGTCAATATTTTGCACAAGAAGACAGTGGTCCCTTTTCCCAGGATCTCGAAGGAAACATGTGCCTTCTTCCTCTCCCTATATCCCTGGAAGATCTGTCTATACATCACATCATTTTGTGACTTCAAACCTGCCTCAAACGGACACATTTTCAGTGTTAAATCTTCAGAAAATTCTAGAGTGATGCATTTCATTTCTATTGTACCAAAAACATTAAGAAAAAAAAAGGAATGCTTCCAGTAAAACAAAAACTGTATATATCCTAAGTAATCGACCTCTTTTTCCAGGCTCGCTCAAAATCTTTGTTAGCTTGTGCAAACATCTTAATTGTGTGCAACTGTTTTGTCTCCCAAAGCACGACCCAGCGAGCTTACACATCATGAGCAGCAAGCACACACCCTTTTTAGCAAGTCGGATTACTATATAAAGTTTCATCCCAATAGCCACAGGTGCAAGAGGCAGTGTGTCTGCAGTTCTCAATCACATTCTCTTTTATTATGGGCTATTTCAGCCAACGTGATCTACGGTGAATGTATTGGGTTCTGTACTCTTTCCAAAGTTCTAGCCAGTGTCTATATGCCTTTCCCTTGGTGTTCCTGAGAGCGGGAGAGCCTCGGGGAGGGGTGGACGAAATTGGAAAATATAAATAACAAATCAAAAATTACAATTGATTGGATAAACAATTTCCCTTAGTCTGTTTCTTAATAAGTGATCGATTTTATGATCAATATTCATTATTTCCCAGAACATACCAAACTGCTTATTGAACAAATGAATGGTTGAAACTACAATGACACAGAATCAAAAAGGTGAACCAATTTCTTTAATAACATGGGTTGAACAGCCTGTCTCCTCTTACCTGGTTGTTCCACATCAATGCACTTTTCTGCATAGCCCTTTGGAAAAAGGCTGAAGTTCAGGAAAACAGGGGAGGTAATTCATTACTTTTTCAAAGAAATGGGTTATGGGAGCACATGTTTATACGTGTGAGAGCTAGGCCGCCTTTTGTCTGTTCAAAATAAATTCTCCAAGCTGCCACACCAGGCTCTCCATAAAATCATTGCCTTTTGGATTTGGTATACTCCACGGATGTGGAGACAGTTGGAAAACCCAGAGCATACTCACTTTCTGGAAATATTTTTTATTTAAATTCATGAAAATGACTAATAGATATCTCGGTTAAAATAACTCAGGTTAAACCAACTACTTGGTAGCTAAGATTGTCATTTTGTTTGCCTGTTCTTGGATAACTTCCAAGCATGTCATTGAACTTAACTGATAAACTGTTAGAGACCTCCAGAATATTCTACTCTATGGTGCCCTTCATCATCTCAAAATAATATGGTGTCCCATACATTTTCAGATGGCTGTCTCCTCCCTACTTTTCAGTGATTTCCAATGGTCCTGTATACATTTAAAAACATTTTTTAAAAGGCTGTGGAGAAATGCAATTGCACTGGCTGCTAGTATAGCACTGACTTCACCAAACCACTGGTGCAAATGTGTGGACAAGCTCCAATATTTAGCAGAGGTAGTGAGCAAGACCCTGGGTCTGGTGATGAACACTGTCATGGGCAGGCCTCCAGGTGTGCTGACTGGAACCGCCCTGCCCCTTCACAGCCTGCACGGGACTGGGGAACTACAGGGCTTGCCTCTCTTCTTCTGGGCTCTCCTTTCTCATCCCTCATCTCAGTCCCACAGTATCTGTAACAAATGCCTAATTACCCAGCTGTATGAGAAATGCTGGACTGATCAATTATGAAAGCAACAAATGATTAACTAGTTAAAAAAAAAAAAAAAGCTACATCACTTACTTAAAGTCAGTCATCCAAGGCTTATCCAAACTACTTAGGAAAATCTCACTAAATCAGGCTCCCCTAATTAGAAATTAGATAATTCTGACAGGAGCAAAGCTAAAGTTTACCTTTGTACTGTCTGTTAAAAAAATATTTTTGCGAAGCAAAAGAATAACATAAACAAGGCTTAATGATTTTGTAAATCTAAAATTCTGGGACACAATCAACATTCTCCTAAGTATCTGGACAGCAAGTTGTCAACCTTGAAGCTCCCTTCACACTGTATGTAAACCTCCACCTACAGAAAATACTCAAAGCTTTAACTGTAAAAACATTCTTATCTATCACTTAAAGTCTCAGAAAAGACTTTATGAAGAAAATTGAAACCTCATTGTAATGAAAGCTATTTAGACATATGCATGAATGTCTCTTTTATAGTGCGTCATCAGGAATCCATGTAAGAAAAATTCCCAGACAACTAAGATTTTGACTTTAAGTGGCAATGGTTATTTATTTTAATTAGGGAGGTATGGTATAATGGTTAAACATGGGGGCTGAGGCTGAGTCTACTTCTGCCTTTAGCTTCAGCAAGTTAATGTCTTTTGCCTCAGTTTCCTCATCTGTAAGATGGGAAAAACAATGGTAACTCTTCATAGTGTTGCTCTGAAGATTTAATGAGATGATGCCTATAAAAGCCTTCAGATCAATGTTTGTCCCAATCAATGCTCAATACATGAAAATTACTATTACTTAAGCCTTTTTGAAAGGATTTAGAAAAATATATCAATTATCTGTGTTATCAAACCAAATGCACTGATCATAATTTAACCCATTATTTATTCAAAATCATCATCATGAAAATAACTGTATTATGCCTTACAAGACCACTTTTTTCTACATTAAGTCATGTCAAATTATCACACTTATGTTGCCCTCTAATAGCTTTTCATTTCCTTCTTTTCATTGCTCTTCATTATCTATCAGTATGTCTCTGGGGTTTCTAGTAAAGTGCCTTATTGTACACACAATGGTCCAGATGAGGGACTGTGAGAAATGCCAAGCTCTCCTAGGAAGTCCCTTACATTTCTGGAAGCCTGTCTCTGCACTGCCAGTAAGGCCTTCGCCAAGTCTTCCTGAGTTCTAGAATTTAGTCTTGATGACGAAATGTCGATCTGGCTTCTCCACAGGTATAGTGCTATTATATTTAAAAACACTGAGTATATAAAGTTCCATAATCCAGAATTTTCCCGGAGACTGACCATCCCCCAGTTAAGCATACTTTACAGAATTTATTTCTATGGCTGGTGAGCTGCTTTTCGTGTTACAGAGCCAATGAAATCCGAGGTGTTCATGTGGATTCTGTAGAGGAAGATAACTTGAGAATGTGTACTGCTTTTGGTTCCTCTTCATCATCCACCTTCACCTACGAGTTACATCAATCTAAAAAGTATACAAGTTTAGGGGGATTCCCTTTTCTTATTTTGTAGATTTCTTCCTCAGTCTTTCATCATCTAATCTGCATTCTCTGAAACAGGACTCACATCAGAAAAATGAGATATGGAAAACTGTTAACAGCAAAGTCTCCAAGCATGGTGAGCACATTCCTCTAATAAGTTTCCATCCATCAGCATCAGACTCAGCACAAACAGAGTAGAGACTTTATCTTCCATGTGCTACATGGAGGGGTTTTTTTCATCTCACGGAGTGTAACATAAGCTGATGTGGCATTCAGGATTTAGAGAAAATAGATGTATTTTTACTCAGCGAGGGAGAACATGTTTTCTCCAGAGAACGGATAGATGTTGAAAGACATAAATGGTCTAAAATGTCCTCTTATAAACTGCTCATCCTATTCCTCTCAGCATCAAGTATAAAGGAGCCATGATTTAATTAGGTTATTGGATGATGATCATCTGTGATGGTGAATATCATAAAGATGTCAACTACCACTAGTGACTTCTGGGGTCTGGGGGTAGCGTTTCAGCAGGGAGTGAAGTAAGAGTGAGCAAGAGGAAAACAAAGGAAAGAGGTGAGATCATGATACTAGCAGCTGGAAATAAAAATAATATAGCAAAGAAAACACATCCCCTACTTCTGCTGCCAGGCTCAAGACAGAATAAGAGGAAGAAAGTTACCAACCCACGTAACCTTCATGAGAGGATTGGGAGAGTCTTTGAAAATACTGACCTTGCCACTAAGCTGGTATGAGACCTTACTGCAGTAGTTAACCTAAGCAGCCTCCTCAACCTCCCCCACTGGAAAATGGCATCATCCGGAAAAGCTACCCAAACATGTAGGGTTTAGACCTCACAAAGAATTCCAGACTTATATTCATAATCCAAGGGATGGCAGTCAACCATCCATGGAACAATATCATCCTTAGGCCTCAAATCACTTGAGCTTTGAACCAAACCCTTTGGTCCTGGCCCCACACCTTTCCTTCTGGTGGGCCCAGTACAGAGCTGCACTCTGAGTTGGGATGAGAGGACAACTGGGGTGTCTGCTTTGCCCTGTACTATGGTTCTGAATTGTTACAGAAGTCAGAAGAAGGAACATACTGTTACAAAATCCCAGAATTTAGGTTTCATTCTCCTAGCTTCCCACTGTTGCACATTATCTTCTCCATCTCTCCTTGAGTTCCAAATAACTACCCACTACCACCAGGGGCCAAGACTATTTACTTGACTCATGTTCCCAGCCTACCAAAATCTATTTCCCAAAAAAAAAGTGGAGTTAATTCAAGAACTTCCATCACCCAAGGAGATCTGCATTGTAACAGGATCAATGTTAGAAAGGCAATTGCAAATCTGGGATGCACACAGCGATACACTGGGGTAGGGAAGAAAAATACTAGTTCTTAATATGTATTTTTCATGTAGAATAATTAAAAGATTCACTAATCTTTAACATAGAAATTTTCCAGTTCCCCGGTAAGTCTGCCTTTCAAGTGGTCATAGGTCGCATAAGGTACAGGAAGTACCCTGAGGAGAGATCAGGAAATCTATGTAGCAGTTCACAGGGGTGCATCAGACTGCTTACAGTTTACTGTGAGGTTCCCTCAGGCTTGCTTAGATTCCTGTTACCAAGTTGTAACTAGACAATTGTAAACTAAACACAAGATAGTGAGAAGATTTAAAAATTTACGTAAAAAAAAAAAAAACAAAACCTTTCCACTGGCATCATTAATAAGCTATTATAGCAAAAATGTTGAAGCTTTAAGTGTCAAAGTCTTACAGCATTAAAAACAACCATGAAAACCACAAAGCCTTTAAAATATAGTAAAATATTTATAATTCTCTGCAATAAGACAGAAAAAGCCCATAAAAATCTTTTATACCACACAGAGGTTGGCTGATTATCTCATGACCAAGAACTAGAAACTCTGGTGACAATGGGGCATCCGGGTGGCTGAGTCAGTTAAGTGTCTGGACTCTTGATCTCAGATCTCACTGTTTATGAGTTCAAACTCCACATTGGGTTCTGTGCTGACAGCATGGAGCCTGCTTGGGATTCTCTGCCCCTCTCTCTCAAAAATAAACATTTTTTTTAAGCTTTAAAAAAATTTTTTTAAAAAGAAAATCTTGGGACACTTATAAATATGTTTGCATTTTTCTTTTACCAAAAAATCAAAGGGTATGAATTTGCTGACGTTTTGGGGTAAAGAAAACATACTTCATCTGGCCTGTAAGGTTTAACTTGGTATTTCATGGGCAAGAAATACTGTATTAAAGCAAAAAAACAAAAAACAAAAAAACTAAAACTAAAACTTGGGCCATGGAAAGAATATTTAAAAATTGGTATTTAGCATTATTTCCATTTTAATATGATTTTACTACTGAAAATGGTATGTCTGTCGCCTATAAAATGCTATAAAAAGCTCCCATATCTTCATAATTCATACTTTTTAACAACTTGAAAATAGAATAACTTGTTTAAAATAGCATCTTGAAAATAGAATAACCTGTTTAAAAATCCCCAGATCAAAGCTCTCAGAGGAATTTAAATCAATTTGTTTAAAATATAAGAATGTATACCATCTAATTCTTCTGTAAAGACAACTGATTAGCATTAGGAAAGATGGACATTTGCCTGTATATTGGGGAAGGGAAAACTAAAAACTGAGTATCACAAAGTAATAAGTGCAGCCAAAGGCCTACACACTTTGATGAATTATCCTTTTTACCTGTAACAGACACCAAAACAAAATTTCAAAATAAGCTGAATTTAGAACCAGACCACGCTACATCAGAAAGTACTAAACCAAGATGATAAAATATTGTTGATTATAACCAATCATGGTCACGATGAAAATTTTTGTGAAAGTAAAGGACTTTGTACCATTACTATATGAAATATTTTATCTCACTTTTGTCTCCTCCAGTTAAAATGTTTGCATAGGCTCTATTATGTATTAACAATTCATGGAATAGTACATATATAATTTATAAATCGATAAATATGCATATTTTGAAGTATTCAAAAAAGTTTATTGATGGGATATATAATTTTAGAATTTTGAACTACTTTTAGGAGGTTCCCTTTTGTTTCCTTCTTCTACTCCCTTAAATAAAATTTCTCAAGTGGAATTTCAGATTTTAGTAAGTAAATGGAAGGGGAACACAGGAAAGTCTTTTCTTTCACCTTCTGAAAGTACATTCAGAATCCACCTAAGGGTAAGCAGTCTTTAGCACTTGTCCTGCCTCAGAGCTAAAATAGATACAGACATAAGTAAAAATTGTAACCACAATTGGGTTAGCCTCAAGTTGGAAGAGATGACATGTCTATTTATTCATTTTTTTTTCCCAAAAAAAAAAAAAAAAAACAAAAAAACAAAACAAAACAAAAAAACCAAAAAGACCAAAACCAACTTTCTTAAATTCCTACAGGCTCTATCCTGGGTGCTGGAGAAGGAGAGCTGCTTTAAAACTCATTCACTCCTGGGAGAAGTAGACACAACTCATCTCCCCTTTGCCTATGGAGGGCCCACAAGAACCCCAACTTAGAAACAAGGAAGCCATGTATCCACTCTGTGAAACAGTTATACAAATTGCATTTGCAATGTGTCTTTAAATTGCAGGGAGCACAAGTGCACCTGTGATTTTAAAATATTCCAAACAGTGTCCTCTGGATATGCTCCCCCTTCAGCTACAAACATTCTGCCGGCAAATGCTATTCCAGTCACTCTATTTCCTTCCTCAGCCCTTCTGTTCCTCTGCCCACACGTTTCACGGAACTACCAGAAGCCACCAGGCAGGCAGCTGCCACGGAGCACCGAGAAAGGATTTAATTTCTTGGGGTACATTTTCCAAATGCCAGAAAATGCAGAATCAAAGAAAATTAGCTATTCTGACAATCACACAGTGCAGACAACAGGGCACACTGGGTTCTGCCCCCCAGGTTGCAAGAAAGGGCAACGGTTTCAAGATCTGTCTTATGTACTTGTGGTTCAGAAACATCTTCCCTGAAAACATGCGGGCAAAATCATTCAGTTCTTGAATGCAGTCCTGAGAAAGTACCAAACCCTGTAAAACAGGTTACCGTTGCAGGACACACTCACATAGGAGACAAGCTCCATGACTGCCATTTTCTGTCTAGGCTCCTTCTTTCCAACTTCCAAAGAAATATTCATATCAGACCTAATTAAAAGCAATGCAAAACAGCAAGGTACTTTGTTTAAGGATAAAATGTATACGTAAAGAATGTGTAAAGGAGTGCACCAACCAAATTCATTCTCACAGTTACCACTTACAGAGGAATCAGCAATGCCATCAGAGAGGGCGAGCTTTGTATCTTAAATTGGGGAAAGGGGCAGTGCTTTACTGTCGCAAGTCTTTATGCCTTCTGAGAGTCTTAAATATAGTTTATAATGCATTTTAACCCGAACGCCTTCAGTTCTCTATGGCACCAACCTTCTCATTACCTGAACACTCAAGGTAAAGAAACTGAGCCCCAGAGTCAGGTGGCCAGAGTCAAAACCTGTTCTCTGTCACTTAATAGATTAGGCAATTTCTTTAACCACTCTAAGTAATGGAGCTAGTCTTCTGAAAAATATGCAGAAATAAGAGTATCTCCTTCAAAGATTGGTGAGAGAAATAAATTAGGTCATGCATACAAGAACTTAGTACTGTTCCTAGAATATAGGAAGTACTCAATAAATGTCAGCCATCACCAATAATCATTTTACACTTTCTCAATGACCAACCTGCTAGTAATTCCACTCAGCTTTGGACTGTATTCACTCAGCATCCATTTTCAGCTCCCCTTCCTGAGCAACAAGCCAAGTATATACTACCAAGAGATATGAGGAGCCCTACCCTTAGAACCCAATTCCACATTCCCCTATGTTTTGAAACAAACATCTGTGCTTTGGAAAACAGTCAATTTCATTCTTTTTAGTTTCAGGAATCAGGGATGGATAGGCTCTGGGGCTAATGCACCAGAAAGAATTTTAATATGACACTAATGTGGGAATAGTCTCACCATGACTTAGACACTATAGGCATATACCCAGCATGTTGGTTTTCCCACAATTCTAGACCTGAACATTATGATAATAATATGTGCCCATAAATAGTGACAACAACCAGGTCTTCAGTATCAGTGTCTTTAGCTGTCATAAAACAAGACACTTCATGGGACACAAGGTAACTTCTCAGAGTCCCCCTGAAGACAAAACTGCCCAGCATTTACTAATACTGTCTGGCAGCAACAGCTATCATCAGATATCCCTCCCCCTTAAAGGTCTCCCATGGAATAAGGTAGCCCCCACATACAATGGGATGCATTCAGCCTCTGAGTTGCCATCTCTACAGATATGCTGGCTGTTCTCCATGGACTGAGGATGGCTCTGTGTGAAACCAAAGAGGTAATTTCAGCAGCAACATCAGTCACTTGGCTAGTTGTTATCAGCATTGCTCAGGGAGCCACGAGGGTGGGAGGTGATCCAGGAGAGGTTTCAAAGCCTTTGCTAGTGACATAAAGACCACATCTGCTGCCTGACCATTCACTGGCCATGGCCAATGAGCACTGCCAAGATACATTCTATTTTCACTTGATTTTATTCTCCCTCCCCATGATGGTCAATCTACCCATATTAACTGTGGAAGGTTCATTTTACATACATTTATCATCAGGATTTGTGAAAATGCTACATTCTTCTTTGGAGTTGCCTAATGCAGGAACCCTAAGCAGTTCTGTCCTCTGGTTTCAAGATGTGGTTGATAAATGAAGAAGGCAACTCCTTTTGTCTTTTAGGTTGATTATCCCTGATCCTTAAGATAAACTGACTCAATTATTATCATTGACTTTCAGCTCTTGGCCACAACCACACAAGTCAATCTCCAACTCTGTATTGTGATCAGGTTCTCCTGTTAGCTGACACTTTATCTATCTATAGTGTGGTTCCAGAGAGGTTTCTGTTACCAAAACTCCAAATCCAAGTCCTATTTAGGATTGTTGTTTCCTGTTTGGCCTACACTTGGTCAATGGCAGGAATGTCCTCTCTGAATAAATCTGCCACATTTTTTTAAGGGGTGCACCTTCATGGCTATCTTGAATTTATGATCTAGTCCTTCTAGACATCTAGAGAGACACACAGCTGCTGTTGAGCTCAGAGAAATCTTCTGCCGGAAAGTTGCAATGAATAACAAGGAGAAACAAACGCCTCATTATCAAAGGCTGCATTTCTCTCCGCCAGATCCTCACCTGTATTCTACTTCCCCAGATCCCCCACTCCCATTCAGTTTCCTCTTACCATATCTTTCCTACAGACCCACAGCTTAGACGTGGATATGAATGAGCGCCAAGCTTGGAAGTCAGAAGTCATCATGATTTTAACTTGTTTGCATTAAGCATAATGTACTGAGAGTCAGGATGTCTTTTAATTGCATAACGATGAGACCCCAGTCTCAAGGAACTTTTACTTCCAAGACAAAAAAAAAAAACCCACAACAGCTTAGATGCAAAGTTAGTGATTTCAAACACATGAAACATAATTTAAGTATTAAAACAAAATACACAGTTTCATCCATAAACATGTCTTTCAGTCTGTTTTGATGTAAAACTCCCATTGTTTTTCTGGATTGGCTTCAAAAAATCCTGGGTTTTTTTTCTCCCCACCCCCTCCCCCACCAAAAAGCTCTCTATCAGGAAAGAGCAGTGTTGATCTGAGCTCTTGAACTTTTCTGATTCAAACTTAAGCAGACGGGCATTGTGCATATCATGCATGTAAATTTGTAAGTGTGACAATTCCTTGAAAATTGACCTCAAAAAGAAGGTATATGAATGGGCCTAGTACAATGGCTGGCAAATAATAAGCACTCAGTACGTGTGAAAGACAAATTCAAACCATTGTGTCATAAATTATGATTTACATGTTTTTCTATGAAGAACTATACAAGAGAGAATGAATTTTTTCTTGCATTAACTATGGAAATTATAGCTCCAGAAAAAAAAAAAAAAACTTGGAAAAGACAGTCAGGGACACTTACATATGTATTCCAAGAGGAAAACAGAAAAAATCCAGGCAAATTCTGTAAGAAGAGCTTGCAACTGGTGAACCTGTTATCAAATACTTTCTTCCAAATTTCACAGAATTAAGGAACCTGTTTTCATGGGGGTGAAAAAACCCCCATTGGGTGGTGAATAGAAATCTCCTTAAAAAAAATTAAAACTCTCACAAGGGACAAAAAAAGTAATTAAGAAATATGGTTATTCATCCAAGTCTTCCGTGGCAGCCATCTTGTTTCCTACTCCAGTATATAAAGTTAGTAATTCTAAAACAATAAAGATGGGACGGGGAAACTCCTTATTAATGAAACACTTTAAATGAGCTCCCTAAATACTTTAACTAGCATTTAATTTATTTTTAATCAGGTGCTTATCATTTGTTAATTCCAAAGGCCCCAGGATTCCACAGCCCTTAGATAGGCTAATCTCCCATTGGGAAGCAACACATATTAAATAGTTACTAAACCTTGGTAAATACACTTTTAATAATTAATTCTAGAAGTATTTAACTTGCAGTAATATACCGGATATTTCAGCAATATTGTAATCCATGGGATATTGCCCAGGGATTTCTCAGATTAACACATTAGGGTCCCTGAGTCCCATCTGTATACCTCTATCTGAATTAACAGCAGGTGATTCAACACATGGCTACCAGGCTCTGTGTGTCTGAGTGACCAATGATTTTATTACCATATCAGTGAGATCAAATCTGTGAAATGCATCAGCTAAGGAAACGCTTAGTAAGGGATGAGACAGAGCGGCCTGCAAGTCAACCTGGGTTTTCAAAAATGATAACTACTGAAAAGAAAAATTACTTTTCCTGTTGAGATGTGTAAATATTATGTAGATATTCTAACTCAATCTCTATGATGGATGGTGCTCAATTTTAAACATATTTCAGTAATGCCTTAATTTAATAGAATGGAAGATACACAAGATGTTGAAGGATCAAGGTGAGAATAAATCTCCTCGCACAGACGGTTTAGTGTCGTTCTCAAAATCCATGGGATTCTTACACTTCTCACTCCCCTTTGCTTTCTTCTTTAAAAAAGATGCTGTGCATCACATTCTACAGGCCCTTCCAGCTCTGTTTAGCCTTCTCGGAAATGACTATAGTTTACCCTTCCCCCTATTTGGTGAAAAATGCAACTGGCATGCTGGATGTTACAACTGAATCAGACCTGACCTTTGTCTGGAGCACAACAGGCCACTGCTCCACCCAGGCCGACAGAGACTGCAGACTGACCAGCAGATGGTGCTACAGAGCAGGCAGCTACCGGGGCTTAACTCCTTGGAGCCCTTCAAGGCCTGCGGCACACTACCCAAAGGATCTGTGTAGTCTTCTGGCTAGTCAGTTACCTCATTGAGCAAGGATCCTCCATTCTCCATCTTTTCTGTCCTCCACTTTTTTCCCAATGTCATAAATGTGCTCTTTGTAGTCTTAAAAATAGTGTGTCCCATCCCCAGCGCCATTCTCTAGCCTGTTCCTTCAGGGCATCATGGAGTACCTGTGTAAACATAACCGGTGCGGACAGCCCTTTCATTCAGAAAGAAGGATCCTGTTTCCTGCACTGGCTAACGAAAATGTGCGCCATGACGATGTTTTAGTAGTGATAAAATCAAACATTTTCTGGAGCCATTATAGTCTAAAATGTTAATGCAGTTTACTTTTTAAGATGTGATCGATAGACGGGGGGAAAGTGCCCATAAATTACTAAAGGCAAAAAAACATTCTATTAGCACACAGTAGATTCTGCAATATTTGTTGGTGTGTGTTTTACTGGAGGGACATTTTTTTAATTTGCTGAAAGCCTGAGTTTTATTTTGTTTTTTCAATACCTGTCTTTGTCTTTCTCTGTGCAAGAGGGATATTTTTAACATGAGTCATTTAGGAAATGTAATTCTAATGCAGTATAGCTATAGGTTTCAATTAACGTTCTACCTTTCTGACAGGCTTTACATCACATGTTTTATGAAATCATTAACTATTGTCATGTTTCTATTATGATACTATTAGGAAATAAAGAGACTTATGTAAATGGAGATGTAAAAGAAATGTATGACAGTTACTCAGAGCAACATCTGTGCACTATCATACATGCTCACACTAATTTTCTAAAGATTGTTCCATTCATTATAGAGCATTGTTAGTTGCAGTGGCACAACCCTTATTTCCATGCATTTAGGGAATGAGGCAGAGAGTGGGTAAATGAGAGCCTAATCAATACCACTTTTCATTTTGCATCTAATGTGCTGCCTTTCCCTTTCTTTTCCTCATGCACAAATCCAAAAAAGATCCTGACGTTACAGTCATAAAATGTAATTCTTCTGCAGAAACACAGACAATAATGCTTTCTGTATTCAGGCGTATTGCATATTCTAATGGCATTTGGCTAAATTGAGTATGGATTTAACATCAAAGGCTTCATGAATTTTTCAAATGAGATATTAAAGTCAATATTTCAAGTGAAAGATATTTCAATTTAGTTGCATACACAACAATAAAAAACTTCTACAAGGTAGAGGTACTAGTGGCTGTAGCAGTATTAGTTCATTCAAGAAATTATTAGTTTATAAGAAAATCAAACACAAGGTTGTGATATGGCAACAACTCTGAATAAATTAGACTAACCGATATGCACTAGTGTGCTTTATCTCTTGCAGGCTGAAGCAGTACACTTGCCATGGGCATGTTCAGGGCTCCTGGCTGATTTTTTCTAAACTCTGTTGATTAGCGTGAAGATTTGCATTGCCATTTCATAAATCTCCTTATTTTCATTTGTAGCAGTGGAAGACTTAGGATATGGTGGGGGGGAGCTGTTTTTCCCCCTGCATTTAAGTGAATCTTACTTCAAGGTGTCAATGCCTAAAGTGGGTTTCCACAATGATGTTAAATGTTGCCTTTCAGGCAGGTTGGAGGATGGTCGGGTTCAGTGGGGGGTGGGGGTGCACTGCAGATGACTGCTGTCCATCCATGTCACCGCAGACTGCCGGTACTTCCCAACGGCACATGCAAGCTTGGGTTTCCAGAGCACCTTTCCATCAAAGAGCTTGAAGCTCTTACACACATGTTGCCTCATCCATCTAACCAAATCCCCAGCGAGGAAAGGAACAGCAGAAAGTGTCGTCATCCCCATTTCATAGATGGGCACATGTAACACACAAAACATGAAAATGACTTGCTTGCTCACTGGACTCTGGCCTTTGGGGAAATGTTTTAATACAGACGTCAGCACTAAAACTGGAACTATGCCTCCTGATTTCCGGACCAAAGTCCTAAATACTGAATCTCCATCTCTCCTCTGCAGCCAGGATGGCAGCAGGCTGGTCTGTTTGGGTTTGCACTGCCTCTTTGGCTTTGCTCTGTAGATACATAGAACGGCATTAGCCTGAATTTCCTGCATCACAGTCCCCATCTTACCTCCTTGATTTGACTATAGCAAACTTACAGCGCCTTTCATCCAGTATTGTCAAGCTCGCATCATTGTAATCACAGATTAACCCTTAACATCAGAGAGACTCTCTATATTTACAGACACTTCAGGCAAAAAAGAGTACAGCAACACAAACCCACCATCTAGAAGAAGTGGCCATTTCTAGGCAATGACAAGCAGCCCACCCAGCTGGCCTATATGCAAAAACCCATTGCTATAGTTCATAGCTAAGCCAGATACCAAACAATGCAAATCACTCAGCTCTGCTGCATGCCTGTTAACCCGTCTGCTACCAGTGCATTATTGAAACCAGCGTCACTGTCAGACTCCCTCACTTTATCGAGGTCTCTTAAAAGAGATGGCATTTTAAAGACCCAATAACCCTGAAATGCATGAGGTTTCATTGTGCAATTTGAAGGATGACTGCCCATCTTTAAAATAGGAAAAATCCTAACTTCATAAATACTCTGTAATGAGGAAGACAGGAAGATGCACATCTACAACAAATGTGCTGGGTTTTTTTTAACAAGGGCAAAATATTAGAGCCATCATTTCTTGTTATTTCAAAGGATGTAGAGTCCCTAGGAGGGTGTTTTCCATTGGCCAGCCCACCACACACATATACCCACAAAATATTCCCTTCACTTGTTGAAGATAATACAGACTTATGTGATAGAACTTACTTTGCAAGTGGATCACACAGAACTGTTTCTCAGTGTATCATACCCACTCCCACCACCACCACCACCACCAAAAAGCCTCCAGAACTGAACACTGCCTTTTTGCTTCATTGCATCTAAATGATCAGACTCATTTCAGTCTCGATCCTCAAACTTCCCTTCCTCCTTTTATTCCCCTTCCGTTTTAAGGGACCCTATCGTCCCCATCGTTTGGGAGGAAAACCAAAACGACAAAAGCTATCATTCAACACTCATTGTAAGGTTTTCAGTTATAACAGTGCTCCTGAGCATGACTATTACATATTGGCTTCTTTGGAAAACTGTTGATCTTTTGATATTTATCATTTCTTTATTTAAACTGTAAAAGAGAGCTTTGTGGAGAGCTCGACTTCTCTCTAACTAAGGTCTGTATTAAAACTCAGCCTGGGCCATGAATGAAAATGGAAGCTGTGGACACAAACTATTCCCTCATCGGCCCCTGCCCACATCATAAAACCAGTACGCTATTTGGCACAGAAGAAAAGAGATGGGGGAACGCAAGAACTAAAAGCAGGGCCGACCACGGACCTAAGAGCCACGAATATAAACACAGAAGGAAGTGTTAGCTTAGCTCTAGAAGGTGGCAAGGGGAACATCAGAAGTTTATGTGATATTCAGTGTTCATATTCCTAAAAGAAAGTGCACATTTTAAAATTTTCACTGCACATCTGTGCATTGCTACATTTTTTAAGGGCCTGCTAGGACAGGAATTACAGGAGATTTGAAGCTCACAACTGAGTAACTCTGGCAAAGCTGCATGGGGGAGGAAGGCTACTGAAAATCATGGGGGGAAAAGTAGAGCCTGTGCCAAAGAGGAACATTAAAAAGGGTTCTAGCCAAGGAAACTGTCAGCTTTATATATGGGAACTTGGAATGGAAAAATTGGTAGTGCCACTGAACCTGAACAGCAGCTGTGAAATCAGAATTTACTCCCTAATCTGAATTAACTAATCAAAACCAGGTCACTCCTCCGCCTTCCCTCCACTACCCACCACATCGCCCCTGGGTTATTTTTCATGACCAATCGCATTCTGCAGCAAAATAAATACAGAGCAACAAAAACAGAAATACTAAAGGTCAAAGTTTCCCCACAAGACCCAATGCACTCGAGATTTATCAATGGAGGAAAACACATAGGCTTTCCACCTCCCATCTTTTCATTTGTGGTGCAGGGACTTGGTAAAAAAGAGCAAGGTTACATCTGCATCAGCAACGTACTGAATAGAAACCAAGAATGACTTATAAGTGATGACTTCTGAGATCTAAGCTCAAAAGAAAACGAAAAGGTCTGCATGACGCAAAAAAGACCACCGTGCTAGTAATTTCTAAAAATTCAGATTTTGCAGCTAATTTCATACACAAGCACTTTCTGATCAAGCATACGCATTTAATGAAATTGTACTGGTAAATTATCCAAAGAAATACATTAAAGGGTGTACACTAGCCAAAGCACAATTTGAAGCTCTTATTAACTGGTGATTATCTTCACTGATCCACATTACCATTCAGTTGCAGATGTTACTGACATTAAGATGTATGATGCAGAGGCTGGAGAAAAAGCCCATTTAAGACAGGTGAATACTTAATAGTAATTCAACATACGCGGCACAAAATGTCTTTCACAGGAGTTCAAGGATTTTCCCTTTTTTCTCCTTGCAATTTTATGTGAATGTTTATAAATAAAATGAGAAATGAAACTCCATTTGGTAGCCATTTGACTTGCTCCAGTTTAATGGCCATTTAAAACTTTGCAATTTATCATTTCAGGCCTCTTTCTCATCTGGCTTTATTTTTATTTATTTATTTATCTTTAAAACTCTTCCTCTCCTCTGAATCCTTATGCAAGATCCACATTTTGAGTATGCAGATGAAATTTATCTGACCTCGCGTGGTTGTTTATCTTTTAGTTTCAGGAACTGCACGGCTGCTACTGGAATGGTTAACTGACTGCCCGCTGGGTGCAGAATAACTGTTCAGTATTACAGAAGGACACATTGCCTTCATCCCTGTCACACGCCTGTCCTTTGCTATGCAGCCCAAGGTAGATACAGAAATTGATCAATTCTTTACATTTCCAAATGCTGCTAACAGCTTATTGGGGATGCTTTTTTTAAGTGGACTTTTAGGAAAGAGAACCTAGATGTTTCAGTAAGCAAAGAGATTAAAAGCAAAGGAATCTGTGGGGAAGCAAGTCAACACAATGGGAAAAATTCAGGTACAAGTCAGACCATCAAGTCAATCTTCCTCTTACTTTCTTCCACATACAGATGCCAACGGATTATTAATTTTATATACATGGTATATTCACACAAACTAAGCAGTTAAAAAAAACAATTGCAAAAGCCACAAGGTTTCCTCAGTACTTCTATCCTCCTTTCTGGATAGCTCTGATTTTATTTTTCTTTAGTTTTTTTTTTTTTTTTGTAACATTTATTTATTTTGAGAGAGAGAGCAAGGGGAGGGGGGAGCAGAGAGAGTGGGAGACACAAAATCCAAAGCAGGCTCCAGGCTCTGAGCTGTCAGCACAGAGCCCAATGTGGGGCTTGAACTCACGAACCATGAGATCATGACCTGAAGTTGGATGCTTAATTGACTGAGCCACCCAGGTGCCCCTCGACAGTCCTGATTTTAAATGTATGACTATCTCAGCTAACCTCTGTCACACTGCAGCTTGTCAAAGCACCACTCTTCCAAACCCAACCTAAACAATGTTCCTCAAAACCCAACTGCTTCTCTATCCGTCTTTTTCTCTTTGAATCTTTTTAATTCTGTGCTTCCACACTCCTAATCTTGCTCTCTGCAGTACTGACTGAAAATAAAATATTAAAGGTTAATAAGGGCAAAATGTACGCCATATCCCTGCTGATACTTCTTTTTCAACAACTGCCTTTACCCAAAGGACTAAGTTATGGGAGATTCAACACAGGCAACAGGGCCACTGAGGAGTATATTTTGTCTGAGGAAGTTTTCTTCTAATCACACAGCATAAGTATCTACTTATTCTTCACAAGCATAACTCCGATCCTGTAAACATACACATATGTGTATTCATAGTTTTCTTTCCCATATTTGGAAATACATGTGTGTTGCTAGTTATTATATATAAACAGAAATTCTACCATCTTTAGGGGAATCTATATTATAAAATAGCTCACAATTCAAACATTGGGTTTCCAATATTCCTCCCTATTTCATCAAAGTAGAGAGTAAAAAGTGACTTCTCTCCAGGTCAAGGGAAATGAGTCCCAAGGAGTTGTCTTGGGTCAATGATTTTCAGACTGTGCTCAGAGAAGCTATAAATATCTTCTGAGGTTTCCAAGGAGAGCAAACTTGGGGAAGACAAGACATGAGGTTGAGCTTGAGACAGAGGTACTGTCCTTCCATCTTCCTTCCTTAGTCAAGGCAATTCTACTTTTATTAATTTCACATATGAAAGATTTTGCCCGAAGACAGGTCTCCTCTGCTTAAAGATACTGTTAGCCTCTTTCTAGGGAGAACAGCACTGGGGAGATGAAGACTCTATGGGCCCAAAGGGAAGGGAGACCTTCTTTTTTTTAAAATGTTTATTTATTTTCAGAGAGGGAGAGGGGCAGAGAGAGAGAGGGAGAGAGAATCCCGTGCAGGCTCTGCACTGTTAGCACAGAGCCCGATGCAGGGCTTGAACTCACAAACTGTGAGATTATGACCTGAGCTGAAATCAAGAGTTGGAGGCTTAACCAACCAAGCCACCCCAGCTCCCCAGGAGAGGAGACTTTCTACTGAGCCATCTATCTTCTGTAGTTGTAGTCTTCAAGCAAACTTCCCTCTCCTAGCTAAAGATTCTGCCAGGGACTTTGAAATACTAGGACCCACCTGACTTTGTCTCCTTCTAGGCTCCTTAGAAACATACAGACAAGTCGTATTCACGGGCTTTAAACAGAGTTCATCCTTGGAATCTTTCCTGAGAATAAAAATTAATATATAAACAACCTATGTTTATTTTACTTTGCATAGAGGCAGAATTCCTAGTGGAGAATATCTAATTTGTCCACTTAATAGAGGGGAACCTTATTTCTTTTTTAAATTAATTCGGTGAGCAGACATGTAAGCTAAACATCTTTGCAAAAATATCATTAGGAGATGGTCCTTAGCCCAAATTGTTAAACTCTGAGCTGCCAAGTTTTACATTATGCATAAGTACCCACACCAGCAGGGTGAGACACGCATTTTACATTTGTGCCAAGGGAAGACCGTGACATATGATATAGGTTCCTTTCCTACTGGACATTGTTAGATAGATGGTAATATAAGTGAACAGAAGACACCAAACTTACAGTAAGTACTTTCCAGAGGCAAATAATTCTCTACTGTATGGTCCATTATCATTTCAATGTACATTTTGTCTTCCTGATTTGAGGAAGAGTCGTTAAACTAATTACCTCAAACTCTGAAAGTGGGGGTAAAAGAGACCATAAAAACAAAATAATAGTAATGAAGGTTAAATAATAATAAATGTGCTCTGTCAGAATCTGAGAAATTTCTATTTTGCAAAGGATTTCACACTTCCTACATCTCTGTGTAACATATGGTATGTTCAAGTGGTTAATTAAAGTTCATGTGTGACTATTGATTCATCCCTATTTCAGACCATAGTGGCAGGAAAAGGTGTTCACACAAACTTGGGCTACCACTGGCACCAGTTAGTTCTTCAGTTAAACGCATACCCGATCAATTAAGTTCCAAAGTTGAAATTGCATCAAAAGTATGAAAAGAAAAGCTGCCAGTAAGTTACCAAACTGTGCACGTTTAATGAAATGCTTCCTTTGGTTCTATATTTGAAAACGACTGTTGTCTCCTTTCCTAACAAAGGAAGACAAAGACATTAAGGACACTCCATGTTTTCCTAGCAAAGGCAGTTCTGTGGTACAGGAGGGGCTCCTTGTCACCAGGTTGCCATATCACCACCAAAGAATGCTCTTGTAGAATAGTGTGGTGCTTAAAATACAGTAATTACTGTTACAGTGTGCGCACAGCAATGTAAGAACCGTATCTAGAGCTATACGTGGTACCGAGAGTCGAGAAACAGCTGTAATTTTGGCTTTAAATATGTTTATGAGCATTCTGAATGGTTTAAGCTTGCTGTGCAGCATATGATTTTAATTTTCTTTATGGATATAAGGGGGCCATGAAATGCTGACTTTTGATATAATAATCTTTCAGATTTCAGAGAAACTATAGGAGGCCAGTCAGTCCTCAAGCCTGCCCTCTTAAATATCGACTTATAAATTTCTCGGTGGTAGATGTAAGTTAAAAAAATTATACTGCACATTGTATAGTAAGTCTTATATCTCTGATTTGAATGAACCCTTTCAGTCAACTACCTAGGCTTGGGAAATCAAAGAAAACCTATAAAATGGAGGCAGATACCTTATTTACCAAATCATGACTCCTTTCTTTGAAACAGAAGAAAATAGAGTATTCCAGAGGAAAATTTCATTTCTTTATTTTCCATACACAAAAATCAAGGAATAGCTGTTTTTATACTGAAACTTATATTTAAATACACTTCAAAGCAATTGCTAAATTGGTCACTTCTTAGGAATTGCTAAACCAGATTTGCTTACAATTAAAAAAGAAAAAAAAAGAAAAACATTTCAATTGCCTCCAGTTATTGTAAGTTAATTGTGCCTACTTTAGTTTGTTTCATTTAAAAGAGCACATCCCAGACCAGTTAGTAGTTGAAAGATTAGTGATGGAGAAGAAATGGATCCTACAAAAAAAGATACACTTAATGAAAAAGAAATGATGTTATTTCCCTCAAATGATTTCTACTGTGAGAGCTTGTAAATACCCACTTGACTAGAACAAGAGAAAATAAACCTTGATAGACAAGTATTACTTGCTAAGGTGTGTGCTCAGGCAGGTAATTTCATCTGTTCTTAAAAAATATTTTTCTGCATTATAATTTTTTCAGCAACATGTCTTACTTCTGTCATCAAGGTACAAAGTTACTTCTCAAATTAAAAAAAATACATTTGTCAATCAAATATTCCTACCAACTTCTGTTCACATCAAGAGAGTATAACAAATGACACACTAAAAGCTCAGGAACATGTTGACAATTAAGTCCTAAGTAGCTAATAGCCAATCTGTTATGATAAAAAAAATACTTGAGATATACAACCCACTGTATGATAGGGGCAACTAGATTCTATGCTTCCTTAGATGGTAGTATAGCAGGTTCAAAGCTGGGTTAATCAAACTTCATCTCATTTTTCTCCTGGCACATAACTAGATCACCTTTGCACACCTTCTGAACAGCTAGAGTCACTGGACTGACTTCTGGCCAATACAATGTGGTTGAAGTTATATGTGAAACTCGGGCTTTTACATTTTCCCTCGTTTCCCATACACTTCAGGATGAAGCCCCGGGAAATGGCAGAGCCACATAACAGAGGAACCCTGGTCCTGAATGACCACACCAAGTCAAGACATGAGGGAGAAATCTTCCGTTTTGTGAAACCACTGAGATCTTGACTAATATAATCAGGGATATTGTTGTGTCTCCCACATACTAGCATTGAACTGAAAACCACAATAATAATAAAGCCCGAGTGTTTGGTTTTTTTAAGACTGCCTTAGAGAAGTGGTGTGTACATTCATTCAAAAGCCTGTATTTAGCACTTATTCCAGGTACCATATAACGTTGCAAGATGCAGGCTGTTCTTGGGACGCCTGGGTGGCTCAGTCGGTTAAGCGGCCGACTTCGGCTCACGTCACGATCTCACGGTCTGTGAGTTCGAGCCCCACGTCAGGCTCTGTGCTGACAGCTCAGAGCCTGGAGCCTGTTTCAGATTCTGTGTCTCCCTCTCTCTCTGACCCTCCCCCTTTCATGCTCTGTCTCTCTCTGTCTCAAAAATAAATAAACGTTAAAAAAAATTTTTTTAAATAAAAATAAAAAATAAAAAATAAAGATGCAGGCTGTTCTCCCATGATTTTTAATGTCCAATGGCAGCAAGGGGAGTGAGGAAGAAGAGTTCTTGAGACTACAAGGCAACCTAATAGGATATATTGCATGAGGTGCAAAGTATGCGCATGGCAAAGGCTTCTAAAATGGGCTACAGGGGTTATTGAAGACTCCATAATCATGGTTATAATTCAAATAAAAGGGCCACATGAGAAATGGAGCCATGAGCAATGGTAGAGGGGCCTAAGGATACACTAGACTATGCTATCCGTGAGGGCGTAATCACTCAGGAAATTTATACGCATTATAATACATTGGGGTCAAATTCTAGGTTCTATCAGTTGGCTTCATGACAGAAATATCTATTTTGTTATATTTAAATATATGACTCCATCTAGAAAGAAAAGCTACATCCACCAAAAAAAAAAAAAAAAAAAGAGGTTACAAGTAAGGTCCTACTGATCCCCCTGAAAATGGCAAGTTTGACCAATTCACTGAAAGTGATGCAGATGAGGCAGCATTGTTAGTCATCAGTTTTGGAAGAAACATCGACATGGTCTAGCTATATGACATTAAAACTTTCTGTGTTTTCTGAGAGTACCGAGAGAACAATTTTTGTGCTCTGAAAATTCAGGCTAATATTTGTTTACATTACATATAGATATTGCTGGAACAAAATTCTGTTGTATCACTCTGAGTCTCATGTGTGTGAAATTCAGATACATTAATTATCAATATAAGTGTCCTGCAGGCTAAAACACAATGGGATTTATTTATTTATTTTTTGTTTGGGTAGGAGATGATAGTTTTCATTTATGCATGCACTCTTGATCAGAAGATGAGGGAAAACAAAATGGTATAGTTCCATTCTGGGTTTAAATAAAATGATTTAGAGAAGAGATTTACTAAAAACACTGAGAACTGAAGTTTCCCTGAATCAGAGAAATATATAGAAAGAGGGCATTAAGAAAATAAAACTCTCTGTATTAGGAATGCCAGCAGATAAAAGTGGTCAAGGTAACATAAATAAGCAGACACTATGTTACAAGACATTAGTCACTAGCTTTAGGCAATATACCAGCTTCAGACAAAAGTAACCAATAAAATGTACTCAAGCCAACGCTATGTTGGATATGTGCAGAATCTTTCATAAAACTTTGGACATCGTGGAAAATAGCAGAGGAAACAATAACACCCCAGGAGACAATTGTATGTATGGTATATCATCTCCAAACCACCTGCAGTGTTTCTCATCTAAATCTTTATTTAAAATAGAAAGGCCCAGACTATTCTGATTATGTCGAAAGGCTTCAATATTATTTTGAGTAACAGAAAGACCATATTTCTATTAAAAACATAAAAGGAAGGATTCTTAACATGAAGGATGTGTTGAAAAATCTCAGTCTGAATCCTGTCTACCTTGGGTTTTAAACTTCTAAAAGCAGAAAGCATCGTGGTAGAATGGAATGTGTGCTTGTCAAATCCCCTCTTCCACAAGCAATGGATAATATAAAAATAAAAAAGCAAAAAGATATGATCAGACTTAAAACCAAGGTGAAGAACCTTTGGGCTCCAAAAGGAACAGAAATGCAAAGCTGGGTGTGGTGAGCTGAAGCTGTACACCCACTGCATTTCAAATCTGAAAGCAGCAGCCGAGTTCAGGAAGCCTAGGTAGTAAGTGGAAATTAAAGTGCTTCAAGTCAGATTGGGGTTGGAGAAACAGGGTGGGAGAGGGTGTGAGAAGAGCAACCAGAGCTTGGTTTACTACTTGAAGGCAGAAAGGGACACTACTATTGCCACCTATGAAGATGGTTTAAAACATAACATAACAAGCCAAAACATGTTGCCAGCTACCATGGTCAGGAATTGAATCCAGCCATCCATGGGCTCAATGGAGACATCTGTAAGATCTCCCATTTCACCATAGAACAGAACAGAAATAGCAGGAGAGGATATGGGTCTGGAAAGGGATAGAGGTCACATGACATTGGTTGGGAGTGGCAGTTGCACAAAAAAGGGAGGAAGGCATATAGAAGTAGAAAGAAAAAATTAAAACATAGCAAAACAACAACAACAAATCCCTCTCAAAATGAGTTATTACATCAAAATTACAAAAGTCATCAGGAAACACAGTGTGAAGAAAAGTAGTCACCGTATAAACATTCAGAATAGTAATCATTCTAAAGAAATTAGTTTTATGGGGCAGTGTGACAAAAATTTTAATAATATTTATGTTGTGGATGTTCATTAAAAATGAATAAGAAGCTATTTTTTAAAGGATATATAAAGTAAAAACAGACAAATGTGAAAAAGAACCAATTAGAAGTCTTGGAAGTAAGAAATATTTTACTGGGAAAAAATATATATATATACATATATACATATACATACACACACATATGTATACATATGTGTGTGTATATATATAGCAATGATAAACCCTGGACTGAAAATGGTTGAAGAAAGAATTATAAAACTGGAAAACAGAACTGAGGGATTTACCCAGAATGAGGCCTAGAGGGACAAAGAGATTTCAGGGGTTGTTGGGTTTGGGGTTTTTTTTTTTAATATGAAATATCAGATATAAGAACAAAAGATGACAAGATCTAATTTACATCTACCTAATGCTACAGAAAATGGAAGTAAAATGGAAAAATCGTGATGAAGTATTATTTGAAAAAATAGTACCTATGAATTTTGTAGAACTGAAGAGAAACACAAATACTTAGTTCTAAATACTTCTCTGAGTATTGAGTAGGGTAAATAAAGAAAATTTTAGCCAAGAGGCATCTTACTAAAACCGCAGGACATTGAAGATGTATTAAAAAAAGAACATCATGACAATTATACTCACGGTAGACTTGTCAGTAGTAACAATAAATGCCAGAAAAGAATGAACAAACACTTTGGAAATGCTCAAGGAACAATTACTATCAATTGAGCACTTATTACTCAGCTGAGGGATTTTTCAGAAAGGAAAGCAAAATGGAAGCCTTTCACACTTGCAAAAAACAAAAGGAGTTTACTACTCACTAACTTTCACTGAAAGATTTATTGGGGAATATGCTTCAGGAAAATGACAAATTAACACTGAAGGACATAGGAATTAAGGAACAGGGATGAGACCAAAAATTGATAAAATAGGTCAACACATGTAATGGTTAACTGTAAAAGCAATATTTGTGTGTTTGCACATTTAAAATAAAGCAAGTTAAAAAAAAGGCCATAATAATAAGATATATTGTGTGTGTGTGTTGTGGGGAGGGAAGGGAGAAAATGTTCAGTGGCAGCAAAGATCAGTGGTGTGCTAGAACTATTTCAAAAAAGCCAGGTATTGAATTTTCAGGAATTTTGCAAGCCAGTTGTTAAACAGCCATTTTTTAAGTTTGTTTATTATTTAGAGAGAAACAGCTGAAGTTGCAGAAGGGCAGAGTGAGAAGGAGAGAGAGAATCCCAAGCAGCATGCTTTGCACTGTCAGCACAGAGCCTGACTTGGGGCTTGAACCCACGAAACCATGAGATCATGACCTGAGCTGAAACCAAGAGTCAGATGCTTAACTGACTGAGCCACCCAAGTGCCCCAAACACAGCTAAGTTTAAAAATTATATAAACTTACAATTAATTCTAATATAAGCAAAGATAATAAATACTCAAAACCTGTCACTTTCTAATTATTTTACATTTAACTATTTCCTATGTTCTTAAGGTAATCTATGCCATTATATCTGAAATATTTATGCTTGTGTGCCTTTGAGCATTTTTTCCCATCTATGCATTCAATGACATCATGTTTGTAACTGGAAATCAGCCATGGGATTTCAAATGGAACTATTTATGCCGGAAAATTAGTAAATTCTATAAATCAGGGTTTTTTTCCTCTTTCAGAGAGCAGGTGGCTACACACTTACCAGCACATCATTGGCTAAAATTCATATTTTTTTTAAGAGACAACTAGAAATACTGGATAATTTTACATCTTATTACGTTACATACATTTATTTTAAAAATTATGAACAACTGCTGAAAGGAAGGAAATGAGAAATAGAAGGAGAGAGGAAGCCAAGGGAAGATGATAAAAAATATTATTAAAAACTTGATCAATCCAAAAGTCAACAAAGGAAAGAAAACACAAACAGAAATCCAAATAAGATTATAGAATAAGCCCAAATCTTACAGTATTCATAATAAATGAAAATAGAAAAGTGTGTATCAGAATAGACTGACAAAAAAAAATAGCACCATATTGCTTACTAGACACATTTAAACAAAATCACAAAGAATGGTTACAACTAGAGATTGACAAATACCAGAAAAATATAAGTCACAGGAATTAAGGAACAATGGTGAAACCATAAATTAAAATAAACCTGGGGCACCTGGGTGGCTCAGTCGGTTAAGCATCCAACTTCAGCTCAGGCCATGATCTCATAGTTCATGGGTTTGATTGAGCCCCATGTCAGGCTTTGTGCTGACAGCTCAGAGCCTGGAGCCTGTTTCAGATTCTGTGTCTCCCTCTCTCTCTGCCCCTTCCCTGCTCATGCTCTGTCTCTCAGAAATAAAAAATAAATAAATAAATAAATAAATAAATAAAAATAAACCTGGCCTATTTGTAATTTTTTAAATCATAAGCATACATGGCAACATGCTAACATTTGATCAGGCTGATTTTTGTTTAATTTCTCTCTAGGACTTTCTGTAGAGTAGTAATATTTTCTAATATTTTTTAAACTATATCAGATCCAGGAAGTCAGGAGTTTTACAATAAATTCTCAACCACTTCACTAATTTTGGCACCTCTCTAGCCTTCCGATAGTAACTATACAAAGTGAGAATTTTGGATTTTCAGCAGTTCATGCATGCTGCATCAATGTCATTGCCACTTGTTAAAAATACCTCCTGTATCAGAATCTTTAGATGGGGCCAAGGTTGGTATAGGGCAGGCAGGTCTAATTTTAAAAGCCCACTTCCTACCCCCATGAAGGACATCTGGATCTGGAAACCACTGATAGATGATCTCTCATTTCAAAAGAAACTTTGGCTATGATTTGTCATAATCTTGGAAACAAGCTATTAATAATCTTTACTCTTCCTTTTATGGGGAAAAGATCCAAAAAGTAAACCAACCTCAAGGCTAAAAGACATGAGACTTACACATATTAGCAAAAAACACCAGAGCAAAATAATTATTTGTAGTAAATAATACTTTAAAAGCTTTCTATCACTTACCTCAGAGGTTCTTAACCTGAAGTTGACAGGAGTTCAGAAGGTCCACAGAACCCCCTAAATGTATGCAGTTCTGTGTGTGTGCATTTTCAGGAGAGGATAGTGTCATTTGCTTTCATTTAGATACAAAGGTTTATAATTCTAATATATTAGGAACCACTGACTTAAGAAAATGACCATAGAAAACTAAAAATACTAAAGAGAAGCTTCCCCATTTCAGTGTGATGTTAGCAGTAATGACTAAATGTTGTGTGTGTGAGACTGACACCAGCTAATTCCATAGGAGATGGTGACTGAAAAGAGGTCATTTCTGATGAAATGCCCTGAGACCTCTATAGTTCCATGAACAGAAAAGAGGATTCTTTAAGCAGGTACTGTGTAGAAAAGGACAGTCAATTAGACCACTCATTGTTGTAAAAGGCTAGACATTGCCTTCTTATTTTGCTCCCAAATGAGAAGTATCCCTGGGAAAGTCACCTGACCTCTCCTCATCAGCAAAATGTGAAGGGAGTGGCAGGTTACTCAAAAATTTCTTCTTGTTCTAGATGTCATCAATTCCACCAGAAACAATGTTCTCTCCTCCAAAATAGAAGATAAACCAACACCACACCCCAAGTACATATCTAAATAGAATCCAGAAAACCCAGTGATGGATCAGAAAGAGAAAAATCCAATTTGGGGGGAGAAAGGGGATTAATTTTGTTAATACAACAGTCCAAACACTAATTCCATGAAAAACTAGCACAATACACTGCCCCTCTTTGTGTGCATAATTGAGTTTCAGCGAGTAGATAAAGGCCATTAGAATGACTAAAAGTTACGAGCAGTGACTCTCCTTCCAAGGTGTTCTCATTTCTCTTGAAAGTTCAAAATCAACAAATTAGATAAACTTGGGCAGGCTTCGATTGCTGGCAGTCAGCCCAAACCACCATTTATCTCAGGAGTCCTAGAGTCAAAGCATAATTACATGATGTTTAGGCCCACTAGATCCCTTGAGTTGTGACTGCATTAGTCTTTAGCTGACCCCAGCTATTCATATTTATCATTCCTAAAAGTGCATCTATTTTATCCCATGGTTCCCAGACTGTGTGCCAAGGCACTGTGAAATACTTCAACAAATTCACAGGGCACAGCCACATTTCTCAGACATCCCCTGAACTACTAGCATGGTTTCAACATTAGGTCTTGTCACTCCTTTCAATGATAATGTATCTCCGCCAAGGTACATTTTTGATGATTGCTATGATAAAAACTAAGTAAACACACAAAATTCATTGTGGAATAAAAAATGAGGGAGGCATTATTCAATTGGATTCCAGAATCTGAAAAGCTGTGAGGTATTCAACAGGTGTACATATCCCATTAGTAAGTATTTGTAGTTCTTTAAGAATAAAAATACAAGGAACACCTGGGTGGCTCATTCAGTTGAGCATCCAACTTCGGCTGGGGGTCATGATCTCATGGTTCATGAGTTTAAGCCCCACATCCAGCTCTCTGCTGTCAACATGGAGCCCACTTTGGATCCTCTGTCCTAGCTCTCTCTCTCCGCCCCTCCCTTGCTCATGTTCTCTCTCACACAAAATAAAAAATAACATTTAAAAAAAAGAATAAAAATATGAGTTTGTGTTTCAATTCCCTTTATTACTTTTTTTTCAAATGTTATGTTACCACATAGATACTTAACTAAACCATCTGGACAATACCCACACACTAGAAGGAACTTGGGAGTTCCTTTCTGATTTCATGCATGATTATTTCTTCTCCAGAAGATGGCAAATCACATCAAGAACTGCCTCCTCTCCGGAGTCCTAGGTGGCTCAGTTGGTTGAGCATTCAATTCTTGATTTTGGCACAGATCATGACCCCAGGGTCGTGGGATCAAGCCCCAAGTTGGGCTCTGTACTGAGCGTGGAGTCTGCTTGAGATTCTCTCTTTCCCTCTGTCCCCTCCCCCATTCACACACTCTTTCTTCCTTTAAAAAAAAAATATTGCCTCCTCTCCTTGCAGAATGATGTTTGGTCCCCATCCCACTGGGATTGGTGGGACAAAGAGCCCTTGAGAACAATTACTAATCTTAAATAGAGAAGAGTATGAAATACCACCTCAACTACACAGTCCTCTTTCAACTGTAGGACAGGGTTTCCTCCCTCTTTTATTTTTATGATTTCATCAGAATGACCCCACAGTGTGCTTTTATTGAGAAATCCCATGAGATTCTCAGTAAAACAAAAGCAGACTCTGCCCCTCCTTGCCAGATTCTTCTATTTCTATTGTTCCCACCACCCTTCCCCTCCTCTCCAAGTTATTTGTTAAAGCTGAAGTGATTATAAAATGATCACAGAAAAACAAACAGCATCCAGCCTGATCTTGTGTGAAGAAGCAACTTTCTGGAAACAAAATGCCCTTCACTTTTCCAGGCACTATTAAGTAAATTTCCTCTTTCAGAGCACTAATCAGCATCCTAGAAGGGCAAATCCATCTCCTATGGGTAATGATTTGCTCCCACCGAATAGTTTAATTACTCCAGCTCACCAAAGGTTCAGGTCCACTGTAATTAGAATACCATAAACTTCAACTGGGTATAGCAAGGACAGTCATTTGTGTCTTTACTCTGCCCTATTTTTACAAGTTCTCAAAGTAAGTTTTCAAAACTCCACACAATCAGTCAGATATTCAGACAGAATGGATCTGATTGATGTGATTGGAGAAGTCTCCCTAGGATGAGAAAACTGGACAGTGGCTTGGTTGTTTGGTATAAAATTTAGTCTCTAAAGGTAAGAATGTATTGGTATCTCTGTTTAGGTAACCAACACAAGTAAAAATTAGGCTTAGAATAGTTGTAAAATAATTATTCAAATGATATTTTAGAGCACTTAGCCCTCACTTCCTCAGTTTAAAGTTACGATACATTAAGGTCAGCAGAGGTTATCAACACAAAGTTAAATAACTAGTCAATGGCAGAGCCAAATTAGATCCCCAGTCTCTTGCACTCAAGGGTCCCATTATTTTCCATACACTATATGGAAAAGGCCAAGCTGCACTTTTTCTTTGTAATTTTATTCGTTGTATATTCTTTGAATATAAAGAACCAAGTCCAGACACTCAGTTTCACTCAAGACCAACTTACTAAACATTTTCCATGTGCAAGATATTATGTAAGGTACTAAAGGGGGCTGTAAAGTTGACCAAAAATGCCCTCGGCCCTCAAGGAACTTACACTCTAACGTAATCTAACAGTATAGTAAAACCTTGAATTGTGAGTAACTTGTTCTGCGAGTGTTCCACAAGATGAGCAAACATTTCTAATAAATTTTAACTTGATAAAGGAGTGATGTATTTCAATATGAGTAGTGCATAATGCAGAACATCCCATGATCACAACTGAGCCAATGGTTCTTGAAACTCGCTTTGATATATGAAAGTTTTGGATTACAAGCATGTTTCCAGAACAAATGCTCGCAAACCAAGGTTTTACTATATTGTTCCTGTTTATTTGAGCAAAATAGATATCCAAACTTACTCTAGATTAAGATTTTTACCAAGTTTTTCAAACAGGAATTGATTTTTTTTTTGAGATTTGACAGTTTTTGACAGACTATAATCCTTCCTGATAATGTAACATTATTTTTGGACAGATCTTGTCCTTAGAACTAAGCATTCCTCTTTTCCCTTGAAAATTTGGAAGTCAATTTACAGGAGCCACACCTGAATGAATTCCTAATGACCTATTTTAACTATTGTGAATTTGCCCTAACTAGTGTGATTAACCTCTTCTATAAAATATCTTTTTGTAAATACAGAGTAGGGTTAACTTGACTGGGAAGTAGCCCCTTTGGATGCCAAAGTTCTCTGTCAGGGAGGTTGAGGTTGAGGGTAATGAACAGAAGCCACTTAGAGGAACTGCTGAAATCAACTCCACTATTTTAATGATCTCTGAAATAATTGCATACACTCCCTACAAAGGAATAAATGGGGTGTCTGGGGTTCCTGGCTGGCTCAGTCAGCTAAGCGTCAGACTCTTGATTTTGGTGCAGGTCATGATCTCACAGATCATGAGTTCAAGCCCTGTGTCCCTCTGGATCCACACTTAGAGTGCCGAGACTATCTGGGATTCTCTCTCCCTCTCTCTCTGCACCTCCCTCTCAAAAATAAATTAACTAAAAAAATTTTGTTTTAAGGAATTGGGGCATCTGGGTGGCTCAGTTGGTTAAACACCAAACTCTTGGTTTTAGCTCAGATCATGATCTCGTGGTTCATGAATTTAAGCCCCACATTGAGCTCTGCACTGTGAGCACAGAGCCTGCTTGGGATTCTTTCTCTCCCTCTCTCTCTGCCCCTCACTCATGCACGTGCACACCCTCTTTCAAAATAAATAAACTTTAAAAAAAGGAATAAATAGGGTTTCTAAGTGAAGATAGAAAATGAAGAGCTTCCCCTGATGTAAAAGTACTCCCTACCCTTTATATTTTTTGCATGTTTATAAATTTTATAGATAGAAACTGTATTAGAAAGAAGACGGGCAAAACCATCAGAAGTCAAAGAAGAGATATGTGTATCCTTAACTCATTGATCCTGATCCAGAGCAGAGTCCAATACCCAACATGATCTATAATACACACCTATATGCCTCTATGCCTACAAAAAGGTAAAGAATAATGGAAGCAAACGAGGACAATGGCATTCATGCTAAGGCCTCACAGGGTAGTATTTAGATTTTGAAGTTTAAGAAGGTGAAAATCAAGAGCATACAATGTCAACAATGCTAATAAGAATCAAATGGGCTGAGTATGAACAAGTTCAGAGTGGAGTTGACCTTTCTTACTCGTGATCTTCAAATGATGTGTTGAAACATTCTGTGCCATTTGGTACTTATAGTCCAACAACTCTCAGACTCCATGTGTGACATAAAAACATCTGGCATGAAACTACAACTGCTCTGGACATATACTGTCTAATGTTGAGTAGCACAATGTCTCAAATTAGGCTAGGGACCAATTTCACAATGATGTTTTATCTTCTGTGCAACCAACTCAGTGCAGCTGTTGTTCCCTTCCACCACCATAAGATGTCTCATATTAGGACCACCTCTGGAAGAACCAATCTGATCTTGCTCATACAAAGTGGAATACTGGGGGGGCACTTGGGTGATTCAGTTGGTTGAGCGTCCAACTCTGGTTTTCAGCTCAGGTCATGATCCCAGGGTTGTGGGATCAAGCCCCACATCGTGCTCTGAGCTGGGTGTGGAGCCTGCTTAGGATTCTCTTTTTCTCCCTCTGCCCCACTCTCCACTCACACACTGTCTAAAATAAAACACCAAAACAAAACCAAAAAAAAAAACCAAAAACAAAGTGGAAGACTAGGAGTCAGATATTCACTCATGACTCATGTTGTGCACATTTATGGAACACCTGTAATCAGCATGTATACTGTAGAACGCTGAAGAAGCAGGATAAATGAGACCCATCCCAGCTCTTATGCTACTCACAACCAGTTGTAATGACCCTACAGATAAGATTCCAGGACAGATCATTTCCAAAATACTCTGTTCTATTGTCAGACAGCATTTTCTGCCTCTTAATTCACAAAATAGAGTCACTACATAATTCTTAAAGAAGTGATAAAACTGAAGCTATCAAGATTTCAGCATGTGGCATTTAGGATGTAGAGATTTGAAGTAGGGGAAGAATACTAGTACTTTTAAAAATAAGATGGCATGGAATTCAAAAGGCCTTGGTAACCAAAAGAAAACCAAGAATTGTGAAATTTCAGATGATATTAAGCTTATTTGAACTTCTTGGACTAAGTAAATTAGGTAATATGTTGCCATTTCTAAGTTACAGTCCTTTTCTTTAACCTGCAGTGTCTCACATGACCTTGATAAGTTTCCTGGGTGGTAGTCAGGGCTGGTATTTTTTTCTTCCATTTTGAAAATATGGAAAAGGATGCTCAAGGGTATCCCTCCTGGTTTTCTCCTGCCTTTGGCGGTTTCTTTTTCAGCTTTCAGATCCTCTGGCTCCTTTTCAGTGTTAGAGCTCCTCAAGGGCTTGTCTCTAACCCCCTTTTCTAGTTCAGCTTTGCCCACTGTATCAAGGAAATTCATCTAGTTCCATATTACTGAATGCATTGATGACTGCATGTTGATGGCTTATTTAAATCTCTACTTTTATGACTTCTAAATGGATGATTTCCTAATCTCTGCATGAATGTCTCCCCAATTTAAATCTCTAGCCCTTGATGTCTAAGTTCCAGATGTCTGCTTAGTATCTCCAGTTTAATGTCCTAAAGTATCTCAAACTTAACATGAACAAAAACAAACTGTTGTTCTTTCAAATATTTATCCATTCTGAGGCTCCCACATTCTTCCCTGACTCAGCTAAAGGCACCAACTCCACCCTAAGTACTCAGGGCAAAACCTAGGAGACATTTTTACTTCCTTTCTTTCCTTCATCTTCCATGGCCAAGCCATCCCCAACTTTTGACGGCTGTGCCACTGGATTCAGACTACTTCTTATCACCCTAACCATTATGTCTTAGGTCGCATTTCCATGATCTCTTACTTTGGGAATGATGATTGTTCCCTAATTGATTCCCTGTTGCCACTTTATCTACCTGTGTAATATTTTGGAGTTTATGAATTTGTAAAATGATATTGGCCTCACAGCCTTTTGGTATTTTTCTGTAGATCACATGAAATAATATATGCTAAGCACTTATTCTGTCTTATAGTAGCTGCTTAAAACACAGTGACTTAGAAAGGTCTCATTGGCATCACGGTCTAGAGGAAAGAGCCTAGACTTTGGCCTGAAATATACCTTATTTTAAATCCCAGCTCCACCAATGTAATGGTAGTGTGATCTTTAGAAAGTTATTGAACCTCTCTGAGTTTACTTCCTCACCAATAAAACAGGAAAAGTAATGGTACCACTTGGTGGCATAGTAAGGATTAGAATGACAGATGCAAAATACCTGGTAAATAGAAACCACTTAACAATGAATAGCTTTTAGTGTATTTATAATCACTATTATTGCCTAAGTTGCATGGCTAGTCACATGCTCTAACACAGCTCAGAGCTCAGGTTCCAAATTCCAGTATTTGGACTCTAAGTTTGGTGCTCTTTCCACAAGATCCTGTCATTCAATAGCACTCTTCAAGCAGCCAGTTTGTCATCCTTAATAAGATGAGTAACACTTTCCCTAGAATTCTAGTTTCCCCCTACCCACACTACAAGTCCACAATCATTAGCATCTATGATCTAATGGTTTCACAATGCTTTGGTGCTCAAAACAGTTACCCTGGGAGGAAAAAACAACCTCATGGCTTCTCCACTGGAATTGTAAATGTGAGGAACAAAACAATTTTCTCTGACTGCATTGAACAGCTAAGAGGCAGGAATGGAGAGAGAGCTAAATTCCATACTTACCCATAAACAACTTGAGCTTTCACATGCACCCAACCAATATTTTAGGATTTAAAAAACTGGAGTCATCAGACACAATTTGACCCATCTCTGTTTTGACATTAAACATTGGTGAGAAAAGAATGATTATGAATAAGTTTTATAATATCTTTAGCAAAAATTCTTTGAGTTTCTGAGATGAAAGATGCTTGTATGGAATATAGGTGATGATTCTTCTATGATTAGTTATATTCTATCCCAAATGCACTTAGTAAAGTATGTGCATAACATTACTAACCGTGATACTGTATTTTGAATTTACATTTTCAAGGCTTTATTGCTGTATGAATACTATTCAAGTAGTTTTCTCTAGCCAAGTTCTGTGTGTTTGCTTTGAATAACAGGCCTTCACTTGAAACAAATACTATTAAAATGGCTCCCACGCAAGGAAATAAAAAGAAGTGAGATGAAGTTGACTGGTTATACACATATACACAGAGCATGAAATGAAACATGAGGAAGAAATAGCTTTTGAAGGAGATAAACTAGAGTTTGAGCAGTAGATATAATAAAGTGGGGAATCAGAAACAAATTCTCTGAATTAAATTAGGCTACATTTATGCCCTTAGTGGAGGCTAAGTCCATCTGGTAGGCACTGTGAGTGATTTCAAAAGATGGAATTTTTACCCTCAAGGAGTTTACAGGCTAGCCTAGAAAGCAGTGTGTGTACGTGCACACACATACACACAAGTACACATACATACACACTTAAAATACTTACAAAGCAATATGGGAAAATGTGCAAATCATACAGAAAACAAAAACAAAAATCTTAGCTTGAGTTAGCTCTGTAATAGAAACCAAACGCAATCTCCATATACAAACAGCTACACAAATACCTAATTTGAGTTTGTGTTACCACATTTATTTATTCTTTTGAACTAACTTAAAGTTCTTCAGGACAGTCAAAACTGTGCTTGTGTGGAACACTCAAATCAATGTAAGGTCATCATTCTACCTACTAGATTCTCTGTCCTGTTGTTCTGATGTGATGCAGTAGATACTGTATAAGCTTTCAAGGATCCACTCTGCTCAGTGAAGCCAACTGAATAGGCCATAGTGGATATGCTGCAGGAAATGCTCGAGTCTCTTAAGGTTCATGCATACACATAATCAAATAACCTAAGAGACAGCTGTTCCTTTGGATAGCCCAGTGCCCCAGAGAAAATATCACACTTTTAGAATCAATAGTTTAACAGCCAATTAATATGACTACCATGGCCCCTTGAAAGGGAATGATAGGGTAAGGGACCACACTCCCAGGGAGGTTGGACAATCTGGTGATACAGAGGAGATGGAAGAGGGCTCTGGTGCTGACCATGAAAAGCCAAGTGAACTTGACACAGCTGCTCTTTTTGGATCCTCTGTACCACACTAACAGCAGGACTGCTAATGACTAGTCTCTTTACACTCTTCAATGGGAATTCCCACACAGGTGGTCCCAACAACCTTGGAATGTTTCTAGAATACTACAGTTGTCCCAAAAAAGAAAAGGTCAGTTCCTCTCACCAAGGTTGGTGGAGATTAGCTATGTACCTCTACATAATATGCTATACTTTTTCTTCCATCCAAACTCTATGATGTCATCAGTCTGGATCAAGCCCCAGTTCCTCCATGAAACTGTGTCCTCCTCCCCCTTCTCTTATTTCCACTAACACTTCCTGTGCCACATTTCTGATCACTTACATTGTTAAATAGTCAAATTTAAATGCTTCCTCAAATTTGCTTTGTTCCTTTCCATAGGATGGTATGCTTTTCTAAAACACAGACTGCATTTCATACTTCTGTTTATTTCCCAGGGAACCTAACATGATCCTTTGCATTGCCTCTTTTAGATTTCTTCCTGCTATCTCTTAAGGCAATCATGAACTGTCATTGAATTGAGGCTGTCACAGGTTGGGTCTTTAATAGGTAACCAAAGCTAACATCAGATCTAAGGCTGAGGACAACTGTGACCATCAAACAGCAGCAACTATGATAAGAGGCAACACACACACACACACACACACACACACACACACACACAAACAAAAAACATAGTGAACAACACTAACCAACAAACATCACTAAGTGTCTTCTAAGGTCTCAGCTAAGTGAGGCACTAGGGATAAGATGTGTTACAAACTCTTCATTCCAAAGCACTGGGTTCCTTTAGGAGCTCTAGTTCTGATACCTAAAGTCAGTGAATGTCCAGACATACATGGTCTTGAAATGTGTTAAAGTTGGTGATTACAAGGCAGCCATAAATACAGACTAATACAACTCTGGGCTCATCTATGAAACCAGGGCAATATTGCCTGGCTACCCAAATCTGGAAAATGTTTCTATGGAGTATATTCTCTATTTGGGTTGATACTCTTATGCCCAAGACCTTCATCACTTCAAAGTAACAAGTGAAAACTGATCTGCTCCAAGGATGGCCTAGACTATTTTTTGCTGGCCTTGTTTGTTTTACAATGAAGATTCACATTTGGCTTATAAAATTTCTTTCAATATATTACATAAAATTAGAAATCACTTTTAATTAACAAAATTCCCAATTGTATTTATACATCAGGCACCATTTGTCCATGTAGAGATTTTGCTCAAAAGCAATCCAGTTTTGGTAAACTCTGTGAGAAAAATCTGAGTTAAGTTTTGGGTACCCCTGAAATAAACTGTAAGTGCATACACAGCTTAATGACTAGGAATTCATAAGAGATTTATACCTTCATCCAGTAACCATCCAATACCTAATTATTTCTTTTTGTTTGGCTTTAACCAGTAATAACAATACTCCTTGAGCAACCAGACATGTTTGTGCTGAGACTCAAAGAAGCACATGAATTGCAAACACACTGTGTCAGAGCCCAATAAATGATTTCTTGAACTCCTTGCAAACAGGGTTCTGGACACATGCTTCTGATATTTCCTGGTATCTCTATGACAAACCCACGTCAATGAATCAATTATATCACATATACGAAATGGTATATAACAATACTAAAAAAATTATATAACTACTGAATAATTTTGTTTCTAAATCTAGTCCTACAAGTTACAGAGAAACATATAATACACTACCTTTCTAGAGGGAAGCAGCTGTACAACAGAATATGGATTATCCATTCTTCTTCGGGAATAATTTTTGTCTACAAGCTAATATTCCACTATGCCCATGTAGACGTATGCCATAGCACCCCACCTGATGTCCTCATATATTTGCTTGATACTCTGGAGATAATTTCTTAATCTGATAGCCAAAACACAATATCAATGTTGCAGCCATGTGTCAGAGAGCAGGATTGAGTGATTAAGCTGTTTCTCTTTAAAACAAAATGAATGCCAGAGTTCTTTGGGCTCTAACTTTCTTGGAAGCTACACGACCCATGTAAGATACCATATTTTTGTTCTATTTGGTTTTATTCTATAATTATTTATATATTGTTCCAGGCCCTATTCCAGGTAGAGGAGATATAAAGATGACTAAGACACGAACCCATCCTGGAGATAAACATAAAATTGGCCATATATGCAAAACAAAGCTTACACAGTCAGCCTCAGTCTGGTTGCAAGGCTCAGTAATATTCCCCGCAGTTGGGGTCCTGAACCACTTTCAGGCTTAGACCTATCTATTACCCCACTCACTTTTGCTCTCCAGATCAACTCTGACCATACGCAAAAGGAATCGAACATTCTGCAGCTAGGTATCAATATTCCTGAAGACACAATCTGTCTTCCAATACTAATAAATGCCAGAAACTACTAGCTCTTTACTAACACTACTTGTTCAAATCCTCATAACAAGCCAACAAAGTATTACTCAACCCATTTTATAGAAGAAGAAACTGAGAATCTGAGAGGTGACATACCTTTCCCCAAATCATGCTATCAGTAAATGACAGAACCAAGGATTTGGCCCTAGATTCCTAGAACTTCAAATCTTTTCTCCATGAAGCTCAAGGTTCACTCCAAAGCCCAGCACTGGGCTTGACTGCCTACTTTTAATTCCCACTGATGATGACCACTGCCTTCCTACTTCCTGTCCTCCCAAGAATCTGCCTGTCCTTCCAGATCCCATGACTATCAACTGTCTCCTCCACTACCCTGGTTACCATAACAGACTATTTTCCTGACACAGACATAGCCCCAGAAAGCATTTGGCTCCCACAGCTCCTGTCCCTATGGTGGGGAAACCAGTGAGAGGTTCTAGCCCCAGCCCAACTGGCTGATTGGCCATGGTTGACCAACTGTAATGGTAATTTTAAGGGAGCACAGCTTTTAAGATACCACTTTCTTCCTCCTTTCTTTGTTGCTGTGTAAGAATCAAAAGACTACTGAGGGTAGCTTGTTCTGTGCTTAAAAAGTGCCAAAAAGTATCTCTCCCCCAGTTTTTTTCTAAGCATAAAGCCAGACTTGAGGTTCTGTGAAGATTCTACACCTCTTATAGCATATCATGCAGGGTAGCGCATGTATTCTATTTATTGTTTTGATTCAAATGCAATCCTACATTTAGAAGCAAAAATAATTGTTTCAATATATTCAGTTCTTCCTTCTTCCTTTCCTCTCATGCACATTCCCCCAAATCAATCAAAACAACAACATCACAAACACAAAACAAAGTAATTAACCCATGATCTATAATAATTCTGACTCAGATTAGTGGTCACAAATGAAATCGGCTGATTGTCCCTTGTAAATTTTAGGTAGGTCCACCATGATTTCCTGTATTATTTGCATGTAAAAGCTCATCTTACTCAAAGATCCCTGAGAGCTTTGTGGACTCAGCATTTATTATTTCCATCTTATCCAAAAAAAAAAAATCAAATGCCCAGAGAGGTTAAGGCATCAGCAAAGAGCCACAGAGTGACTGCACTGGAAGTCCTATGAGGAGTCCTTCTCCAGAAACCTAATTTCTAAAGCAGTGTTCTATCTACTCAAACCATGCTACCTCTCATTAAGAAAGATGGAGCATCATCATAAAAATCCTTTAGCTTTCTAACATTAACTACCTTTGTGCATCTCAAGTCTAATGCTTCACAAAGGCTTGGAAATTAATTAGACATTTTATTTAACTGCTACTTGACTAAAAGTTAAAAAGTATAATTTCTATTGCAGAATAAGAACCAGAGAGACTACTTTGTAGAGTTGTTAAATTTTACAAAGCCCGAGTCTCAATTTCAAAAATATTGTACATTTATTTATTGAAGTGAATGAAACATTTGCTATAAAAACTATTCAATGGAAGTTTTTTAACAAAGCATAATTTACTTTTCATTTACAGAACAATGGAAAGTAGAAGGAAATCTCCTCCAAGGTATTAGAATCATGTTACAGTTTCATATTTGACTAAAAAATTATTTCCCTAGCCTGTTTTCTCAACACTAAGGATATGCAGAAAAGTATCGCTTGCATTCATCATGAAAATTACAGAAAAATGACTGAAACTACTGAGAACATTATTAAATAAAACATATACTTATTATCTTTTTGTCTCTGTCTTTTAGTCTATGGTTTACAGAACATGACTCTTCTTTACCAGTCCTCCTACTCAGAAATTCAATTGCATTCTACTCCCAAATGTGGGAAGTCAAAGAACTCCCACACAAACTTCATCTGGGGCATTTGAGGGTGAAATCCACACCCGGGATGTGGATCCACACTCTAACCACCTGCTGGGAATGCAACCCTCCAATTTAAGTGTGGCAAATGGGGCAGTGGGAGGCCCTTCTCTTCCCCCAGCAGATGGTAAGCAGAATCAGAAGTTCTTTGTTCCAGGTGCATGAGTTTCTAAATGAGGATGGGGCCACTTGTCCTTATCTGATTATGCATGAACACAGCAACTCAACCCAGGAGGCTAAGGCAATGAATATGTGCCCTGATACATTCGATGTGATAATACAGAATTAGGAAAAAAGGAAAAAAAGTGTATCCTTGTTACCACCCACTATTCATATTCAGATACAGAACAAGTGAGCTGAGCTTGGTATCATAGGCAGTTGTCATCATGTATTCCAGGAAACCCTATCAGAGCCCCCAGTCACCTTGCCCATACAAGTGTAAAGGTTTTGGGGAATATAACAGGAAGTCTTAGAATCAAAAATGTAACTAATATAATGATATCGTCTTTTCTGGTGGAGTACAACAGAGAAAGCATAAACATGTGTGTGTGTGCATACACACATGCACGTGCTTGTGGGAAACTGATCAGCTCCACGAGGTATGATGATGCCACCATGGGCACCATGGTGAGGTATGATGATGCCACTATAAGGTCATGGGCAGCCATGAGGTATGCTACTGACTTCAACAAGCTCAGGATTCTAAAGACCCATAAGCATCAAATACAGGACCCTAAGCAACCAGCAGTGAGGTGGTGGTAAAGGGAAATGTGATGGGGCCAGGACCCAGAGAAACAGACTCAGAGGGAATCAGGTGAACTCTCAAAGGTCCCAGCAGACAAGAGATGGAGGCTCTCACAGGAGAATTGGGTTTCCATTTGACTTTATGCTTCTTAAGCAAGGACTAGTATTTCATTTATTGCTGTTTTCTCGGCAATACAGTAAGCATACAGTATATTTGCCCCAGAAAGAAGAAAGAAAGAAAGAAGCAAGGAAGGGAGGGAAAATGAGGCATGAGCAGAGGCTTAGATAATTAGGACTAGGGAGATCCAACTGTAGGTAGCAGAGGCCCAGGCCAAGAGTACTCCTAATCAAAATTTGCAGGAACAGGAAACTATGGGACAGATATGGGGTGGGAAGCATAAGACAGGAATCAGTTATTGCAAGTAGAATAAATGGACCTCTGACACTTAGAATGTCAGGGAAATTCCAATCCTGCAAACAGCATCAACTGTCAGAGGAAACCTGCAGCCATGGGACATGATACTAAACCCTGAGCTGGTGAGGGGAAGGTTTAGTGCATGGACTCAGTGTGTGATTGGACCCTTCTAGGTAGGGGTGTATGTGTAAGAAAGACAGACAGGCAGACATATAGACAGGGATGGCAGAGATACAGAGAGAACAGAAGAAAGAATATCTTTTGGGGCTTTTCCTTATTTGATTTACTTATCATTCAATCACCAAGCATTTACTGAATGTCTACTTTGTATTACCCACTGTGCTGGGCACTAGAGAGACAAAATATCTATTTCATTTGGAAGGATATGCATGTATAAGGAAAATAGGGATGAATAAACATTAATACCTGTTACTTCCAAAGCCTGGGAAAGGGGCCCAGCAACCACACAGCACAGATCATTGGTGGGGTAGGGTAGAGGGATCCCTCATTGAGGAGGTAGGGGATTATCCAAAATAATGTGTCAGTCACTCCCAACTGACCTTCCCCTTCCATACATTTACTGTATCTAAAACCTCAAGAATCAGAACATCACTCTTGATCAATTACTGCTCCAGATCCATAATAGTAGCTGAAAAAAGAAGCAGAGGATGATGGCACAAAGAAAATCCATCTTACTCTGAAGTTCTTATAGAACTTCCTATAGAAGTCCTGATTCTTGAAGGCTTTGTTGTTGTTAAGACAAAGAAAATATCATTTCTGCAGGTAACCAGATAAAGAAGTTTTACTATTTAGTATTTGAAATAAATGATCCTGAAATACGTAACACAAAAAGAGAAGGGCTCAGAGAAAACAATGAGGTCTTTCTTCAGAAACTTGAAGACAGGACTTTTACCATGTGAGAGAGAATTAACCTTGTTCCATGATATTCTCAAGGAGCAGAGTGAGGATCATTGGGATGTAAGCTCTCCAAGAGCTATCCATGAAAGAATGGTCTATCATAACATGCATTGGCATGCTTGCACCACTCAAAGCAGAGAATAAAACAGGTACCTACTGTGTAAGGATCCAGAGAAACCTATGAGAGACCATTAGTACTGAGAACCAAAGAGTCCAATATACCAACTCAGACCCAATGATGGTAAGCACAGCAGCACCAACATAAACAACTCCTCTACATTAGGTAGGTTAACAGCTGTATACCCTCAAGTGAACAGTCACTGGAAAAAGGACTCCAGCCAACAGCTAATTGGCAGAAGGTGAGGTGGAATCAGTCCTTGTTAGAAAGTAAGAGCTACAGGGTAATTGGCTGGTATCCTGAACAGGCCTCTAGAAGGGTAGCCTGCAGTGTTCATCTGGATGAGAAGGTAAAAGTCTGGGTCTGTGTGTTCCCCATACTGTCTTATCCTAACTCAGTTGTTTCCAGTTGTACTGTGTGAAGCCCTTGTAGTCCAAGAAGGTACCTCACAGGAGCCCTGAGGAAAATGCTGAGAAATGAAGAATCTGGAATCCTTATTTCCCATGTCAAAGAGAAGCTCCTTGTTTGTTTTATTTGTGTACATTTTCTTTGAATAAATGTCACTCTTGTTGACTGCAAGCAGAATATCCAGCCCAATGCTCCAATGAAGTTTGAAAACCATAAATGTAGAAGGGTTTCAAGCCTTTCACATCTCATTCCAACCTTCCACGAAGGAAAATCCAAGGACATAATGAAATCATCCTAGATGGACAGCTGGGCTATGGTAACTAAGAAACTTCAGATGTGTACAGCCAAAAGACGAAGAGCTATCCCTGCTTCTCTACCATGTTTCTGAGTTCCTATTTGGATGGTTCACATTACTTATCTCTCTTCTACCTTCTTCCAGTGTGGCTCCTTTGTTGACTCTAATTGCAAGGCCCAGCAAGACCAGGGAAGCACAGGGAAGTGGATCTCTGCATCCTTCTCTAACTCTGAAAGTGATAAGTTTCTGCAGACCATTATCATCAGATAGGGCTTGAGGGAAGGGATTTCAAGTTACATAAAAGCAGTTCTCAAAGCCTATGTGTAATCTAGCCCAGTTCACAAGTGCAGGCCAAAACAGGCATTAGTACTAAGGCCGAGGTCAAAACTTGTTTGCTCAAAACAACACTATGTTTTAAATTTTACACAGGTACTGAGGTCCCAGTGGATGCCTGGGTTGGATTTAGGATCTTGCCTACCCCTCCATGGAGATCTATGTGATTACACAGCATGTCAGAGTAATACAGAAGGGTTCCATCCATTACAAATGTATTTGCTTATGATTTACAATTGGGAAAGCAGACATCAGGCCTATGGCAGCAAAATCACTTCCTGCTTTTGCCTGCTGCTGCACTGAACCCACACTAGAATTAGACTTTTGTTTTGTTTTGTTTGACAGAGAGAGAGAGAGAGAGAGAGAGAGAGAGAGGGAGGAGGGAGTGCGAGTGAGTGCACATACTTATGCAAGCAGGGAAGAGAAAGAGGAAGAGAATCTTAAGCAGCCTCCATGCTCAGCAGCACAACAGAGCCTGATGATGTAGGGTTCCATCCCATGACCCTGGGATCATGACCTGAACCAGAATCCAGAGTCACTCACCCAACTGAGCCATGCAGGCACCCAAGAATTCTATTTCAATCGCTCAGGGATATTACTGCAAATCAAAGGTAAAAATGCCTGAAAAAGACAGGGATGGTCTTCTTTTGGTAAGTTCTAACTTGAGCTGAAAGTCTGTTGTGGAAAACTTGGGAAGGAATTCAAGTACTGGAATTCATCCCCTTCTTCAAGCACTACTGCTCCTGCTCCTGCTCCCACTCCCATCTCCAATTTGCATTGCCAAAGATCTCTTTGATCCAATGCAATCCAGTAAGTACCAGAATGATTTTTTTTATAGTGTGAACACAATAAAATTATGTTTCTCACCCATGTATAGTCTACTGAGGGTGTTCTGGATGAGGAGATTTCTAGTTTCAGGAAAACATATTTTTCCCTTTCCAGACTGTAACTTACACAATTAAAATATTTACCAATATTTTATAACTTTAAGTGTAGAAAACTTATTTCCATTTAGATTACTTTACCTTACCCATTTTTAAAACATAATTTTCTTGAGTATTTCTACTCAAGTATCACATCAGAAGGTATATTGGTTTTTGCTTCAACTATCACATATAATTTAAAAAATTCATGAGAAGAACGTTCTATTATATTTATCCTGATTTTTTTTTACCTTTTCTGATGTTCTTTCATTTCTTAAGGAAACATCCTTAAGAGTTTTCATTTCCTTTCTGTTTAGAGAACTCCTTTAGCATTCTTTAAGGGTAGGATTTTTTAGTGACAAATTTAGTTTTCTTTTGAGAATGTGATTTTGTCTTCATTCCTGAAGGATATTTTTGCTAGATATAAAATTCTAGGTTGACTGTTCCTTTCTTTCAGCTCTTCAAAAATTCTGTGCCACTTTTTTTCGGTCTGGCCTTCTGTGTTTCAGATGAGAAATTCATCATGTGAATCGATACTAAATTCAACTAACATTCAATTGATAAATAATGTGTCATTTATCTCTAGCTGCTTTCAATTTTTTTCCTTTGTATTTAGTTTTCAAAGTTTAATTTTATTGTATTTTAGCATAGATTTCTTTGGGTTTATCCCACTTAGGGTTTGCTCAGATTCTTGAATATGTAGGTTTGGAGCATTCATTCAAATTTAGGAAATTGTCAGACATTATTTTTTTTTCAAATAATCTCTCTTTTTCCTTCTTTCTTTCCTTCTCTCCTTCCTCTACTTTTTAAAATAAGTTTATCTTCTCTCTGTTTAAGTTGTATAAAACTTTATTGATCTTTCCTCAGGTCCACTGATTCTATCCCCTATCATCTGTTCCCTACTACTGAGCCCATTCACTATTTTCTTTGCTTTTAATAATTTTCAGTTCTATAATTTCCATTTGGTCCTTTTTTATAACTTATTTCTTTGCTAAGATTTTTTTTTTTCATTTGATTCAAGAGAATTTGCACCGCTGTTGAAGTATTTTTACAATGGCTGCTTTGGAATTCTTGTAAGATAATTCCAACATCTGAATCATCTTGGTGTTGGTGTCTCTTGATTATCATTTCAAGTTGTTATTTTTGTGGTTCTTGATAAGTGACTTTTTATTGTATCCAGATATTTTGTATGTTGTATTAGTGGGCTCTAGATCCTATTTGATCTTCTGTTTGTAGACAATCCCCCTGTCAAGGTGTAGTATGATGGCTAGGTGGTATGTCCAGCATCCTGCTGGGTCCTACTGGCATTACTTATGGAAAAATGGAGCCCTTACTCACACTGCCTCCATTGCAAATGGGTGGAGTGGAAGTTAGCTCCCTCTTCAGCTTCTAAGACACCTTTCCTGCTTAAAGTGGAGCACTGACTGGCACCACCTCATTCCCTTCAAGTTGGGGTATAAACTCAGTTTAGCTTCCCACTCTGCCCCACTGGTACAAGGAGGTCAGAAGCTTGGGACTGACTAGTAGCAACACATTCTACTTTTATCAGTCCCATTGATTCCAGGTCAGGGTGGGAGCCTCAGCAATCTTCTGGGTCCCACTGACACTGGTGAAGGGTAGAGTAGTGACAAGCCCATATTCTCAACATCTGTCCATGTCTTGCTGCTGCTGGGGTAACTGTAGGTTTGGCTCACAGTAGAACCTTGTTTTGCTGGTTTCTTAGAGTAGAGCATGAGCTCTGTGAAGAGACAGAGGTGTCTGACTCATCTTACATTTCTAGAACCTCATATAGCATGATACAGCTATTCTTGATAATTAAATGAATAAAATAATGAATTAAAGAGAGGATGGGATTAAATGAACTTCATGGGCTCAAATTTCTGGAGTTTTAGATTCACTAAACCTAAGGGAAGAGCCCAGATAATCTTTTCTCTAATTCATTTAATATTTAAACACAAGATTTAGAATTTCCACTAAAATAAATTGATAACCCACCTTCCTGAGATGATTTGATTAAATTCTCAAAAATGTCAATGAGTAAGCTCTATACTACCTCTTCTGAGAAGCAATTTGAGTTTTTCAGAACTCAGAACTATACATGTCCTTCCCTTTCTCCCTATGTGGATAGACCAGGAAGCCAGAAACCCACAAGTTACAGCTTTGCTGGCTGTTTCCCAGTAGCTTGCTTTCAATTTAAAGAAGCATTATCTGGAGTCATTAAATTAACAATACTCTCCAGTCACCCACTCTGTCATCCATCTGCTTAAGATGCTTGTCAGATGATACCCTCCTGTATCTGCAGTCTTCATCTGGAATTCAAAGCTATCAAACCTGGCTCCAAGGTAGTGCACCTTCTGTTCCCAGCTACAAAACTCTCATCTTTCAATTCTAGCGACGATGTAGTGACTAATAATACTTCCCTCCCCCACAAGTCCCCGGTAAGGATCTTGGATCTTTGGAATACATTTATACTTGGAGCATGGTGAGTGGAAAACATTTTAAGGATCAGAATATGTAGAAAGGTGCTTGTAAAGAGACTTAGGTTGTCATTTTCACTCTCCCTCAACCAAAGAGTCTGACCCTGGGTTATCTTACTTTTTTCCAAATGTCAGTTCATTTCTTACAGCCTGAAAAACTCCTTTATTCTTCATCCCCATGAACAAAAATGATAAAAATATTTGGGCCATCACTGGAATCCAACCACGACCCTGAATTTACTAAAAGCAAATCAAGCATAACCTTCAACTGCAGAGAAATTCCATGAGTAAATGAGATAAAGTGAATAAAATTACATGGCCTTTTAACCATAATTATTTGTAAAAACTTTGGCTCCCCTTTATTTCAAGTCCTACAAGTTAATATAATCCAAACCCACAACTTTCGCCCCCAAATCACAACTGCACTCTTCTCCACTCCAACCCAACTCAATTGAATTGTACTCTGAAAGGCCAATTATGTGTTTTCCCAAGTTCAAATCTCTGTTCCACACCTTCTGCCCTGCCTGGGAAAGCCTGCTGTTCCTTCTTAATGTCCTGGATTACATCCATGTAATCAATGCATCTTCAGTTTTCAGTGGCCCTCATTTGGAACTCCTATGCCGTTGTTTTCTACATCACTCACTTAACACCTAACATTCACTGCTTTTCTTATTATCCTTCTATGCCAATAGTTCTCAAAGTTTATTACTCATCAGAATCACTTGGAGTGCTGCTAAAACGATAAATTTCATTGGTTCCCCTGAAGAGATGCTGATTTAGTAGGTAGACAGAATTCTAAAGATGGGCCCCCCCACAATTCCCATAGCCCTCCTTATTCAATCAAACACTAATTGAGGTACTGCTATGAGGGATCTTCAGAGTAATTTAAGTCTCAGCTGGTGCAACTTAAAATGTGGAAATTATCTAGTTGGGTCTACTCTAATCATATGAGTGCTTCAGAAGCAGAGAGTTTCTCTGATACGTAACAGCAAAAGAAGTCAGAGAGATTCTAAGCATGGAAAGGACTCCATGTGCCTTAGCTAGTTTGAATATGGGAATGGCCATGTGGGAAAAAATGTAGGTGGCTTCCAGGAGCAAAAAGCTGCCCTCAGCTGACAGCCAGCAGAAACTGAATTTTTCCAACAACCTAAGTAAGATTTGAACTGGATTTTTTCCCCAGAGCCTTCAATAGGAACTAACCTAGTTAGACCTTTACAAAGAACCTAGCAACATGGCCTGAACTTCTGATATCAGAACTATGATATAATAAATACGTTGTTTTATTCTAAGTTAGTGGTCATTTGTTCCACAGCAATAAAAACTAATATAATAAATATAGGGCTGGCCCAGGAATCTGTGTTTCAACAAGTAGGTGGTCCCCTGACCACAACTTAAGAAACCTTCTTCGAAAGTTTCATAATTTTCATTCCATCTGTTAATAAACTAAGTTCACAACTAATTTCCTGCTTGGGAAGATAAGATAATTTGTCATTAATTCCCACCTCACACAGATATAACCCTTGAATACATTTTTACCTTGTAAAAGTCTCAAGGTAGATAACCGATTTGTATCCAATGTGATACCCAAAATTTGTGTTTGGACAAATCCTCATTCACAGAGAAAACAAGGAAATGCTGTGAAAGCAGAGAATGGCTTCTGGATGGACCATTAGTTCTCTATAGCTGTACATTGGCTATAGAGCAGTGGACAGGAGGCCCTTGGTCTACTAGACAGGCTTCTGTCTGAAATTTGACAAGGGTTACCCTAAAGCTGGACTTAAAATGCCATCTAGGCAACTGGTCTCTCAGCATGACCAGCCACCCCAGGTTGTTACCAGATATTTGCTAGGTAACATGTGGTAGCAGGTAAACTGCTTTCCAGGCATCAGAAAATGTGAGGCACAGAAGAGCAAGGATTTGAGATTCCTGAATATTTTGAACTTCTATCACGATGGGGATTCTCCCTAGTATTCTTGATGGGAATACCTTTCCAATAAAGAAAAACATCAAAAATAGAATGGAAAGGAATCTGGAATTCATATAGTTCGAGTTCCTGAGCGAAACTCTGCTTTACTATTTCTGGTAATGGGAGCACACTACCTCACAAGCCAGCCTATTCCATGTCTGGACACCACTATTACAGAGTGCTTCCTCAAGCAGAACCATAATTGCCTCTCTGTATCTTCCCCTTGCTTGCTGTAGAGTGACTTTGCAGCCACTCCATAGTGTTAACCTGGCCTTGAGTACCCTGTAGACATCTGAAGACCTTCATCATAACCTTTCCCCTTTGCTGTATATGTTTTTAGGTAAATACCTCCATTCTCTCCAAAAATATATTGTTGTATATTTTCCCTACACTATTCCACATGATTGGTGTCTCAGAAAATCAACCACATCAGTAGTGAGGAGTAAGGCCTGGGAAAGGCAGAGTATTTACAAAAACAAGAGAGGGTAGTGAAGTAACAAAGAGGAACAGAGACACAAAAAAAGAGAAACTGACACACAGGCCAAATAGTATGCAATCCTTCACAGCTCTAAAGTTCCCAAAGAATAGACAGGATTCGAAATAGTTTTGTTTTTTTTTTTTTTTAATTTTTTTTTTTTCAACGTTTTTTATTTATTTTTGGGACAGAGAGAGACAGAGCATGAACGGGGGAGGGGCAGAGAGAGAGGGAGACACAGAATGGGAAACAGGCTCCAGGCTCTGAGCCATCAGCCCAGAGCCCGACGCGGGGCTCGAACTCACGGACCGCGAGATCGTGACCTGGCTGAAGTCGGACGCTTAACCGACTGCGCCACCCAGGCGCCCCCGAAATAGCTTTTTTAAGCCCACTACTACCTTAAAAAAATCATTTCCTACCATCGTGCCACTATTTTATAGACCCTACCTTATTCACGCCCCTATTTCTGCCAGAATCATAAAGCAGCTTCAATCACAAGCCCTAATGGAGTCTCTAACCTGAGCCAGGGAACAAAGAATATTTTAAAGACAAAACGAATAGATCTCAGAGGAAGAGAAGCAGCCCTCAGTCCCCTTTCGTCCAGTTCCTACAACATCATCTTTGTCTTATCTGTCAATATCTAGAAGTCTGAAAGCTAAATATGTACAGTGCTCATGTGTCTAGACAGACAGACAGTTCTAGACAAATCATTGAGCTGAATTTTTATGCTTCAGAAATATTTTAAACAAAGGTACGGCTGTAGTGGTTTTACACTGCACATGCTCATAGCTTGAATGCAGCAGGAATTCAAGCAAGCATGTTCAGGTTCTGATGGAAGGGAAAAGATCTGACATTACAAAAAAGTTTCTTTTCTGTTTCCCTCTCCCTTCCCAGCAGCCCAGTGCAACACCTGTCTCATCAGCAGGGGCACTCGGAAGGGATGGGCCTCAAGGCACCTCAGTCCCAAGATTCTCCATGCCTCATTCTTCATCCGCGCTGCTCGTAATGTTCCATCACTGGCACAGTTACACCTGAACACTCTGGTGCTGCCAAACACCTGGCTTGATTTTCCACTGTCCAAATGAAAAATAAGCATAATCTGCTTTTTGAGGATACAGCAAATGAGGGAGTTCATGACAAATTGTGTTGGTTTATGCAGAATAGTGATAATAAGATACAAATGAGAATTTTTTGCTTAATGAATAATACTAATCACGTTTCAACAAATGCTGTGCCCTTCTAATTAGAGAGACTGCATAAAATCAGCTTAATTTATTTGTGACTAGTTATACAGAGTTTAAATATTTACTAGAGATTTACTCAAATGTTTGAGAGGATTTTAAACATTTCCTACAGTTGAAGCGGTCTGCCTAGTTCTGTGGGGTGCAGTGACAGCTCTAACTTGTGGGGCTCTGTGATTTTGCAGTGTGTCATGAAAATCCTGGATTCAAAATGAAGAAAGGGTATTATTGATTTACATGCTAATTCTCCAACTGTTACTCATTTCCTTGATTCCAGCTTCCAAAGTTGCTCTCCCAACATTCATCACTGCAGTACACTAGAGGGGATGAGCATCTTTTTCAATAAATTATAGGAACTATGACTAATTACGGTGATATTAACTATGCAAAGTAATGTGTAACTTAAAATGGATACGTTCATCATTTCAAATTATGCCTTTGACTTTTGATGGTCTAATACAGGCATGCTCTTTTTGTATTGAACATGTACTATATTTTCTAAGATTCCTTTGCAATTCAAGGCTCTGGTGAACATACTGACCTATTAAAAAGAACCTACTAGAGTATCTTCAATGACCCAGTGCAAGTAAAGGGACAAGCAGATGACCACGAGATAAGAAACACAAAAAATATATGTTACGCCTCCCTGACATAGAATTAGCCATAAGAAATCTGATCATTAGAAGCTTTGCTGAAATGCCTTATTATCTGTATTTTTCAAAAGCATTTGACCATGAATTATTTTTATCCAATCCTAACGGCAACTTTGAAGGGTTTTATATATGTATCCTTGTCTTCTGGATGAAGACACTGAATCACTGATAAGTTAAGCGATCTGTCCGAGGCCACCGGACCGATTAGAGACAGTCTAGGAGTAGACCCCAGACTTTGTGCCATCTAGTCCACGTTATATGTTCTATTCCAACTGAATGGATGTTTAAGTGAGTTCATTAAAGAAACTTAGAGAAAACTTCCAGAATTCTCTTATTTGAAGGATATAATTTGTTCCATCATTTGTTAATCCATTCATCCCTCCATCTACAATCATTTATTGAATACGTTCTCTGTGTCACGCACTGCATTAGATAGATAGAACATGAAGACACAACCACTACCTTACAGAGCCCTCTCTCCAGTGAGAAAGATTGACAGGTAGTTCAAGAATTATAAAACACCCCTGGAAAGACTATACTAAATGTTTGTATAAAGTGTAAGGGGGAGGGGCGCCTGGGTGGCGCAGTCGGTTAAGCGTCCGACTTCAGCCAGGTCACGATCTCGCGGTCCGTGAGTTCGAGCCCCGCGTCGGGCTCTGGGCTGATGGCTCAGAGCCTGGAGCCTGTTTCCGATTCTGTGTCTCCCTCTCTCTCTGCCCCTCCCCCGTTCATGCTCTGTCTCTCTCTGTCCCAAAAATAAATAAACGTTGGAAAAAAAAAATTTAAAAAAAAAAATAAATAAAGTGTAAGGGGGAGCACAGAGGTGATAGAATTTTTCTGAGAGACAAGTAAGGAGGTGGTCAAAAGAGGTTCTCCAATGAGGTGATGGTTAAATTCAGTCTGAAAGCATTCACTGGATTTCTCCCAGCAGACAAGAGCAGAAAAGGCATTCCACATGCTTGAAAGAGCCAAGCATGAAAGGCACAGTGTATCAAGGAAGAAAGGGCTGGAAAACTAGGCAGATGATTTTGTGGAGGGCCTTATATGTCATCCTGAAGAGTTCAAGTTTGATATGTGGAGGTAAAAAATCAGAGGAAGGTTCTCAGCAACAGCAATGAGGTAATTATTCTGTCATCACAATCACATGGAAAGAATATGCAAAATAAAATGGAAGGTAGTAAAAGGAAGAGCAACCAGGGGCACCTGGGTGGCTCAGTCCATTAAGCATCCGACTTCAGCTCGGGTCATGATCTCACAGCTTGTGAGTTCAAGCCCCGCATCGGGCTCTGTGCTGACAGCTCAGAGCCTGGAGCCTGCTTCAGATTCTCTTTCTCTCTCTCTCTCTCTCTCTCTCCTCTCTCTCTCTCTCTCTCTGCCCCTCCCCCGCCACACTCTGCATCTCTCTCAGGAATAAATAAATGTTAAAAAAATTTTTTTTTAATAAATAAAAGCAGAGCAACCAAGAAGGAGACTATTGCAATGCTGGAGGAGAAAGTGATGAGGCTCTCTGAGTCAGGACTGGGTAGAGGAAATGGATTTGAAAGATATTTAGGAATAGAATGGTTTATTAGATTTTACTTTTGATATACATAGGCATGTATTCCCCAATCCTCAGTTACTTTGTTCTTTCAGTGTTTACGTGACATGACTCATTAGTCATTGTGCTTCTAAGTCCATATGCATAGAAGAATATAGTAAATTCCTAAATATACCTTCCCCTAGATACCAATTGGAACCACCACCATAAACGTTAAGGAAAATATTTGTTCCAAACTATAACTATGTAACCCAGATTAAGTATTTAAGATGACCTATCATAATTCAAGATAGCTTGTGACAACATGGAACTCACAGTTAAATAAATGATTGCATAGTAAGTGGGTGAAGTGGGGGCTCTAGAGCCAATTGCCTTTCTTCAAATCCTGCCTCTACCACTGAGCTGTATGATCTTGGACAAGTCATTTAAAAACTGTCTCAGTTTCTTTCTTCATTTGTAAAAGGGGACAGGAAACTAACCACCACAAGGGTTATTAGTATACGTGAGTTATTATATGTACAGAGCTTAGAACAGCTGTGACATTATCATTATCATTGTTACTACCATTGTCAAATTAAAGGCAGGCAGGCCCAGGCCTTAATGTGAATGGGTTCCACCCAATAGTCTTAATTATGACAGTAATAGTCTGGCTGTCTTCAAAATCCAAAATAAGATAGCATCATCGTTATTAATTATAATGAGAACAAAGGAATGGTCTTTCGATCATAGCCAGGTTCCTGACTCTGCTGTAAACATGGATTACTTTGAAAGTTGCACTCTTAAGAGATTAAACCTGTTTCAATTTTTTTCCTAGTTTTTTCCTTTAAAACTTACTAAATATGGAGCATCCCTTAATTTATATAAAAACTTTTTTGAACTTAGTGATATTTTTAATCTTGAAGTGAAAACCTCCTTTTACCCAGCATTGCTCTTCATTTGTCATACGTCTCTTCTGTCAATCTTCAGAAGATACTAAACCCATTCAGTCTTAAGATTCGACAGCTAAATCTGATTTCAAATAAAGAAAAGGAAGCATTTATTGAAAACACAGTAGATGCTCAATAAAAGTTGTCAGGCCAGACTCTTAATATCAGCAGACAGTATGCTCACTATATATATAAACTCCTATTTCGGCCTCATGACTTTAGATAAGGTAGTGATCGTCATCTCCTCTGTGCAGGCAAGAAATCTAGAAGATGCAGGGCCCTGCTTAGGGTCACACCACTAATAGATGTCCCTGAAGGGACTTGCCCTGAGGTCACCTGACTATAAGTCCCTGCACCCAGCTCTACCCATCAGGGGGATTCTTGGCCTTCAGCTCCTCATGATGAAGATCTTAATTCTCTTTGACAAAGTTGTCTTCTCCCATGTGTTAAATATCTCATTAAGCTTCTCTCAAGATATTCAACTCCATTACTTCTTTTCCTTCTAAGGTCAACTCAGCAGCTGAAACAACATGCAGAAATTCACATGCAGACACATCACGGTGGAGCAGAGTATTGTAAACTACCCTCTAAACACGTAGCATCCTTATCTAGAAATCAGTGTACCAAGCATAGGTGGAAATTCAGAAACCACCTGATTTTAGACCTTGGTCATCTCAAGCACCTTTCAGGGACTGCATGGCTCACAATTCATTAACCGATATAAAATAAAGATTAATTGATTAAATGAATGTAAAAGATCACCAAATATTTTTAAAAAGTGTTTAATAAAATTACCCTTTAAAAACAACCTATTAGCTGTCAGATGCCTTTCAAATATATATAATGCATCCTAATTAGAACAGAACAAACAAAACAAACAGCTGAGGCCTTTAGGGTCCCCAAGATCATAAAACTTGCGGCCTCTTTTCTGACACCAACAGCTTTAGGCCCCACTTCACCCTGGACATTTGGCGCCCGAGGCTGCAGCCTTGACAGGCAGCCCGGAGCAGCTCGGACTGAAGTTGTTCTGGGAGCAGAAGGAGGCCCAAAAGCATCTGATTATTTTAAAATGTGCTTTCATTGTGCTGCTTGCAGCTGTGAGTTAATTTTGTTTAAAAAAAAAAAAAAAACAAAAAAAAAACAAGACCATTTGCTTCTTTAAATCCAGGTTTTTTTTCCCCTCTGCAGAGCAGCTGCAAGGAGAGCAGCATCAACTTCAAAAGCCCCCTGCCTCCCTGAGAGCACCACTTTGGGAGGATGCCTTCCTGGCCAGCAGGGAGTCAACACTGCGTTGCAGAGTGTACTGGCTTTCAAAGCTTTCCTCATTGGCTGATTTGTGCAGATGGGCGGAAGGATGGACCAACTATAGAGCATGCAGAGTCCTTTGAAGTACTTGGGACTGCCTCTCAGACCTTTTACAGGTGAGAAAACTCAAGGACAGAGAGGTTAAGTGGCTGGCCTAAGATCTCACATCTAGTTAATAGCAGCCCCATAGTGTATATAATACTGGAACCAGGAGCAATGGGGTATAGGGAATAGAGATAGAATCCATCCAATGATGGCACCCCTATCAGGGATCATTCTTCTCACCAAGGCAGCATTTACTACAGCTGTCCACTCGGTATCTTAAAGATGCTTGGCCACCTGACTCCCTTGTTCCTCTCTAGGTCCACTTCTGAATTATCTTCCCAACAGAATTTTGAGCTACTTCTCTCTATTCTCACCATTTGCGCAGGTCACCGCCCTCAGAAAGTACCCTCTCCAACATGTCATGCCTTACAAATTCTAGCCAATTTGATTTGACTGCAACTCATTAGATGTGAATATATGTCGAGGCTAAATTTACTTCAGATTTTGCAATCCACATTGCTCCTGGGGTTTCTTCCTTTGACCACACTGCCAAATTTGGCAAGGGAGTTCTAGCGCCTGGCTTTGGAGCTTCTTTGGTCAGCATATGATAACCAGTGTCCCTGTGAATCCTCCTGCATTTCCATATATTTAGCCACATGCTGATAAACAGTGGTGATCATCTCATCTCTGCCATTGCCCTGTTAGCAAGAAGGTAGCCCTGCCAGTCACTTGCCAATCAATTTCACAGAATGTAGGTTGTGCCTCCCCCAGTTCAAGTCTCCTAATTAATGAAGTGACAAAATTTTGACATTTTTTTGGCTTCTCTGGCTCTTGTGGGAATTTGGGGAAAAGAACTGAAAGAGGTTCAAAAGGGGGAGAGTGAGAAAGGAGAGAAGAATACACACTGACTTAATGGGTCTTTGCCGTTTTTAGCTAATGGCAATTTTCATATAAGTAGTCTTTTTAAATTATAAAACTAATATGTGCTCGATGAAAAAAATCTTTAAAAATAATGGAAAACATTAAAAAAATGAAAACCACTTAAGTCTGATCTGTTTTATTTTCATGTGATGAAAGCCTCAATGCCACCTAGCCTAATTAATTAGGTAATATGTTAGTTCATTCTAAAATTAGGGCAGACTTTAGTGTTATGATTCAGAGACGTGACAATGCCAGCACATAAAAGATCTCATTACACCTCTGTTCTGTCCTGTATGCATCACACAGTTTACCCAAGGCCAGCTTCCCTCTAAGGTCACAAAATCTCTTCCAATATTACCTAGAACTCTAGGTGTCCTTATCCATATCAGGGAGAGAGACTGGGTGCCTCCTATCCAACTAATAGTCTTTCAACTCTTTCTGACTAGATCCAATGAAATTATGTGCCTATCTCTGAACTAGACATTAATGCCAAGATAATGCTTTCCACTAGATGGTTCATGCCTAGATTATGTGTCCACCACTAACCCAATAACCACAACTAGAGAGATAGGATCGTACTGATTGATTTCACACAATGATGGACCACCCATGGAACTCAAGGTGAAGGTCAACCTCACCAAATTGCATGGCTGCTGCACATGGTATAGAAGTGGGGAGGGAATAATGGGATGGATGCTGGGGAATCAATTGCAATGTCTTCCTTACACTAAGTAATGCAACTGCCTAGGGAAAAACCATTGTTGGTATTTTTGCTATATAGCTGTGAACACACACACACACACACACACACACACACACGTGTGTGAGCATATGTGCATATTGCAAATCAGAATCATATACACCATTTTCTGGCCTTAATTTTTTTCTGAAAAATCTATCAGAGTTTTCTCATGTCATCAAATATTATAAAAATTACCTAAAGGCTGCATGGCACTTAAATAACCCCTAAGATTTGAGCGTTAAGTAATTTTATCTTCATCCTTACAAATTAAGCTACAATAAATAAATGTATACATATAGCATTGTTCATATGCAGGCTTGTTGCCACAGGATAGAATACCAAAAATGGAATTCATGAGTAAAAAAGTATAAACAAAATTTTTGGATACTTATTACCAAATCATCACCTAGAAATTATACCAGTTTTATACTCTGCAATAATATACATTATATAATAATATACATTAGCATATGTAAATATCCACATATTTTTAAAGCCCCCAAAGCATAAAAAACACTGTTTAGATTAGTAGTTAAATCTTTGGGGGAAAAGTAAAAGGAGAGATTCCTAATAGATTAAAAACTTGGAATTCAGATTATAGAAACTCTTATTTCAATCCATAATGCCTGGGACTATCCTGAGAGGAAACAAAAATAAATAAATAAATAAATAAGATAATATTTGTGTGGAGAAGAGAACTGAAGTCCCCTCAGGATCTATAGGATGCTACTCTACTAGTCCTTGACTCTTTGATATGTAAATTACAGGCATGCAGTTTGAGATGGCTTAGGCAAAAAGGTAAATTTACTGACTCAGATGACAAGGGAAAAGAAAAGTATAATTGGGAATGGCAACAAGGAAAGATGTTATGGTACCTGGATCTTTCCTCTCTGTTACCTCAAGTCCATCCAAGTCTTCTGCCAATCAGAAGCCTCTGAGAAGCCAGGACCCCAGCTGCCAGAAGCTTCTGAGCCTGCATTTTCTCACCTTTACCACCAGAAAGCCTCACCTTATCCTCATTTTCAAAGATCCAGGACCATATTCTGATTTCTCAGGCTCAGTTCATCAACAGATCCCTCACTCTGGGGATATTGGGAGTAGACTTCCATACAGCAACCAATCACTGCTTGATTGGCAGCCTTTATATCACAGTCATGATCTAAGTAGAGAGGATGGTTCCTCTAGAAGAGAATGCTGTTATCAGAAGACAGAAGGCATGCTAAACGGACACAAATAACTCATAGATATTGTCTTTTAAAAATCCTTAAACAACTCTATGACATAGTTACTACCATAAATGTGCAGAGGAGGAAACAGAGACTCATAGAAATCAAATTAATTGCCTTGGATCGATCTCTCTCTCTCTCTCTCTCTCTCTCACACACACACACACACACACACACACACACACACACACACAATAAGATGATGCAGCTGGAATCTAAACCCTGATCAGTCTAATTATAAATCCTATGCCTTTTCATTAATTATGCATTAACCACACTTCATCAAATCACCCCACAACCTCCACCATGTGGCCATATACTACCCTGGCTTGCCTCTAATCCATGTGAGAGCATGTTTCATGTATGTCCACCATCAGCTCTCTCTGAGCCAGAACTGCATGGGCTGCTGTGAATCACAGAGCAATGGGGAGGAGGGCACATGCTAGAGGAAACAGACACCCTGTCCTCAGCCCTCTCTACGTCAAAATCTAGTATTCCCTATAGGAAGATATGCTCAATTGCCATTTGTTCACCTTTCAATCATTTTATCTTCTGTATACTCCAGCACAATTGTCTAAATCTTCTTTAAAGTACACAAAATGGCTTCTTAGGGTCACAGAGATGCCCGTATATTCAGTCCAGTCTATTCCTCTCATTTTGGGGCCTAGGGGAATAATAACCAGAGAGATTAAACAGTTTGCCCAGAGTTAAAACCCCAACAAATTCAAGCCTCTCATCTCTGAGGCTAGTGATCTCCCACTCACCAAAAGATGTTTCAGTCACTCCAAAGCAAACTGGGCTCCTAGAGTGAAAAGTAGCATCAGGAAGAAGCTCCAAGAGAGGAATGATAAAGGACAGTGAGTATCTGTGCAATTTCAGAAGAAGAACATCCCATGGTCTCCTTGGAAAGAGACTAACATGCATCCAATGACAGAAGAGAGTCACTGAGGTCAGTAGTGGAATTAGTTCTCAAGTGATATCAGCAAACATTTGTTACATACTCATTAGCTCCCCAAACACCTTTTATGTGCAAGGTGCTGGGGAGAGAGTAATACCGATGCAGATATGGTCCCTGGCCTCACAAAGAGTGCAATCTAGTGGGGAAGGTAGGTGTTAAACAAAAAGCCACAGGAGTGATGGCTATTTTGAGAGGTCAAGCGTAGGATCCTGTGGGAATACAGAGCCAATCAATGGCAGTAAGAGGAACTGCTCAGAAGAGGGGAGCTTAAGCTGAAGAATGAGCAGGATACATTCAGGAGCAGGTTTAGTGGAACAATGAGCCAAGTGAAGTGAAGAGCATGTACGAGGGCCCAGAGGTGAAGAAAGTGATGATGTGGGGGTCTGAATTCCAGGCCTGTGGTTGGAGCACAAAGATGGGGGCCGGGGGGGGGGTGTCAAGTGTCCTCAGAGGCAAGTCAGGACCAGAGTAGGAAGCACTCCATGGGCCAGGCCCATGGTCTTTGTCCTAAGGACAAAAGAAGGGTTTTAAGCAGAGAGATGCAGAATCATCTCCACATTTTTAAAAGATCATTCTAACAGCAGTATCAAGAGATTAGAAGGGACTGAAGCTGAACATAGTGAGAAACTTCTTAGGAAGTGCTTGCACTGGTCTGATTAAACCACGGTGGTGGCTTAGAAGTGACTGCTGGCAGAGAGGAAAGGGCGGGGACTCAGGATTTGCTTCCATTGTTCCCTGAACCATGTATAACAGGAAAGGCAAAATCAAACCTAAGGTCTGTATGAGGGGGGTCTCTGAGAATTAGGATACAGAAGAATCCACATTGTCTCCTGTTTGCTAGGAAAGGATTAGAGAAATGAGTAGACAGAAGAAAAATAAAATTAGGTGTAGTAATTCTGATTCACAGACACTATTTCCTGGCCAGATGCTGCTGTGGAAATTTCAGAAACACCCGCTAAAATCATAAATGAAAATCACATATTTGTAACATTTAATGAGAATACAGGCTGAATTTACAGCCGCTGAATGTGCAATATGGATGAAGATGTTGATTTACCCATGGAAGATGGAAATACATATGATAGAGGAAAACAATACCCAGAAATGTGATAAACATTTGCATGAAAATGAGTCACTGGAAAAACCCAAAATTTCTTCAATACTTTATGCACCAAATTATCTTCAGAGCAGTCAAAAAGAAATAATAAATAATAGTGCATTTTCCTGCCATTAATTTATTTTTATTTTCTTTTATTTCTTTTTACAAAACTTCTGTTGACTTCAGTGGAAGTTTTGCATCTAGAATGTGGCCCAGGAAATTTATAGTCTGTAACTCAGAGACCAAAGACCTTGAACATCAAGAAAATCTCTTACCCTTATTTATATACACTGTTCTTTATCACAAAGGAAGAGCTGGTACCCATTCCAAGTAACCAATCATTATGCAAGGAATATTCTGACTCACCCAGCATCCTTAATCAGTAAATGCTGTGCCAATGGAAAGAGAGTGGGAAGAAGTCACAGCATCCATTAATAAAAAATGACTGGGGCTTTCTATCAACAGAAGCATCATTAGGAAACGTATGGTAGGAAAATAGTAGGCTGTAGATTTGTGGTGGCAGGGATAGCAATGGAATACTAACATTTATACCCTCTTAACTACTTTGTTTTAAAAGGATGCCAGATTTCAGGTACCTACACATGTGCTTACTACAGCTTTTTGCGTTTTCAATTGCTTGCTAAATTCCTGACTACAGTCTCAAAAGATGGGACTGTCTTCTCTGACCTTTTGGCCCTCTCTCCAGCCTCCAAACACAAATATTTCTCCTTTTTTTCCAGTTTTATTGAGATATAATTGACATATAACATTGGATTTTAAGGTGTACAATGTAATGATTTGACATATGTAACTATTACAAGATGATTATCACCGTAAGTTTATCTTAAAAATATGAAATGCTTCATGAATTTGTTTTCACAGGGGCCATGCTAATTTCCTCTGTACACATGCTATCAAGGTGAGCACCACAGATATTTCTAACAGGTAAATGACTGTCATTTCCTGAGCATATCTGCCATGAAGGCACTGGCCAATTCTCGGCAAAAGATAAATCAGATACGAAAGGGAAGGACCTCAGATTAATCCAATGCTTTCTTGAACAGTCTTCTCTTTCTGCTGCACTTCTACTCCCAACCATGAACCCTGGAGTAAATAAAGGAAGTATGATTCACATTTCCAATAAACTGTGCAATCGGTATCTCAACTGAGGAGGCTTCTTGGTCACACAGTAGACTTGTAATTCCAAAGTAACTGTACTGCATTTTGAGAGAAAACACAGCAGTCACGTTCCATTAACAGAAAGCCTTCTTGCGTGTGTCTCCTGGTAGGTTAAAGGGATCGGAGTCATTCACTGAGGGTGAAGGGAGAAAATTAAGTTCATGTAAAACACCTACAAATCTTACTAGGGGGATAAACACTACAAAAGTCCTCACTACTATACAATTTTTCTAGTATCACTAAAGCATGTCACCAGTGGATTAACTAATAGTATTCGGCTTTAATGGCATTTCTGCCCTATCATTAACCCAAGCATGGTTCATAAAGTTACTCAAATATCAATAAATGAGCTTACTACAGTTTCTGTGATTTCCCGTTCTATCAGTTCTATAAGAATAACAGCATCAAATTCCTCATGCAGGCTCAGTTGTATGGATCTGAAGGTTAGGGCCTGGATAATACCAATGGTTACATGAAATGAATTCAAATTCCCATTGTGTCAGTATTCCATGACTTATTCCATGATTTTTCTTCAAAAGATCATGGTCCTCATCCTAATTCTGCATGGTAGATATGGGTTTCTAATAATATTCCACTATTAATCCTATATTCTACCATCAGACGCTATCTGGATAGATGATGTTCCAAACCACTACCCAGTCTATACTAGAAATTATACTAGTTTTGATAAGAAATAGTTGGAATATACCACCCACCAACCTCCCAAAAAATCCTATTTAATCCAATCTTCTATTGGAAGTCCAGGATTTATGTCACTATTATAGAAAAACTCATTTTGGTTATAGCGCCAACATGACCAAATAAATGACTTCAAGATGCTAGAAGAAAGTATTTGGCCAAGATAAATAGGTGTTCAAACAGGCCTCCCCAGCTTACTCATTTTGCTATATGGAAAATGAACTAACTGAGTTTAATATACACCAAATGAGATTTGGAAGCACATTCCAATTCCCTCCATTCTGTATCAGGAACGAACAGGTTTTGATCTCCCTGCTTCCACTTTTAACCCCTATAGTGTATTCTCAATAAGATGGCCAAAGCAATCCTTTTAAAATATAAATCCGATCATGTCCCTCCTCTGCTCCAAATTCGTCCCTATCTCCCACTCTATGAAGAGTACAAGCCAAAGCCCTGGCAGTGGTTTATAGGCACCTACACGATCTGTCCTCTCTGATGAATTTCTTACCTCTCACCCCTGCTCACTTTACTTCAGTTCCACTGTACACACTGTTTCTCAAACATGACCAACATTTTTGTACCTCAGGACCTTGGCACTATCAGTCCCCTCTAACCAGAGCCTTCCTTTCTTCAATGTCCAAAACGACCCACTCCCTTATCTCCTTCAAATCTCTGTTCAACAGCCACCATCTCAATAGGCAACTCTGTCCTACTTATTTAAAATTATTTCATCCCCTCTCCCCACAGTCCCAATTATCCCTTATCCTATTCTATTTTTTTTTCCTCCATAGCACTCATCACCTTCTGACATTCTATATAGTTTAGATATTTATGATGTTTATTGTCTCTCTTCCTCATTAGAATTTAAATTCCACACGGAAAAATTTTAGTCCATTTGGTTCACTACTGTACAAACAGAACTTGAAACAACACACAGGCCATACTAGGTGCTTGATATTATTAACTCAATTTTAAAAATCCCGAAGTTGTTGAACATGGCACAGATCTAACACACTGAAAATTTATATACGTTTTAGTTATTAAATTCTGGAAGCCTCAGTTTTCTCATCTATAAAATGGAACAATTATAGTATGTAACACTTAGGGTTGTTGGAAAGGTTAAGCGAGAAAATAACTAGAAAGTATTTAAGACAATGCTTTGTAAATTATTTGGATTAGATCAAGAATAATAAAAGCAAGGGGCGCCTGGGTGGCGCAGTCGGTTAAGCGTCCGACTTCAGCCAGGTCATGATCTCACGGTCCGTGGGTTCGAGCCCCGCATCGGGCTCTGGGCTGATGGCCCAGAGCCTGGAGCCTGTTTCCGATTCTGTGTCTCCCTCTCTCTCTGCCCCTCCCCCGTTCATGCTCTGTCTCGCTCTGTCCCAAAAATAAATAAAAAACGTTGAAAAAAAATTTAAAAAAAAAAAAAGAATAATAAAAGCAAGAATAATAAAAACAATACCTAACATTTAACAAACATTTACACTTTTTGAAGGACAGAATTGTTTTCATTAGATGCTCTCAGAATCCTCCCAGATTCACCCCAGGAAAATATTAAGTACTGGATTTTCAGTGTCTGCCTTGGCAATATTAGGGATAGAGCCAAACACAAGGCTATGTAGGATGGAAGCAGGATTCAAACCTAAGTGCTCTGAGACCAAGCCCTGTGCTCTTTCCCCAATATCAGAGAAAGGACATATCGCTTCCAGCTCAAAATCTTAACAGATTAGATTGAAAGGTCTCTGAAGCGATCTTTTTTGTTTAGATGTTCTTTACAGAGTCTGGAGGTCTACATAAAATGCAGCTTAGATGAATCAGGAATTATCAGCATCTAGTACTCTCTGCAAGCCCTAAAAAGTCAAGACTCAACCACTGGAAGATATCTTCTCACCCTGATCATTGATTCATTCACATAAGTGCAATCTAGAATACTCTGATTATATAAATGTTTCCCAACATGGATTAGTTTTTCTTTTTTTAGGGAAGACCCCCAACTCCTGGTTCAGCATTGTTTATATGGTTAATGTCTAATAAATTCTTAATGAATAAATGAAGGAGTTCAAAGCAAATGGATGTGTTTACTGGTGCTGCTTACTTATATCATCTTCCAAAACATTTTCCTCCCTTCGCTTCCACTAAAATAGAGTACAAGCAGATGTTCACAGCGTCATGCCCTGCCCCATCCTCCACAATTGTGCTAATTGGCAAACTAGTTCCCAGAATGTTGTGCACAAAATATGCCTTTAGGAAATGCTGAGTTAAACAAATTCAAACAGGCTTTTTCACTACAGGACTTCTCAGAGCCTTTACTACACTAATGCATATTGCACATCCTCAAAATTTATATAGTGTCTACAGCATTTTGCACCCCGCTGGAAACAAAGCTCTTTGCATGGAGTTTCTATCAAGTCAAGCTTTCCAGAGCACATGTGCATCTACAACAAATGCACTCAGAGTCTTCAAAAGCAAATCCATAAAAAATTCAAATGGAACATGAGGAATATGAAGAGGTCAAGGAGAGTTTACATTTATTGCAAAGCTAGATCCCCTACAGGGTAATTTATGTAGATTTACTGTTTACTTTCTATTAAGCCTAAGACTAGGTTTGTGTAAGTTCACAAATCCTGGACAACCATTACACTGGGGCATGTGCTAAAAGACTGATGTTTATTTCACTGATTTGCTTTTAAAGAAGGCACTGGTTTGGGGGCCTTACACAATCTCCAGATTTTACGGAGAAGGCCAAAGCTGCTCATAGTCAAAGTAGTTAAACTGATGACTGGAAGGAAAACAAAGGATGTTTGTGTCCTGCTGGTCTTAGCATAGGGTCTCCTGGCCCATGTGAGTAAAATTTCTATCAAAAGGCAAATGTTATCCAAAGACACTTATCAGTTAATAGCATCTTACTTAATTTACAAGATTAAATAAGCCTAACAAGGCACTGAGGACATAGGCCACAGAAATTATATACTTAGAGGTGGCCAAGAAGAAGTTGGTTAGGGTATGTCAAAGGAGGATAGTTGTACTTGGGCTCCTTGAAGGAGGTGAGGGGAAATCTTACTGGAAGAAGGATCCAACAAAATGGGAATGAACTGTGAATTCCACGTTGTCCACTTTATACTTTAGCCTCATGGTGGCCATGATAACAGATCTTAAATATTGGAGCTTTCACAGGAAGCCAGGAGACCTCAACCTGGTTTTGTAGGTATTGGTGGCTGAAGATACAAAGATACAATGGGAAAGGAAGTGATGTCCAAAAAGGACACTGACTTTAGCAAATATGAGAAGTTACTGATAGTAGGAGGTCCCCAAAGCCAACCACAGGCATTCAAAGTCAAAACAACACAAAGCAGCCTTTCATCTGGTTCATCCAGAAATATCCCCTTTTCCCCCTCTTTATCCACTCCAGCCCAGCCACCACCCTTAGCCTTTACCCATGAACAAAGAAGGGATAAAAACTAGTCTGACTGTCTACATTGCTAGGACAGATTTTCCTATGGATATTAACACATACTGTATTTGTCACCATTGTACTAGGTCTTATATTTTTTTAAAGCTATGGAAACTTACAAACTATTTGAATAATATACAAATCCCCTCTGAACCTAGTGGTTTATGAATCATTAATGAAATTACTTGACCTTGAGACTCAGTCCCTTTATGGAGAGTCTTCCCTAAACTTAAAATCTGCAATTGCACACCCATTTCCTTTTTGTTCTCCATGTTCCCATTATGCTCCTTCATCCAGGCTTTTATAAATGTCCCATGGAGGCCTTCTCTTCAGGAGATCCCCGTTAAGTACAGTTTCCTGAGGCAAAGGCATTCTCTTAGGGTACCTCGTTTTGGAAGGTTTTAATGAGAAGTTTTAAAACAAGTTAACCCCAACGCCCGAACAAGGCTCTGTGGTGCTGAGGGAGGACGCTGCTCCCAAATGAGCAGAGTTCACCACTGACCAACATGGTGAGACCGCACCCCAGTCAGTCTTGTCCACCGTTCCAGAAATCAGCTCTTCCTTTGTCTTAAGAAGATCTAGTTTCCCCTGGATCTTTTCCAGGATAAAACCCACTCATTTCTTTGACTCACAATGTCCTCTTGAAAACTAAGTAATGAAAGCAGATGCTGTAACTCAGACACATATTTTCCCACTCAAACATTTATCACTGCTTCCCACCCAAAGCTGAAGCATGATCTGCTGGGAAATTCACACTCTCTACAGTTCACGGAGAGGCTGGTCAGGCTGTTCTCATGGGTTCCGTAACTGTAACTTTCAATTAATCCAAAACGTTGTTTTATAAAGCCTTGTGTACTCTATTTTGACTCCTATAGGATATCCACAGAAAAAGAGAGATAGGTTTTTCTTTCTGAGTATCCTGTATGCTCTCTAGCATTCATACCTCTTAAAAACCACCACCACCACCACCAAGATATTCCTTTTCTTGGAAGAAAAACCTGCTACTTGGAGATTACTTTCACTGGCCAGTCACAAATGAATTAATAAGTTTCAACTAGACCCTTAACTGTCACCTCCAAAGGCAAAAATCTGACAAAAATTATCCCTCCTATTCCTGAGTATTCTTCCTCCCCCCAGGATATGGAGAAAGTCATTTCTACTTGTTTCCATAAACCAACAGGCCCTATCACCTTGAACGTGACCCTATTTATAAGTGCATCATCTGCTACAGACCCAAATTTTCAGTGTTCAGAAAGCAAACTGTTAAAATAATCTTGCATATCTTACTGAAGGGTTGATTCCAAAAAATAAATAAAATTAATTAAGAAGACTCACATCCAGTATTTCATGTGACTGCTGTTTATCCTCCATGGCAGGCACAAACTTTTTTTTTTTTTTTAAAGAAATTGCGGGAAGTGTCAAGACCCTTACTTGTTACAATTTAATTTTCTGCTGCTAAGGCAATTACAGTTCAATGAATGATGATTCCAACACATCGAAGTTTTCATTACTCTTTGCTTAATTTGTCAGTTAATGCCTTTGAGTTCTATGGTTTCCCCGGCAGTCTTAACTTGCCATTAAAAACCTGTCAAGGAAACAACCTTCTGATTCCAGCGGGTTTAAAGAGTATATATCCTTTCATTGTTAAGAAAGTTAGAACTCACTCCACAACCAAAATATTCATACTCTAGGAATCCACGGTTAGGAAAGGTTGCAATAATTCTGGATTAGTGTTTTTTAATACAACAGCACTGCAATAAATACTAGAAATAAGAGTTCATGCTTAAGATACTATATATCATAAGAATGTTACTTTCTATCTATGTTTCTTAGTGGTTTATGGTTACCTGATAAATGTTGGACTTTTATATTCCTCTCCATGTCCCAAGCATCTATTACATTTACACATTTTATACTTCTCTAATATTTTTGCAATACATTTTCCTGAATCGGCTGATGACATTTAATAGAATGTTTAAGACACAATATAAAACCTTAAATGTGTTTGCTTATTCTGGGGGAAAAATGTGCACATAGATTGGATTTCAAATTAAAACCTACGATGGTGTACCCAACATTTTTGCTTCTGTTGTATATATTAAAATACAACTAAATGCTTCTTATGCAATACTGCAGTATCCGTACAAATAACAAGCTCTCACACTTATAAGCAAGCTAGATGATTAAGGAGCTATTAATGAAGGGAAACAAAACCACAGTGCTGGGATGTAATAGTCCGTGAAATTCTTATTGGTAGAAAGAAAATCTGCAGTAAATAAATATTAACCTAAATGCTATAGAAAACATAAAGCAAACAGAAAAAAAATGTATTATTTAAACTAAAATATAGGTTAAAAATTGCTGACAATGTAAGGAAGGTCTATTTGCATACCACAGGGCTCCATCTGCTGTGGAAAATATAAGCTGCAAGAATGATTTAATATTTAATAGAAGTAGTAGCCACTGTTAATTATAATTTGCACATTTACAAATCAGCACTGATAGCAATACAAATTATGAAATATAAGGGTGTTCTGCTGGATACTAGGGAAAATAAGATGACAGACAAAGTTAATGGAGTATCCCTAACCACAGCTCTGTCAGAACACATCAGAGAACTAATCCAGTTACAAAGAGCCTGCAATGGAAAATCTATTTAAAATATTAAAATGCTGTTTGGTAAAAGCTTTTTCATAGTGCATTTTACTTAAACAGTTGCTTATTGCTCATGGGTCATTAGCTGTACACCCAGATGCATTCTGCAAACCACCATTTAAAAGAATAGTAGAAATTAAATAAGAAATATATTTCTGCAGTATTTTTTTTCTTGATGTATAGAAGGAGTTTGCCGAGTATCAGTCCGGAAATGGAAAAAATAGTGTGTGGCCACAACATAAGTGGAAAGCTGCAGAATTAAGCACTACGTTTTGCCTACATTGAGCCATAAAATTCAACACAACTTTTCCCTCTAGACCTGATCTTATTCCCATTTATACTTAGATGCTAATAGTGATGATACAAATCGACTCTTATTTAGTAAGAAGACAGAAATTACCATTGATTTTTTCATTAATCTTCTATTTCACCTCATTTCTCTCATCATCATAGAATATGGATTAGTTGTGGAAGCATTTTATGCACAATGTTTTAATAGTAACTTTTGTTCTCTAAATCATGAATACCACTAATTTTAGCCTCTAGAATCCCTAATTTATGGAATTGATTCTTTATCCAAACTCCTTCAATTTACTATGATTAGGAAATCCTTGCTCCATTATTTTTGACCATTATTCTTAACATATGCTAAAGATGTTTCTGCATCTTGGAAAAAATACGTAGAACAAAGGCTATACCAAGCATAGGCTATACCAAGCATAGGGTTTTAAATACATAAGCCTAAGCAAGCCAGACTGTTATAGATCACATGTAAATGTCAAATTGAATGCTGTCACAGTATATTAGAAAATATTAGCACATATTTAAGTCTATTTAAAGTATATTATCAAGTATGTGTTGGGTGTAGTCTCTGAGTCAGATACTTCTAGGAGATATTTTCCTGGCCATCTTCTTTTTTAAACTTTAATTTGAATCTTTCAGACAGTGTGCCCACTGCCTCTTCTTGTCTTACTTTTAGCAACTTCATACCTTTGCATTACCTGCCTGACCTCTGTATTATTTCTGGCTTAAGGAATTATTTTACTTCTCTATTAATATGCTATTCTATCTGTTCTTGGATGTATCAGATGTACTTTTCCTCACCCAATACATCTAAGATATGTATTCACAGCTATAACCCAGTAAAGGACCCATGAGATATGGACTTCCTTAATTTGGGACCTCAAAGATGCTACAGCACTACTAAAAAGACATTAACAACATCTGCATAATAGCAATAGAAACCTATCAGAAATCAGTCTGTCTTCATGAGGACTCCAGGTGGCGCGCGCACACACACACACACACACACACACACACACACACACGCGCGCGCGCGCACACACACTCGCGCGCGCACACACTCGCGCGCGCACACACTCGCGCGCGCACACACTCGCGCGCGCACACACTCGCGCGCGCACACACACTCGTGCACTAGTTTCTCATGAGAATTGGCCCCAATAGACCTGCTATCATTCAGATCACAATTTCAAATATATGCTATCAATTCATCCAGAGAAATCTGAAGCCGAAATATTATTATTTGAGTGATATCAACTTAGTTACATCCAACAGTACCCACAAAGAGCAAGTACCAGTTCTTTCTGGAGGAAAGCTCCCCCATGTTAGGCCCTCAAGACGACCACAGAACAAATTCAACAAAATATGAATTCATAATAAAAAAAAATACTATGAACATGAACAAACACTCCACAATTTAGGAGAGTGAGCATAAACAAACCATGGGTTATCAACCCTTAAACCTTTAGGGTTCTGAACACATTAGTTATAGAATGTAAAGTAACTATGAATGAAATGTTTTAAAAAAGAGGAAAAGTATCAAGATATGTGAAAAATAAACTGGACACCATGAAAAATGGCCAGTCAGATATGAAAACTAAATAAAATGTTTCGAATACAAACACACACATACACACACACACACTGAATTTTAAAAATTACTGGAAGAGAATTCTGCTTCTGATACTGGTAAACTAGATATTTCATAGCATTTCTCTAACTTAAAACAACTAATAAATGCAGGCATAATGTTTTAAATAGTATGTCTGAATTCATAAGAAATACAACAAGAAAGGAAAGACTTATGAAGTCAAAATTCAGAAGAAGATAAACACCCAGAGTAATCAACCTCCATTTGAGTCTGGTTTCTCCTATGGCTGTCTGTATTTTCAGAACAAAGAGCTGAGAGTGAAGCTAAGCAGAGACCTTAGGCTAGATGGAAAGAAATTCTAGCCCAGAACTTTCCAAATGGGGAGGAACTGGCAAATCTCCTAGGACTGAGAATAAGGGTGAGCAAAACATAAACCAGTGTCAAATGATCTAAAGTCATATTTGCATTAAAGTAAACCTTGATTACTAATGGCCTTAGCCACCTGTCAGAAATAAACACATATCCTCTGGCAGAAAATAACATCACCCCAAGCCCCAAGTTACCTATTTTTTTTTATATGCAGGGATTAGTATTTAGAAACAAAAACAAAAAAAAAACAGTAACCAAGCATTTAATTAAGATAACGTAATCAAAACTTAAGAGAACTAATAGAGCATAGAAGCAGATCCACAGAATCTGAATAATGGAGTTCTCACCTAGCAATTTAAAAAGAACTATGGTTATTATGTTCATATAAATAAAAAATAAGATTAACAATTCTAGCACAGAATGTAAACTATAAAAATGGAAATTTCAGAAATAAAAAATATAATAATTGTACTTAAGAATTTCATGGCTAAAAAAAAACTTCATGGCTAGAATTAAACTGCAGAATAGACAGAATTACAGGGACTACCAATGATTTAGAATATACAAAAATATACAAGATATATTAGGAAATATATCAATATGTCAACAGAAATATCAATGTTAATAAACAAAAACACATCAACAGAAAATATCACAGATATTTTCAGAGAGGAAAAGTATAGTGTGAAAAACATAAGAGTATAAGAAATATGGTCAATAAAGTTAAAAGGTTTAATCTAGGTCTAATTAAAGTCCCAGGACAATTGACAGAAGGAAGTTGAAATGTTCTCTGAGAAGATAATAACAATGTTTTAAAACTGTTGACATTAAGCCATATTTTCAAAAAATACTATAAACTTCAAGAGAGACAGATCTTAAAAATACCATAACCAAGCATTCCATAGATCCTATATGCAGCTAGAGAAAAAAGATACTCACCCTCAAATGAGCAATGGAAGGACTTTTCAAAATGCTGAAACCAAATACCTGCTACCATAAAATGTTATACCCAATGGAAAGAGCCATCAAAAATGTAAACTAAATAAAAGCATTTTCAGAAAACAAAACAAAAAATGAAGGCCTGAACTAAACAAAATACAAAATGGTATTCTTTAGGAAGGAAATAAAAAATTCCCTAATTGGAAAAAGAAAATCTAAATCCCTAAATAAGTTGAGAAATATGCTAGATTCATGAATAAAATAGCTTAGCATAATTAAAATAGTTTTCCTCAAGAACAATCTTAGAGGCAATAAAATTCCACTCAAAATCCAAACAAAATATTTGAGAAATTTAACAATTCTAAAATGTATATGGGCAAAAAGCTAACAACAGCCAAAACATTCTCCAAATGACTGGTGGCAAGGTCAAAGTATAATATTCCTAGCAGGAATCAAAGTTCATTATTATGCTATATTAATTAAACCAATTATATATTTGGGAAAATACACAAAAATTAATCGAAAATATAATAAAAGGCGATGAGCCAAGCGGTCCCGTGATCTGCCTCTTGCTTCCACAGTGCTTGGGCACAGCAGTCCCGGGGACCCGGTCTTCCAGCCTCCCACCACCCCGCAACCCCCCCCTCCAGTCCCAACCTTGGGAACCATCGTGGGCCCCCTGTGCCTCCCGGACCGGCAGACCCCGTGTTTTGCGCTCGGCTCCTCACAGCGGATCAAGCACGAGCCCCCGGGCCGGTCGGAAAGCCTCCCCTCGAGGGGCCGCCGCCCAGCCGCCCACCGCCTGGTCAACACGCAGCCGCGGGCTCGCGCACCCACCTCTCTCCCGCGCCTCTTTCCGCCGCCAGGAGGTGGCTCCGGAGCGCGGCCCGCTTCTCGAGAGCCGGTGGAGGTGAAGCCAGAAGGCCTCTCCTGAACAGGCAGAGCCACGGCGGCGGCCGGCCTCTTCCGGGACGAGCAGAGGCACAAGCCGTCCCAAGAAGAGCTGCGGGAAGCCCTGGACGCCACGCGAGCCGCCAGGGGCCTGGAGCGGACCCTGAACCCGGCCCTTTATCTGCGCGCCCGGTTCCAACCGCGCAGGCGCCCATCTCCGGGGCCTCCTGCAGAACCGCCGCGGGGTCAGCAGGTGAAGCTCATCCAGAAGATGGAGGCCACCTGACTCACCTGGGAGGCCGGCGGCCCCGGGCCGGGCTGGGCGGGCACCGCTGCCAAGCGCCCAGCCTCCGGCACCACGAGGAGCCTCCGGAGCCCGGCAGGCGTTGAGGGGCCCCTCTGGCACCCCGGCCCTGGTGTCAGGGCCTCTGGCTGAGGCTCTCCCTGCGGCCCCTAGGCAGGTTTTTGACCACCGCGGAGCCCTCGCCCAGGCCTGGACCAGGTGGAAACAGTAAAGTTTTTTGCCAGATGTAGAGAATGAGTTCAAAAACAGGCTTACATTTACCCACATGTGACCGTGACATTACAGATAATTGAAAAAAGAAAAAAACTAGTCAATAAATTGTATTAGGAAAATTGATTATCCACCTGGAAAAAATAAAATTGGATCTCTATATTATACAAAAGTATATTCTAGATGGATTAAATATATATATGTGAAAAGCAAATCTTTCAAAATTTTAGAAGAAATATCAGAGAATATCTCTATCACCACTAGTAGCAAAGGATTTCTTAAACAAGAACCCAAAACCTACTGACTATATAGGGTAAAACTGATAAATTTGCCAATATTGGTATCAAGAAATGATTAGCAGAACATTTCCTCAGCAGAACATAGTGACTATAGGCTGACTTTCAGAAGCTAGTGACCTGTCTTTAGTCATTCCATATTTGAGCTGTATTTACCAAAACTATTTCAGGATGTTTCCACAACTGCTTTTTTCCAGTTGTATATCTTATTTTATCATGTTTTGTGTTGCCCACTTTTTTTCATTTTTATTTTTATACATTTTTTTAATGTTTATTTATTTTTGAGAAAGAGCGCCAGTAGGGGAGGGGCAGAGAGAAAGGGAGACACAAAATCTGAAGCAGGCTCCAGGCTGTGAGCTGTCAGCCCAGAGCCCAATGCAGGGCTCCAACGTACCAACCGTGAGATCATGACCTGAGCCACCAACCGTGAGATCATGACTCTTAACCCACTGAGCCACCCAGGTGCCCTGTTGCCTACTTTTTTTTGGTTAACCTGTTATGTACCAGTGTTAATTGTCTTGCATTAAGCAAGGCTTTCGCCATAGATAGGCATGATTTAAATGACTCGGTATCCAACACTCAATTTTTTTAAAACGTTTAACTTTGTTACTTAATGAATTATTAGCATATATCCCCCATCCAAAAAAATAAATAATTAGGAAAATATTTCATCAAAAAGGTTAAAATAAACAACCACAAACTTAGAGAAGACATTGGTAACATATGTAACCAAAAAAGTTTACTCTCCCTGATATATTTGAAAATTGAACAAATCAATAAAGGACAAATAACCTATGAAAATGAGTAAAAGACATAAATAGGTAATTCATAGTAAAGAACAAACAAATGGTGAATAAATATTTTAAAAGGTTCACAACTGCATTAGCAACCAATGAAAGGCAAATTAAGGCTTCAATGTGATGTGATTTTATCTCCATTAGAACAGCAAAGATTAAAATGCCTGACAGTATTGAGTAATATGAAGTAAGAAACAGTGATATAGAGAATTTTTTAAAAACTTGAAATCACTGGTATCGATTCTGCTGAAGTTTTAAAAAATATATAATATGTGTAAATAAAATTGCCAGCCCCAGAGGCTGCCAGTTTGTTGTTTATTGTCATTGTGTTGACTGTACCAAATCCCTAGGATTTTTTGGTGGTCTTCCAGCAGATGCTATTCTGAATGAGTCAGTGCTAATGCAGTAATTTAAAATAATTCTGTGTGCCAAGTAATAAATTATAACTATGCCGTCTGAACTTCAACTTTATTCAGCCAGTGGTAAACAAGTTTGCTTGAATTTTTTCCTTGGATTTACAAAAACAACTGTTTGAAGTATATAGGGTAGTTAGAAACATGTATTTCATTTTATCTGTTAAATAATATTGAGTAATTTAAAGCTTCTTTGTAGGCAACAAAAATGAGTTACAAAATTTAAAAAGTATTGTTTCTATAATAACTATAGAATTATCAGCTAAGCTCAAAGAATGGGCCTCAGAAAAAAGAATCAGCTTGATATTTTGGGCAACGTTAACAAATGAATCACATCAACTACTTGGCTCCTTGGATTCACTGTCTTGAAATACGGTATCAAGGCCACCAAATAAATAAATAAATAAATACCACTTCAAGTCTTTTGAAAAATGATAGACTTGGTGATTCTGCATATTAGTGGTCTTAATGTTTTTCATCTTATAGGTAAAGGTATCACTTCATTGCTTTCCCATGGTTAATATGAAAACAAATTAATAACTTGGCAAATATAAAGTCCCACATGTATGCTAAGCATTGGTATTTGTTGAATAAAATGCCTTAACTAGAAGCCTAATTGCTAGGTGTTTGTTTTTTTTTTAAATCTATACCACACTAGGCATTGACAATTAACTATTTCAAAAGGATGTGTGGAATGTATTACTGGTTCCCTTTTCACTTTGGGACTAAAATGAAGTAAAGGATTCTATTATTGGTATAAGTCAGTTCAAAACAACTTCTAAGATATCTACTAAAATTTTCTTTGTGTTCTTAGGAAAATATACATTCTTTACAGCACAACAGAAAAAAAATATTCAATATTCTTCCCTCTACTTCCTTCCCATAATTCTATCATTGACCTATTAATCTAATCAATACATTGTTCAACTTCCTCTACTAAGAGAAGACACAAAAATAAGGCTTGTTTGGACTTAGCATGGGAAGAAAGCTTATAGATAATTTCATCTAGCTCTCCACTCAAATAGGATATCATTTAATTACATCTCCAACAAATGACCATCTACTTAGACTTTGTTGGAATACTGTCAGTGAAAGGGCACTTATTGTGTAAATGATGGAAACTACCTCAATTATTTCTAGAATACCAAACTGAAAATTCTCCGATTTGAGTCCAAATTCACCTCACTAAAATTTGTATCTGTTCTTGCCATATCTGCTCTCTGAAACAAGACAGAGCAAGCCTATTCATTTTTCATGATCTTTAAGAATTTTGAAGTAATTGGGGTGCCTGGGTGCTCAGTCAGTTGAGCGTCCAACTTCAGCTCAGGTCATGATCTCACTGCTTGTGGGTTCGAGCCCTGCATCAAGCTCCGTGCTGACAGCTCAGAGCCTGGAGTCTGCTTCCGATTCTGAGTCTCCCTCTCTCTCTACCCGTCCCCACTTGGACTTCCTCTCTCTCTCAAAAATAAATAAACATTAAAAAAAATTTTAAATTTTTGAAGTAATTTTTCAGATGTTTTTTATAGTCATCTCTTGTCTAGTTTCCATGTGATATGGTTTCTAAAACATCATGAGTGGTACTGTCAGAGCATACTCTAGTTTGCATGTAACCTTCTAAACATAAGGGACACAGAATTGGACATTCAATAGCACATGTGGTTTAGCTAATGCTGTTTTTAGGGAGACGCCTGCCCCCATGATCTTTTCCCACTGATGTGGTATTTGATTAGTTTTGCAGCAATGTCACTCCAAGTCACATAGGCAACTACAACTCCAAAAACTTTTCCAACCTGTTAAGGCAATTTGCCCTGATACTACCATCATGAATTTTTTGAACCTAAATTCATTTTATTTATTATTTTTGACTCAGAAATTTTATACTTCCATATTCATATTGAACCTCGATGTGATATGTTGTATAATAAGATCCTGTTTCACTGTCTATACTTTAGATAAACCAGCCTTATATGACTTTATCCAACCATTGATGAATAAGATATGGTTAAAGGCAGAGTCCTAACACATATTCCTAGAAAATTCTATTCACTTTGACACAGCCCTAGTTTATTCATAATCTCAAGAATTGCCCTTTAATCCATATAACTATACCAGCATCTCACCTACATTTTTCAACTAATCTAGATGAATATCCTGACTGTTTTTGCTAGTTAATTACTAAAATCAAGATGTCCTATGCTTATGAGAGTTCTTACACATAATACTACTAATAATAAATATTCCTTAAATGTGTACTAGTTTTTCTATGAGGACTTCCCTGTTAAACTAGCTTTCAGTTTTGTGCCGTATAATTTGGTCACTTAATTATTGGCTGTTGTATGATCAGAAAGCTTCATGTTTTACTTATCTTTGCACTGTTGATACCTTTGCAGTATTTATGTTTAATTTAATTTAATTTATGAAGGAGAAAAAAAGAAGGCAGGCAGGAAAAAAAGGAAGGAAGGAAGGAAGGAAGGAAGGAAGGAAGGAAGGAAGGAAGGAAGGAAGGAAGGAGAGAGGAAGGAAAGAAGGAAGAAAAGGGAGAAGAGGTAGAGTCTCATCTCTTCATCTAGATTATTAAACTCTGAAAAGTAAGAAACCACCCTTTGTGCACTGTTTCTCTCCTTATAGTACTTATCTCAATATTGAATCCACAGTCAGAAATCTACATCCCACATAAGGACTAAGAACAAACCTTTAGAGACCATTGAGACTGGAATTGATATCATCTATGGATTGATATAAGTGGATACAAGGGGATAATAAGAAAAAGTTGAATGAATTAAAGTATTACAGCAGGTTGTTAGAAGATGTGCAAACCTACAAGGCAGTGAAATAGCTCTCTAGGTATCCTGAAACAGTTTTGACAGAACTGAGAGCATATTGAATCAATCTGTAAGATACTTAGCTGCTGACACAGAGGAAAAGGAAAGGTTACTCCTGCAGATTGATTAGCTAGTAGGTTCTATACCTGGTGAATGAAAAGAGGTATTAATGAGCCCAAAGTAGAAGGAAACCTCTTTCCTGGAGTTAAAGTTGGGGAGAAAGGTCAATGGAGGAAATGAGGTGAACCAGGAAGGCCAATCAATTGCAGGTCACAGTGGATCAATTAGAGCCCCATCTGCAAGACTCCCAACCAGAAACTCAGAGTCAGCTCTATCTCCTCTTTTTCTCTCACTCCCCTATAGGTCCCAAGACCCATCAATTTTAATCTTGAAATCAGTCCTTTCCTCCCTATTCATACAGCTGCTGTCTTAATTTAGGCCTCATTTCTTGCTTAAAAACTGTTAGTGGTCTTTTAACTAATCTCCATGCCTTCAGGCTCACTCTCTCATCCTAACTGCAGTAAGAATTATCCTGTAAATCACGAAACTGCTCATGTCACCTTCCTAGATAAAGTCCTTTGATGGTTCCTAAATTACCTACTAGATATACTTCTTGGCATGGCTTTGGAGATCCTTCATTATCAGACTTCAACATGTTTTTCCAACATCACTCTCCACCATTCTCTAACACACACTATACTTCAGTCATCACAAATGATTTCTTGAGTTTCTATACCTCTTGCTTTTGCTAAAGCATCTCCCTCTGCCTGGAAATCCCTTTCTTCTTTCTCCACTTGATATACTTCTATTATCAATTAGAACTAGGCAAGTTCTTTTCAAAGATTTTCCCACTTCCTCAATCTCTTTTCCAAACACAGATTCTTTCTTCCATCTCTGTACTTCCATACTACTTCTCCCATGCATCTTATTTTGTATATATCTATTGTCAATGCCCAAAGGTTCTTGGTAAGTGCTGAATGAATAAATGAATGAATGAGTGATCCATGAAACAGGTTCACTTGTGAGAAGTACAATTTGACAATAAAGGAAACAATGATATCTATCCTCTCAGCTATTACTTTGAGTCACTCTTACATGGAGTCCTATAAATCTCTCTAAAACAATGAAACATATACAATCAGAATGTACATATATATTTATCAGAATATGTGTATCTAAAAAAAGTTTATGATGATATATATTGATAATTTTTCATTCATAATCTTTATCATTCTGAAACATTCAAGTATGCAGCCAGCCTACCCCCACCTACCCATCCCAAAAATGTTTATACCAGGCACTATTCTAGGCACTGGAGTGAAGAAGAAGAAGAAGAAGAAGAAGAAGAAGAAGAAGAAGAAGAAGAAGAAGAAGAAGAAGAAGAAGGAGGAGGAGAAGGAAGAAGGAAGGAAGAAGAAGAAGGAAGAGGAGGAAGAAGAAAAACGAGAAGGAGAAGGAGAAGCAGCAGAAGGAAAAGAAGCAGAAGCAGTAGCAGCAGCTACTATAAGCATTTGTATACATGTCTTTGTGTGTTTCTGTTCCGTCTAGAAATGTTTCTATTTCTATTGAATAAAAACCTAAGAGTTGAATTTCTGTTAAATGTTTTATAAGAAATTAACAAAGTGTGTTTCAAAGTAGTTGTACCACTTTCTATTCCCATTAGCAATATACAACAATTCTGATTGTTCCATACTCTTGCCATGCAAGTATGTGGAGGTACCCACTGTGATGTTAATTTACATTTCCCTAACAGTTAAGGATGTTGAACACTATTTCACGTGTCTTTTGTCGTTTTGTATATCTTCTTTTGCTTGAAGTATTCTCAAATATTTTTCTCATTTTAAACTGGATTTAACTTGTTAATATTGAGTTTTAAGCATTTTTTATGTCTTCCGCATGTAAGTCCTTTAGCAGCTATATGTATTGCAAATATATTCTCATTTTCTTAATGGTGTCTTATAAAATTTTTTTTAACGTTTATTTATTTTGAGAGAGAGAGAGAGCAGGAGAGGGGCAAAGAGAGAGGGAGACAGAGAATTCCAAGCAGGCTCCATGCTATCAGCACAAAGCCCAACATGGGGCTCAAATTCACAAACCGTGAGATCATGACCTAAGCCGAAGTCAGATGCTCAACCCACTGAGCCACCCAGGCTCCCATTAATGGTATCTTATAAAGAGTGATGTTTTTAGTTTTGATAAAGTCTAATTCATCACTTTTCTTTTAGTTTATGCTTTTAGTGTTCTATATAAGAAATCTCTTCTTATCTCAAGGTGCTGAATATTTTTCTCTTTTGGTTTCTTCTAGAAGATTCACAATTTTAGCTTTTATGTTTAGGCTATGACTTGTTTCAAATTATTTTGTTTTTCTTTCCTTCTTCCTAATTTGGATTTAACTTTCCTTTTCACTTCTAGTCTCTTAAAGTGAAATTTAGATCACTGAATTTAAACCTTTCTTCTTTTCTAATATGCTCATCTAAAGCTGTAAATATCCCTGGAGGCACAGTTTTAGCTGCTACAAATTTCCTTCAAAGTACTGCTTTAGGTGAAAATTTCATACATTGCATTTTCATAATCATTTACTTCAAGGTATTATACAATTCCCTTTTAATTGTTTACTTGACCCATTAGTTAGTTGGAAGCATGTTGTTTAATTTCCAAGTATGTGCTGATTTTCTAGATATCTCTGTTATTAATATCTAATTTAATTATGGTAAAAAAAAAACCATACTGTTTGATTTAAATGTTTTTAAATATGTGAAGATAGCCCCAGAATAGCACTTGAAAAGGATTTGTATAGTACTGTTGTTGAGTACAATATTCTACAAATGTCAATGAGGTCAGGTTGGTTGATATTGTTTTTCAAGATTTCTACATTACTGATTTTCTGTCTAGTTGCTCCATCTATTGCTGAAAGAACACTGAGAACTCTAATTATTATTGTGAATTTTTTTCTATGTTCACCTTTCAGTTCTATCAGGTTTTCTCTATGTATTTTGTAACTTATTAAATGCATACACATATAAGATTGTTTTATTTATTTAATCAACTGACCCTTTTAATATTCTTCTAAAGGTCTATCCATTAATAATTGGTGTTCCAGTGTCTACATTGTCTGATATGAATAAAGCACTCCAGATGTGTTATGTTATTTTCATGGTGTAATTTTTCTATTATTTTACTTTAACTTACTAATGCATTCCTTTTAAAAAAAAAAGTTCATTTATTTATTTTGAGAGAGCAGGGCGGGGGGAGAGGTAGAGGTAAAGAGAAGGAGAATCCCAAGCAGGCTTTGTGTTGTCAGCATGGAGCCCAATGCCTAGATTGATCTCACAAACTGTGAGATCAAGACCTGAACCGAAATCAAAAGTCAGATGCTTAACTGACTGAGCCACCCAGGCACCCCCCCACCTTACTTGTACATTTCTTATAAATGGCATTTAGCCATCCCTTGATTTTTTTATTCAATCTAATAATCTTTGCCTTTCAATAGATCTGTTTAGGCTATTTGTGTGTACTATAATTTTGATATGGTTGGATTTAAGTTTACCATTTTGCTATTGGTGTCTGTTCTTTTTCCTTTTTTCTTTTAATTCCTTCTCTTGGAAAAGTGATTTTTCTTCTGATTATTCCATTTTATCTCCTCTTTTATTACGTATGTATCTTTGTTTTATATATTTTTTAGTTGTTGCTCTAAAGTTTACAATATCATCAACTTATCACAATGTACCTTCAAATAATCTATAGCACAAATAATTTAAGATCCAGACAGCTGTATTTTTCTACTTCCTATGTTCCATCTTTCCTGTAAATACATGTTATTTCTGCATTTTTTAGACTACCCAATACATTGTTTATTAAAGATAAATTTTATGGGTGCCTGAGTGGCTCAGTCAATTGAACATCTCATTCTTGATTTCAGCTCAGGTCATGATCGTAGGGTCATGGAATGGATCCCTGCATTGAGCCTCACATTGGGCTTGACACTGAGCATGGAACCTGCTTGAGATTCTCTCTCTTTCTCCCTCTGCCCATCTCCCCTGCTCTCTCTCTCTCTATCTGTCTTTCTAAAATAAAAATAAATTAATTTTTTAAAAAGATTTTTAAGTAAAAAATCTTTATATTTACCTATATATTTATAATTTCTAATAATCTTCATTTCTTTATGTAAATTTGAATTTCCAACTTATATTTTTTCTTCAGCCTGAAAAATTTTCTTTAAAATGTCTTATAAATATATATTCTAGCAATAAGTTATTTCTTTTTTACTGTCTCAAAATGTCTTTATTTAGTCTTTATTTTTGAAAGACATTTTTGCAAGATATTTTTGCTTGATATAGAACACTATGATGTCCATTGATTTTGTTTTGCTTTGTTTCATTTTGTTCTTTTTTTTGATGGCATTGTTTTTCCAGAATTTTAAAGATGTCATTCCTTTCAAAATAAAAATAAAAATATAAAGATGTCATTCCTTTTCTTCTAGTTTGCATTGTTTCCAGTCATTCATATTTTTGCCTGTGTAGGGCATGTTTTCTTTTTTTTTTTTTAATTTTTTTTTTTAACGCTTATTTATTTTTGAGACAGAGAGAGACAGAGCATGAACGGGGGAGGGTCATAGAGAGAGGGAGACACAGAATGTGAAACAGGCTCCAGGCTCTGAGCAGTCAGCACAGAGCCGGATGCGGGGCTCGAACTCACGGACTGCGAGATCGTGACCTGAGCCGAGGTCGGACGCTCAACCGACTGAGCTACCCAGGCGCCCCTGGCATGTTTTCTTTTATTCATCTGACTACTCACAGATTTTTCTTTATCATTGATTTTCAGCAAGTTTATTTTGATGTGCCATGGTGGAAATTTCTTTTATTTTGCTTGGAATTTGTTAGGTTTCTTGGACCTGTGTGTTCATATTTTTTGCCAAATCTGGAAAATTTAAACCATTTTTAAAAATAGTATTTCTGCTCCACTCTCTACCTTTTCTGGGACTCCAATTAAACATATGCAAAATTACTTGACATTGCCCACAGGTCTGAAAGGCTCTATTAAATTTTTGTAGTCTCCAAATTCACTGACGTTTTCTTCTTAAGTGATTGATTTGCTCTTAAATCCATTAAGTGAATTATCCATTTTAGATATTGTATTTTTTTCTTTCTCTAGAAGATTCTTTTTTCTTTGTTATGCTTTCTATTTCTCTACTTATTCATGTTCCTGTTTCCTTTAAATTGTTGATGTAATTATAATCAGTATTTTAATTTCCTTATCTTTTAATTCCATCATCTCTTTCACTTCTGTATCTATTTCTACTGGTATGGTTTATGGTTCTACTGGTACTGCTTTTCATGTCATATAATTTTGGATGGAATTTGAACATTGTGAACATTACAGTGTTCAGTGTCTGAGTTTTGTTGTTTTCTTTTAAAAAATGTTAGTCTTACTGGGGCACCTGGGTGGCTCAGTCGGTTGAGCATCTGACGTCCGCTCAGGTCACGATCTCACAGTCCGTGAGTTCGAGCCCCGCGTCGGGCTCTGGGCTGATGGCTCAGAGCCTGGAGCCTGCTTCCGATTCTGTGTCTCCCACTCTCTCTGCCCCTCCCCCGCTCATGCTCTGTCTCTCTGTCAAAAATAAGTAAAACATTTAGAAAAATTTGTTTTTTAAATGTTAGTCTTACTCCTGGTAAGCAGCTAATTTACTTGTAGATCAGCTTGGTTATTTGGAGGCTTGTTTTGTTGTTGTTGTTGTCATTGCTGTTTTTAGGACAGGTATAGAGTAATCTTTACTCAATGGTTAATTTGTTTGTACTCTTAATGCTTAGGATTTCCGGGATCTTTTTTTTTTTTTTTTTTTTTTTTTTTTTTTTTTTTTTTTTTCCCCGGGACGGGATCTTTATCAACCATGAGTATGCCATGAAGTCTCTCTACACTGACTGATTGGATATCAAATGTCTCCCCACCCTGTTGAGCCCTGAGATTTTTTTCAGCTTATATGTCCTTGGTGCTTTCTTTCCCAGTAATTGTCCTTTGCCAAGCCTTGTGGAAGTCTTGCCCTGTCCACATGCAACTTGCTATTCAGCTAAAAAACACAAGGGTACTCCATGCTGGTGTATGAAATTCTTTCTCCGCATGGCTCCCTCATCTTTGGTACTCTGTCCTACAAACTCTGATTGCTTCAGCTTACCCACATTCTAATTTCTGTCTCAGCTCAGCAAGACCATTGTGTTCTGCTTGGTTTCTCCTCCCTTTCTGTGGTCTAGTAAACATTTCGAGGGAGAAAGCAGGGTCATCACAGGGCTTGCCTTTTTTGTTTTCTACCTTTCATCGACCTTGTGTGCTGCTTGTAGTCTAATGTCCAAAGAGTTGTTTCACACAGATGCCCACTTTTCTAGTTGTTTACTCATTGTTTACGGCAGGAAGGCCAGTCTAGTACCAGTTGCTCCATCGTGGTCTGAGGCAGAAATTCATCCACAAATAAAGATAATAAATATAGCTCTGAAATGACATCTCACAACATAAAAATAATTCTCAATCCTCACAAATAATAATACGACATGAGTAAGGGTGGCCTGGACCTAAACTAAGCTGTGTGGTAGGTTATGAGTAATTTCTGGCACACCTGCTGCATTTACTTTACTATTTCATATTTAAGGAAAGAGATCAGAATGCCAGTGAGGAAGAATAATGTTATGGAATGAATAAAAATGAATCTCGTTTTCACTTTACCTGTAACATAACTCACAATTAATTGCAAAACATCATTGTGTCCAAATAAGAACTACCATTAATTTAAAGGTAAAAACTCAGCTCTAATACTTATAATACAGAACTCTTAAAATCTGGCTGCTAGCAGTATCTTCAGCCTCGTCTTTCTCTAGTCTGTCTTACCCATATCATGTTTCCACCTCAATGAATTTCACATCATCCCCAGAATACGTCATACCTGCTCAACTCCACACCTTTACATATGTTCCTTCTTCTCTCGGAAGCGTCTAATCTTTGTTCTGCAAGTCAGTCCTTATCCTGCTTTCAAGACCCCCAACCTTGAATTAATAATTAATCTAGCGTTAAAACATTTATTGAGAGCTTTCAATGTGTCAGGTATTCACAGAACTCTTTACATATATTAACCCATTTAAAACTTACAGTAACATTTTATGCTAACTTTAAAGATAAGGAAATTAAGGCTTGGAGAATTTAAATACTTGCTTAGGCTTACACAGCTAGTAAGAAGGAATCAGAGATATAAATCCAGATCTGTATGAATCCAGAGCATGTGCTTTTAACCAGTACACTTGTTATTCTCAAATTTTTGTTACATGTTAGAATTACCTGGGAATTTTCAAAAAAATCTCCATACCAATTAAATCAGAATTTCTGGGAGTGTGACTCAGATAATTAGCTACTTTTAAAATCCTGCCGGTAACACCAACATGTAGCCAAATTTGAGAATTCATGTACTACCCTATACTTTTCCTGCAAATGAATTTGTTATTGGTCAATGAAGTCCCATGTCCCAAAGCCACTTTTAGTATACTGGGATTTAGCATTTTACCAAATGATTACTGCTTATATCATGTGGAAGAATGTGGGGGAGGTAGAAATCAATGGCTCAAAAAAGTCACAAACCCAAGCACCAGGCAACTGTTGAGTAATTGAATATCAAAAGTCTACCATTAAAGCAATAATAACATATGCCTGGCTTGTTATTGTAGTTGGCTGATTCTGTCTAAGTTACTGTTCCCTAGGCATTGCAGGATACCATAAAGTAAATAAGAGGCATTACAAAATTGCTTTGTAAGTATAAGTACAGAATATAATACGGCTATATTGTTAAGTACAAGCATTGAGCACTGCACAGTATTAATAACCTTTGCAAGAAAGGCTCATGCTCATGTCAGAGAAATCTACACTCAACCTATCCATAATTATTGAGAAACACAGCATTTATATATCAGATAAGAATATGATTCTTTCAAATCTAGTGTCTAGCTGCCTCCAAGAATAGCCCATGCCCAGTGATTCAGTAGAACTCAACACACACCCACACACACCCACCTCTCCCACCATACACACATTATGTTTCTAGTGACTTGCTTAGAACAGAATTCTTCCAGGCCCCAGTAGGAGATCAGATTCAGGATTAGAAATAATAAAATTTGATTAACCCCATAAATTTGTTTGTGTATTTACAAATACAAATGTGTCTCAACTCTACCTGTGTTTATCCCCTTATCAAATTCTGAGATACGTAGGTTATTTAGTATTACTAGTGTTCCACCAAGATGACACTTTTTAATATCACAGATAATAGGACACTTTTCCCATAGAGGGTAAAATTGCTTTTGAGAAACTTAAGTATTTTTGACTGTTGTTTTGTTTTGTGGAAAAAATATATATCAATGCTCAATAGCATAATAGAATATTTTAAATTTATGCACTTTATCAATATGCATTTAGCATCCCCATTTTCCAACTGGGGAACAGATCTGTCAAGTTAGAGTGGGATACGTTGCAGTAACAAACAACTCCCAAAGTAACGGTGGTCTAAAACAACAATGGTTTGCTTTTCAGACACACAATATCCATTGCAGATCAGCATTGCAGACTTTAGGTTCATAACCCACACAGGTTTGAGCTGAGGGAGGGACTGTTGAAAGATGCTGGCACCCAAACCAAAAGGAAAGAAAGAGCATAGGTCTGACTCTTTAAGCTCTCACCCAAAGGAATTTCTGTTTTCATGTCTTTGGATAAAGGAATTGAGAAAATTCCAACCTACCATGTGTCTAAGAAGAGAACCAGAAAAATTTGGTAAACAAAACTGGTAACTACTGCAATCTGTCCTTCTGATTATCATTCTCATTCTTGTATACAAAACATAATTATATCTGCCCAGGAGACAGAACTTGAAAATTTCATATGATTACAGCATCAAACACAAAGCCTAGGATCTTGGAAGAATGCACAGTGGTCTCTTTATCATTCATCATCACTAAATCCAGGATACACAGATCTCTTGTCCATGGTCTATTGTGCATGGACAAGCCCAAAGTCCTGGGCAGGTGTTTTGATGGGCCCTGTCTGGAGGTAAAAAATACTCCTTGGGGCACCTGTGTGGCTCAGTCGGTTAAGCATCTGGTCAGCTCCAGTCATGATCTCTCAGTTCATGGGTTCAAGCCCCATGTCGAGCTGTGTGCTGACAGCTCGGAGCCTGGAGCCTGCTTCAGATTCTGTGTCTCCCTCTCTCTTTGCCCCTCCCTTGCTTGTGCTCTGTCTCTCTCTCTCTCTCTCTCTCTCTCTCTCAAAAATAAATAGACATTAAAAAATTTTTTTTAAGAAAAAAAAGAAAACTACTCCTCGATGAGGCCCTGATTATTTCCTTATTCACTGTGGTCCTTGGGTTTGTCTTCTGGAAGTTTATTCCTTCCCATTATAATCTATGGCCACATATGAAATGGGCTTCAAGGAATATACCCTCCTTTGAAACTGAGTAGCTTTTTCAACCTCTTCTTGACCTCAGACAATTATAACTTAAAGAGTCATTTTAAATCTTGAGGGTTTTTTGTAGGCTTGTCATTTCTTGGGTAGTATAAGATTCTTTAAAACTTAGTAGGCCTCTTATCAATTTTATTTTCGTAATTTTCATATACCAATAATTATAGCTCTTTTCTAGACAGAATTCTCAGATTTGCTATATTCCTTTCCTTTATTGCCACCCCCCTCTTTCCTCATCGTAATTGCTGATACTTTAGGAATATCAGGCTTCTCCAGGAGATCCACAACTTCAGTATCTTTTCTCTTAGCCCTTTTTGTCCAATTGAAAAGTATTTGCTTGCTAAAACTTGATCTATCCATAGGTTTTAACAATAGGTGTCCCTTGGAACAATTATAAGAATTTCTCATTTTTATGCTTTCCTGTTTGAATTGGAAGCAATTATGCACATCTCTGAGTTTTTGGACTCCATGCTTGTAGATATACAAAATCTTTCCATAGAATAAATTTGTCTTTCTTGTAATGCCTTGCCAAACACACCCGATGCAGCCAACCCATGCTAGCCATATTTTAGGTCATTTGTTAGAGCAGCACCCCAGATTCTAGGTACAAATTCTTATGTCAGTCAGGTTAGACTAGCTTATGTTGAACTCAAAAACAACTCTAAATCTCAATGGATTATAAGGGGGGGCAGGGCTGAGGGCTTTTACTTGTTCATGCTACGTATGTGTTGCAGATTGTCAAGGATAACTCTTCATTGCTATCACTCAGGGTTCCAACCACTACTTGAAAACTGCTGGTCACCACTCCAGGTTTCAAGAGAGAATGTGCTGACTCTTAAAGTGTCCACCAGAAGTGACATGTACCACACAGGCCAAAGCAAGCCACATGGCCATACTTAACTCCAAGAGGGTTGGAGATGACAGGCTACATATATGCCCAGAAGGGGAACTAGATATACTTGATGAACAACAGTGAACATCACAGAGGAGTACTTGAAGAAATAGGTTCAGTGACCTAATAAATGATAAAATAACTCAGCATATCAAAGAAAGAAATTTCTTTCCCATTGTTAATTTATACTTACAGAGTTCCTAGATTATAGACACTATACAACATCAATAAAATGTAAAGAAACAGTCTTCTAACAGTTTCCACTTAAAAGAGAGTCATCAAATCACTAACACATTTTAACAAAAATAATCTTTTAATTCCTATACCTTTTATTTACCAGACAACATAAGTTAATCTGGAAAAGTTTCTTGTATAAAATGATTCGGAGCTTAGATTTTCCTTTTGGTTTGTTGTTGTTGTTTATTGCTTCTGAATGTTCTATCTCAGCAAGCTAAATAGCCTCCTGAGATAATGTGGGCCCCCCAATTGCCTCCCCCCCAAATCTGGGATAGGCTTAGCACAGAGGAGAAATTAGTGCTTTACCTTAGGTATAACCTTGGGCAAGTCACTTGTTATTACTTGCTAAGACTTCTTAGTCATAAACGTTTGACACCCACATACACTTCACGGATGTTGGAAGGGTTAGTGAGGTTACGTTGAGAAGTGCCTTGAACCATTAAATGCCAAGGTGCTAGAGTTGATTTAAGAGCTAATCTTTTTGAATAAAACTCAATAAACTCATTGCTTGTTCCTCTACTAAAAATATTAACAGGAGCTACAAAATGCCACCATTTAACAGAATTAGCAGACTTTTCTTTAACATACCTCAACTGCATAATCAGTACAATTATGTCCCATTATTCTGCCTTTCCTCAAGCTGTTCGGTACCTAAAAGCTCTTCAAGCTTTACTATTCAAAAGCTGAATATGGGCCATCAATTTCTCCTTCTGTGCTGCTTCCAGTTACCACAGCCTGAAGAGATCTTCAAGGAAAGAGTTATTCACCTGGCACTCACTCCCATCAATAACTCATTACTTTCACAGTCTGCAAAGCCAACTGGACTGTGTTTATAAGACTCAAAGGTAGAGCAGAGAAGGAGGATGTGCCACAAAACTTCATAAGTCGTGCCAATGCCCATCTGGCTTGACCTTAACTTTTCAAGTCTCAGTTCAATTGCCCACTCACTATACTCTCCTTGGCCTCTTTTTAATGCTTCATTCCATTATACTAGTCTTAGTATCTGGAGTAACTGTCTAATTAAGAACTATTCATCAATTACATGTATTCACACATGTGATTCTTCTTTCATTTAAAAGTAATTTTTTCTCAATCTGTGAAGATTAAATTAGGGAAAATTGTATAGTTTTGTGTGATTACTCAAGCCCCAAGCCTACCAACACCAAGAACAATATAAATTCTTAACATGTGATTTGGTATGTGGTTAACCAAATATTTATCATCATATGAATGCATAATATCGAACAATGGATTACAAATTTATAAAGAATGAGAACATGACTAAATGTTTTTCACACCAAAATAAACAATATGCTTTTTTTCATTGAAAGTATACTTCAAGGTCATGATGAATCTCAAGGTTACCTTTATAAAGCCATCATTACACCGTAGATAGAAGTGGCAGATTAATTTCGTTAATGGCCCAAATTAATGATTTTCCTGTGTGAACCCTTCTTGCTCTGCCATTTTATAAGCTCCTCCTACCCTTACTCTGACTCCAGTCATGTGACTTGCTTTGGCCAATTGGACAGGAACACACTTGACACTAGCAGAGACTTAAAAAAGTACTTGCACATTTTTGTTTCCTCTCTTGCTCTTCTGCCCTCACCACATGAACATTCCCAGGCTATCCCACTGGTAGATGAGACATGGGTCCAGAGCCAAACCAACCCAAATTTCCCAGTCAAAGCCTCAGATATGTCAGAGAATGTAGCTGCCTTGATATTCTGCTGCTGGCAAAGGGGCTGTCTTCATTGATCCCAGGTCAGATCAGCAGAGCCATGAGTTAACCTGCAGACCCATGAGTAAAAATAAGTATCTCTTGTAGTATGCCACTTAGGTTTTGAGGTTGCTTGTTACATAGCATTTTTGTTGCCATAGATAACTAATACACAGAAGTATTATCAAATAGATATTTGAGGTTCATACAATGCCAAACAATAGAGTTCACCATGCCCAAAATTAGTCTTGAAACTGTCAATCCAAAATTCTCTTTAGAGCTACACAGGAACATGTTACAAAATTTCTGAGGAGAAAATATTAATTTAGAATGTTCTTTAAATGTCATTTTACCATATTGAGCAAGCAAACATCGCTTCTGAAAGTCATTCAACTCCCGTCTTTTTTTTTCTCTGAAACAAATAGATATATGTGCAAAGCTAGGAAGACAGTTTGAAGGAATGGGAAGAAACTTAATGTGAGGTTGTTCAAAACTGAAGTGAGGGCAGCTATGCCTGCAAACCTAACTGTACTTCTACTCAGCACTCACACTCTAGATCTAGCTAGAAATGCGACAGGACCCCAGAGGCTCTGATAGCCTCTCTGAGACTGAAGGATGTGTATATTACCTCATTTTAGAAACAGTTTGTTATGCTGTCCACTGCACTGGGGCTCCTTAAGCAACAGAAGTCTACTTGGTGTTCAGAATCTTTGCCCTTCAGAAGCTTTGAAATAGAATATTCTTTTTTTTTTTTTAATGAAATGGAACATTCTACTACCAAATCACCAAACCTTCAGTGGTTATCCACAGAGTGCAGGACACCACACAAGTCTGGCATCCTGCCAAACCACATCAAAGACTTAAAATTGATGGTAAGCAACATTTCTTGGACTTTGAACTGTACCTGCCTTCAAACTTGAGTTGCTGTCTTGGAAAAGTAGATGTCTCAGATGTCCTCTCAGTCAAGAGCTGCAATGAGTTGGAGGGACATTTCTTTTAAAATAAGATGAATGATGTGATTGCTCTGTCATGCTTGTCCACTTGATACAAACACCTCCACTCAAGATCTTCAAAATCCCCCCTCCTCACTATTCCAATTACCTACAGTTAAGTCTCTTCTGAACAATTCACAGATACTGGCTTACTTATCCCTGTGAAGAAGTCAGTGTTATTGTCTTTATGCTATAGTTTGAAGAAAGAATACCAGAAATATAAAGTGTTTTACCCCTAAAGCAAAACAAAAGCAACGCTTAGACAGGAATTTGGACCTTCTGAATCCCAGCCTGTTGCTTTTTCTATGGACACTGGACGTTCACTGCTGAGAAAACAATGCAATAAACAATACCAACATGGCATTCTCAAGGGAAAGGAAACACTGTTTCTGGACTAGAGGTGCAGACCTGAAAAATGCTTACGTGTAATAAGCCCCCACTTAAATCATTTCTGTAATCTTTTTAATTTTCAAGAAAACATATATTCTATCCTGTTCCTCCCCCCTTTCCCTGCCTCTCTCCCTGTCTCCAGCTCTTTCTCCAAAAGTATTGATGTTGGAGGAGATTATCAAGAGGACGTGACCATATGTTGACCCATGAGATGGATCTGGACAATCGGCGGCCTTCCTGTCCTGCGAATGTGCATCCTGCCCACTGTTCCCACAGTAGGAACTTTGTCAAGGACACAGCCTTGAGAGAGTAATGTGCTATCAAGACCATCTGGACAGTACATGTGACTAAACTCCATTAAGACCTCTATATAAACCTTTATGATTCCAGCAGTGTGTATGGAGATTACTCATCTTGGGCCCACCCAAGACAAGCTTCCTGTGTAAATTCCCTTGTTTATTAAAACTGCCACCTACCCAGCTGGAGTGGTTTGCCTCTTCCTTCCATCTCTCCTTGCCTTCTGTGTATGGGGACCAGTTTCAGACCCTATCTGAGGAATTTCCAAAGTTTTGAAGCAACTATCAGGAGTTCCAACTGTGATTCAGAACTTTACACAAGAAAATTCACTACTAAAAATTTACTGAAATGAATTTATTCCCATCAACCCACTCCAAACTTTGAAAAGAAAGACTCCATGGATCATGGAGAAACTGTGCAAGAACTTTATTCTAAAGGTTGACTGCCTGAACTTCATTGACTCTGGATGTCATAGATGGATTTTAGAGAGAGATGTGAATTACAAAATACGAAAATTATAAATATACAAATTCACTGTGCCTTTATTTCTGTTAATGGATATAACAATAGTATATAATAATATAATATATGTAATAATAATTGAAAATGAAGAAGAATGATATTTAAGGAACTTTGCATGCATGCCTATAATGAATTTATCACGTATTCATAAGGTACCACAATTACATGTTCTTACCCCAAAAAAGTGTTCATAAATGCTCATCTTAAAATTAAACTATTTGATTATGTTTTTGATACTCTTTTAATGTGGTATTTTCTTTTAAGGAAAGATTTGGTAACCCCAAGTTTTGTCAATATAACCTAAGAAAAGTTCACTGTAATATGCTTATGGTAATTCTATTTTATTTTCCAAGAAACATCATACTACTGCAGCAGAAAATACAGGTATTACTGTGTTTCAAATTGTCTTTGTGGCTGATTTAACATTTAGGTAACTTTTAAATCTCAGACACACCCAGTCTCATCAAGGGTTTGCATTCCAAACCTGCCACATCTTGGAACATTCCCAAACCTATCACAATTTCACAAGTGATTTGTCCTACTGATAAGTTCTCCCTGGTTAGATTAATCCACAGTGGAGTAATTTGGGAACTAGCTGCTTGGACTAATCATTTGAAGTACATTTTTTGCTTAATAGCAGTAGGAACACTGGATCTTCTGAAAGGTTTCTGTGACTAATATCTATTCAGAAATCACGCATTTGTATCTCCACCCTCACCCATGGCACAATTGAAACACAGCCCAGCCACTCCCAAAACCATGCTTTCCAAAGACACAATATACATTTTGATTTTGTTTTTCAGAGCATGTTCTCAATTTTCACTTTCAATAGGAATATTTTTAGAGATCATTGAAAGCAAAATGTCTTGAAAATGCCTTCAAACTTATCTGAGTTTCTTTCCAAATGTCATGATTTTTGGAAGAGACCACACCAAGTGGTAAAGAGATGGACAAGACTGCAAACACTTCTAAAATCTCTTTGGAGATATTCCATGTGCCACATTATATATGAACTGAGAAACGAAACATCTGTGACTAATACAAAATTGAGTCTGTCTTAAATTATAATTAACAGCAATGAGAAAATGCTGCCTGTTCCCTTCTTCAGGGAATCAAGTCATCTATTTACCATTAAGAAGCTTGGGCCAATGATCATTATTTGTGTAACTGCCCTGCCCAGTGCTTTTCCAAATTATAGCACAACACAATAAGATTCCAAATTATATTCACAACACAATAAGAACAATGAGGACTCTTACCCCAACTTAATAAAGCCTTCAAAAATTGGGTGCCTGGGTGGCTCAGTCGGTTAAGCGTCCAACTTCAGCTCAGGTCATGATCTCATGGTTTGTGGTTCGAGCTCCACATCAGGCTCTGTGCTGACAGCTCAGAGCCTGGAGCCTGCTTAGGATTCTGTGTCTCCCTCTCTCTCTGCTCCTCCTCCACTCATGCTCTGTCTCTCTCTCAAAAATAAATAAAAAACATTCTAAAAAATTAAAAAATAATAAATAAAAAATAAAGCCTTCAAAAATTAGTTTGCAGAGGACTTTAAACCCTGCATAATACTTAATCTGTAAGACCTCTTTTTGGCCCCATATCGAATATTTATGCCATCTTTTTCTTTGCACAGAACACTAAGTTGATAGAACTTAAACTTCTAGCTTTAGAAAATATATAGTACTAATTTCTCTCCTGACAACATTTCCAAGAGAATGTAGCAAAGGAGAAGAGAATAAATTAAATTTCTTTGGGGATCCATGCTGAGGGTTCCAGGCTGTGCTCACGAAGGAGGAAATGAGCCTCTAGAATATCAGTGTTTTATCACAGACATGGGTGCCCGAGTCCCAAAGCCTCCCCAACCTCTTTCCATTCCCACTGCTCTGATACTGACCCTTTACCTTAAAATGTAAAGTATACCTGTCCTTCCAATGCCCCTCACTTTTTGGGACCCATCACTCATCCTTTCTAACTATCTAGTTGCAATGCAGTCTTCAAAGCTAACTCCAGTGTCATCTTCTATTTTGAAATTTCTTTGACAATTGGCAATCTTCCTTTGCAGTGAACACTCTGTCCTCTGAATTTCTATTATACCCCATGGTCTTGCCTTCTTAAGTGTGTGGGTGCCATATCTCAACAACGCAATGAAAAACTACTGAAAGGCCAGGTGTTGCCCTATTCTTTATTAATAGGAATAGCAATTCCTTGAACCTGTGAAAACACTTTAGAAAACCGTAAAACTACTTTTCAAATTCAATTCCCTTACATATTCCTTTCTACTTTAGTTTCACAATAATTCCGTGAGGTCATCCAGGATGGTCTTTTAATATTCACATTGTATAGATATGGGAAGTGAGACTTAGAGTGTATTTAATGACAAACAAATAGTACCCTAGCTGAGACTGAGGTTCTTTTTGCTACCAGCAGTTCCAAATTTTTCACAGGAGAACACCATTTAAACATCTAGAATTTCATGAACCCCAAAATGTTTGCAGTTGCACTTAAATTTACTGTCTACCTGACCTCTAGTGTTACCTTCCAACTTTTCTAGGCCCCTCTGACACCCATTGAAGCTTGTTTTGTCTGACATGCCTCCACCAACCTCCATTCCTCTACTACCCCCCAGTCAGTCACTCAGCTAGCGTCTTCCTGACTGGCCCTCTCCCACTGCCACCTAGGATGGCCTATAACATAAATCTTAATTTCACTGAAAAGAACAACCCCCTTCTCAACATCCTCCTACATCTTGGCATTTGAGACTACTGAGTTGCGTTGTCAATGGGAGAGAGGATTCCAGCATAAGTTCTCAAGGAGCTGATTCTCTGTATATTGATCATCAGAATATATGCAGCAATATATTATAAACTACTGTCCTCAGAGTTTACCATCTTCTAAGAACACAGATACCCATGAGACAACTTTAATTCAAAATGCTATTGAGATAAATATAAGAAATCTATACTTTGACACATCCTGGCTACTCTCTAACAGCCAAATTTCCTCCCACTATTTCCTTCTTTTCTTTATCTCTGTTGTTGTCTCTGCTTTTTTTGAAGTCTCATTTGACCTGAGCTTGGAAACATATGAAGAATGTTCATAGACCTAAAATGAGGCAAGAACATCCTAGATTTTGCCTGGAAAAAGGCAGGGAAGCATGGATGGAAAGTGCTCTAGTTTAGGGAATAGGGTCTGGAGTCAGCAAGATCGGGTTCTAATTCTGATTCTGGCACTAACTAGTTGTGTCACCTTAGAAAATTTGCTTAACGTCTACAAACCCAAGTTTCTCTGTCTATATCATGGCCATAATACAATCATCCATCTTGCTAATTCTAGTATTGAGATTGAGCATCTAAAGGATTTAGCACAATACCTAGCACATATTTATTCATTTGTTAATTTATTTTAAATGTTTATTCATTTTTGAGAGAGAGAGAGAGAGAGAGAGAGCATGCCCGCGCACATGCATGAGTGAGGGAGGGGCAGAGAGAGAGGGGGACAGAGGATCCGAAGTGGGCTCTGTACTGACAGCAGCCAGCCTGATGTGAGGCTCAAGTTCACAAACCATGAGATCATGACGTGAGCTGAAGTCAGACACTCAACCGACTGAGTCACCCAGGTGCCCCTCTAGCACATTTTTAATACCCAAAATATGTTGAACGGTGAGTAGCGAGTTGAAGTGAATAACATTAACTGAGGAAGCCAAGCACTGTGTTCAGTGCCTTCAGTACACTGCCTTACTTTATTCCTCCCAGTGAGGAGTCCAAGGCTTAGAGAGGTTAAGTATCACATGTCACACGTGCAAGGTTCAATGTCACACATGTGAGTTACAGAGCTCTTCAGCTTCCTAAAGCTGCATCTTTAGTAATGCTTTCCTATTACTCTCCAAAGATGTCACTCATGGAGACCTTGAAAGCCAGATCAAGAAGTCTCTACTTCATTCTTTAGGCATCAGAACTCACTGTGTATTTCTTGGTGAGAAGCAAGGTCTATCTAAGCTTGAGGAGGGTGTCTGGGATTCACATGAATGACTGGGTGAGAAGGACAACTCGGGAAGCTATTGCACTGGACCAAGCAAGAAGTGGCAAAGCCCTGACTAAAGCAGTAGGAGTATAGTATGGAAGGAAAGACAAGCGACTTGGCTGAGGAAGGGCCTGAGCAACCTGCGGTAGGGGGATAGAAAGATGGTGCAATGGGGCTTAAGAAAAATACAGAAAAAACTGGGGAACCATTTCTCTAGAACAGCATCTCACCTTCTCCATTCAGAAACTCTTTTAAATCCTGCCTCCCATAAGAGCTCTCTGCAGACAGTTAGGACGGACACTTCTGAAGTACGTGGAATGGGGAAAAGATAGCTTTCTAGTAAATTGGCTTCTTTGAAGGTGATTTGCAGTCAATGCCAGCCCCAGAGAGTGAGGAATCCTTGAAAGTTGGTACTAGAGCTCATTAGTCCCACCCACCATTCTGGAAAGCTAAAAGGAAAAAGGAAAAAGATACGAAGGATGCTGTCCTTACACTTCAAACATGAAATAATGTGTGTGATATCGCTTTGAAGACTAAAATGTGTTATGGTAACGTGATGGCCGGTGACGTTTCTGAGGCACATGAGATAGACAAAATAAAGCCCGGTACCAGGCTCCATAGTATGGACTAATTGACTGGCTGATTATTACCCAAATCAGGTTTACATGATTTCAACTCTTTTCCCATTAGTGCTCCCCTAAGATATTTATTCTTTCCAATATATCAGATTTAAAATATCAACTCTGGTGCCAAGTATTAACATATTCACATTAAAACCACTGGTTTAAAGTTTAATTGTATTGATCTGATTTTTAGAGGCAGCACTCACAAAAAATATTAGCTATGGTATGCTGCAGTTCAACATTGATTCAAATTGGTACTGAACATAAAACCCACCCTGCAATAATGCAATCCGTACACCCACAGACGCAAAGACAAGCATCATCCAGGCTGATTCTCACCTTCTCCCCTACTGATTCTCTCTCTCTCTCTCTCTCTCTCTCTCTCTCACTGTCTCTGTAGTCATCTGCTAAGGGGCCCTCAAGCAGTGGGGGTGCGACACAGGCTGAGAAGCTGAGGAATCAGTCTGGACAGGAAAGCGTCATTGACTTCTGACAGAACATCAGAGGTGTATACAGAAAGTATGCAAGCCTGGGAAACAAAAACAAATATACATACACATGTACATTCAGGTTTGGCTGGTGGCATTAGCTTAGCTGAATAACGACAAGCAAATCACTTATCTGTATCTCAAATTTTAATGACCAAAAAAAATGAGATAATAATCTGAACTGCCCACATCCACCCAAGTGGACGGGACTAAGTTTTGGAACCATACAGAGTAGGGTTCAAACCCAGGATCCCCCCTCTTGCTTACTGTAAAAGGCTGGACAAATCATACTGTTAGCCCATATTTCCTCCTGAAACTGGGAGAAAGAATTCTCACCTCATCAGCACCGCAACAAGAATTAAATGAGATAATGTGGTGAATGCACTTTGTATAGAAGATATTCCATAAATGTTCTTTTCCTTCCTTCCTATTTTAAAAGGCTGTTATGGGAATCCAATTATGGTAGAAATGAATATACTTGAAAAAAATTTTTAAAGATCTATGCAAGTGTAAAGCATTATTATTATGATCCTTCAATTCAATTTTCTCCTCTTATCCCGAGACTGGTATTCTTTAAAAAAAAATGGTTTGTGGATAAAAGACAAGCTAGGAGGAATAGAGTTTAAAAACTAATGCAGACAGTGGAAAGCTAATGTTTCTTCATTCGTTTCCAGCTTTGTGGTACTTGGTAAGTCAGCAAATAAAACCAATCAGTTCCAATTAACTTTCCTGGAAGTGAGGAGCCAAAAATAAAAGAGCAAGTTATATATGTATTTTTAAAGCCTTTTCAGTGCTGAAGAAGCCACTGAACTCTAGTATAGTAAAATAATAATAATAATAACAATGTGCAATGACATTACTAACAAAATGCTAATTGCTCCCTGAAACGACACTCATAAGACCGTCCAGTGACTAGGAAAGAGCAAGATCTCTGGGTTTCTGTGGATATCGCTCACAGTTTACTCATCTAATTGCTATCTGCAGGGACACTCCGAGGAGTCCTGCTTTGTGGTTACCAAAAAGAAGTGGGTTTCTAAGGGCTGCACCCAAAGGTCGTCAATAATAAAACCTCCAAAAATAGCAATAAGAAGCAGGGACTTCAATTTACTACTTTGGTCTAATGATGTGAGGCTACCAGTCAGTGAGAATGGCTGACGTATCAGCAGCTACCAGAAATAGTCTCAGTAACACCACTTGCCAGAATGACTGGCCCAATGACTATTATAAAGACACATACGCCAGGGTAACACCCACATTTAGACATGACTCTGGGGGTGCAGGGACACACACTGGAAGTCAGGACACTGAGTTCAACTTCAGAAGAGACATTTCAAGACTTGAGTTTCACGACCCAATTAGTCCGTTGCTTGTTAAAAAAAAAAAAAAGTTACTCTTTCTCCATACGCCTTTAAAAATAGAATTCTTCGGGACTGTCTCCATAAAACTGAGTCACACAGGCAGATCCTTCAAAGTACAGCTCCCTCCCATGGCACTTCATTCTTCATTTAAAACATTGAAGGAACTAGTGTGTGTCTACTTTAAAAAATTAAAGTGCAGAAAACACTGTAAAATGGTCATTTTTTTTAAGTTTATTTATTTATTTTGAGAGAGTGTGTGCAAGCAGGGGAGGTGCAGAGAGAGAAGGAGAGTGAGAATCCCAAGCAGGCTCCGCACTTTTGCAGCATCAGCACAGAGCCCCATGTGGGGCTCGAACCCACGAACCCTGAGATCATGACCTGAGCGGAAATCAAGAGCCGACCACTTAACAGACTGAGCCACCCTGAAATGGTCATTCTAAACTTAAAATCTCAACATTTTCTCCTTTCTATAACCTTTCCCTATCAATCTCTCCTTTTTATCCACAAATACTGCTTTACTTCACTGAGGGTCCTACATTTTAAAATCCAAACATACGGGATAGGTTGCCTCATTTAATACTTTCACTTGTCAGGTAGAAAATATCTCGCACATGTTGTTGAACCTGACAATTCCTTGACTGAATGTTGCAGCTCCGGCGATTTGGAATTGTTAACATTATAACCAATAAACAAGAGAAAACCAGCTGAAAGGGAAACAAAGCGTTGGCGAGCCAGCACTGTACATTAAAATTCTCTACGCCGTGGAGCTTTTTAATCTTTTGAAACTTGGGAAAAGGGTAAGATACATGCTAATTTTTTTTTTTTTAAGTTCACACCATCTAGCAAAACCATCCAAATCATGTTGGTGTGCAGAGATTTTTATTTCTAATCTTTCTGTGCAAAATGCTTTGTTAAATCCTGATGACAACTTTTATGTATAATGCATAAAATAAACTTTGCCAAAATCTAAGGCACTTTTAAAAGCATGTAAACCCCTTTAGAAGCAAAATGACACATAACAGGGCATGCCGTTGCAACACCCTGGGAAAACCGCACTGCGGGGTTGACGGCGAGCATTGTGCTCCATATCATTAACTTCCAAATGTCTAATATGTGTAGTTACCTTGGTTTACTTGCATTCAAAATTACATGCTCTTTCTTATGAGGCTCTTCATATATTGATGCCTAGTTTATGTACGACATAAATTCAGCTCTGTCTTCAACACTTCTGGGAATCTTCATGTTCTGAAAAGACCAGATACTGATTCCATATAACCAAGAAAATCTTGTTACTGACCAAAAAACTAACTTTAAAACTGTGTGTGTGCGTGTGAATTAGTATTTCTACACATGTATCCATCATTTGATAAATCAAATAGGTAACTCCAGTTAAAATCTTATGGCTGTTTTTGCTTATTTAAAATCATAAAAATAGAGACGAGGAAGGAAAAAGACTTAGCATTCAAAAGTAGGTACTATAAATCCTGCCATGCAAGAGCCAAATAAAAAAATAAATAAATAAAAATCAGAATAATAACAATGTATCACTAGCCAGTGTCACTAAAATGATTTGTTTTACTCCTCTAATCTTTACCGTATCTAAACTGACTATAATAAATGAATAATTGCTCTGAATACAGAGCAGTTAATTGAAAAACTGCACCAAGTATAAAACCAAGAAATCATAACACAAAATACAAGATTTCATCAGTGTTTAGGAACTTGTCTTTGTCAATATTTTTAAGATTCAGTGTAAATGATATTGTTTACTATCATATATCATAGGCCATCATGAATTATGTGAGGTGTCCCATGAATATTTATGGTCTTAAGTTACAGGCCATTTCATCAACACACATCCAGGTGTGAAATTCTGATTGAGTCTGGCTTCGCCCTGAAAGAAAATGGTGGGATCTAAAACAGCTTTACCTTGAAAGCCAAGTTTCTTAGGGCAGGCCCTACACAAAAGGTATGTACCAGTTTGACAAAGAGTGGGCATCCGAGGGAACGTGGAAGGTGTGGCAACCAGCTCATAGGCTGTTAGGTTGTTTTTCAAAGTTCCCCTCTGGACATTCTTTTACCATTGTGTGTACCAAACAATTCAAATCCTAAGAGGGGGGTGGATGCTAGAATGCAGAAACAAAAACTGCATTGTTGATTTCAAACAGTGTTGTCCTGGGAGAGCGCACATTTGTGTAGATATCCCACGGCAGATGAAATAATTTTAAGAATCAGTTGCATGAAAGCAAGGGCACAAAGACGAGTTGTTAATTATTTGGGCCAGTGAAAAAATGTTCTTTCTGGAAAATCTTTGAAAACCTGTAGCACCTGAATTTGCATGAAAGTTGTATTATACGAATATTTCTTTATTGAAGATAAAGCACTTCGGGCTCAGTTCAATAATAACAGCTTACAGGAGAGTAATTGAAGTTATCCAATTCTCTTCCTATTGAAAATGACCTACAGTATATACACACAGAGACACATACAAAAAAAATCTGTCGTGCAATTTTATTGAGACTGAAGTAAAAAGGGATTGGGGTGAGACACTGTGTGAGCATTTAACACGCACCAAATGATGATATGGTCGGGGAAAATTATCCCTTTTTCTTCACGTTTCTTTTCCAAATTCCCATCTTGTTCCACCTCCTGCTGAGCTCCTATTGACTTCAAAGAGAGGTCCATGGGGGTCCAGAGCAAGATGAGAATTTGGCCCCGCATGCATAATTTTTGTGCTCTCTTATTCATAACGTACACAATAAGCACTGCATTTGAAAAGGCTCTAACAGAGGCTGATAATGGCTCCCGGACGATCACGTATCTTCTTGGTATACTAAATGATACCATCAATTGTGCCAGCGGAAACACTGAAAACTCTGAGGAAAAGACCATGCCAAGTCTTTATAATGATCCTCATCTATTATTATTACCCTAGTTAATAATACCAATATTTATGTAGTATTAGAATTAAAATCTCATCGCTGTAACTTTTATAAGATGGCACGTGTTTCTGAATCCTTGTGAGAAGGAGGATGTACAGAAAATTCTGAAAATATTCTCCCAAGAAATCTCATCCCCTCAAGGTGCGAGGAGATGTCATGTAAACCAGCACACCGTGACAATAACACAAAATTACTGCCATGGTGAAGAAATAATAGGTAGGATAAAGTCACCTTTTAGGACACTGGTAGGAAGACAAGTTACTGTATTCCAAGGCTGCAAATGACATGGAAGATACCAGAAGGAAAGTTGAGGAGGAATAATGCTTGGGTGGGGCTGACAAAAGTACCAGCAAACTATTCCAGCATTGAGAAGAGTAGTTTGTCTGCGGGGGAGGGGCGGGGGGGGGGGAATGTGGAGGTAATAATATCAACTCACAAGCTAATGGGATCCAACCATCTTGGGAAGCAGGGGGAATACTACACCATGACTTTAGTTTTATTCACTAATGAAAGCATTCTGTCACATACAGACAAATGAGGAGCAGGTAAAGATAAATCAATCTCCCTAGTACACATTTTGGTCCATCATTATTTCATCCTAGAAAGTTTGTACCTAGGTATGTGGTTAATCTAATATTGCCTCTTATTTTTCACTGTCCTGTCCTTAAAGGATAATTTACCTTTCAGACTCCGATACCTTACTCCCTACACTATAGTATCAAAGATAGGCAAGACCGTGGGACTGCTAAGCACCTCATTTACTTACACAATTTTCATATATTAATCATTTCAATACTTCTTGATATCCAGGATCCTTAAAATCGATGGATTTCCATCCCACTTGAAACACATTTGTAACTTAGATGGGCAGCAAAAATGCCATCCTGTATTTATAGATAAGGCCGACAACTCACAGAAGGTAGGCGACAAAATTTTAAACAGTGTCGCAAATCTAAGAAGCGCTTTATGGATTGTTTACAAAGAAATTTCACATGTTTTATTTCACTTGTTCCTCTCAACAACATGGTAGGTCAGTTGAAGGGAAGAAAGTGGGACTTCGATTATCAGAATAGCCTCCAACAGACCTCTTTGCCCCAGCACATAGGGCACTTACTTGAGAATGAGATCTGTTGCTTCCTTAGCCACTGACTCTCTTTTAGTGGATATGCTGCATTATCCCCAGCATGTGACCTTTTTTCCCAGCTATTAGCATTGCTATTATCACACATGTATGCAAAAGGGAGAAAAGTGACAGTAACTCAGAGATACTACCACAGGGGTTGGGGTAGTAGTGTATATACTCTGCTTTCACTTCTTTGAGATGAACATTATGTCGACACAATATTATCTGTCTTTCCACCTTTATAACTCAATAATGCAAGGCGCTGGTAATTTATCAGGGAAAACAAGACTTGCTTAATACCCCCCTGTTTTTCCTTCCTTGATTCACTATTTAAAATAGAACTCATGAGGATGACTGTGTGGCTCAGTTGGTTGAGCGTCCGACTTTGGCTCAGGTCATGATCTCGCTGTTCCATGAGTTCCAACCCCACCTCGGGCTGTGTGCTGATAATCTCAAAGCCTGGAGCCTGCTTCGGACTCTGTGTGTCCCTCTCTCTCTCTGCCCCTCCCCCCGCTAACACTCTGTCTCTGTCTCTCAAAAATAAATAAGCGTTAAATTTTTTTTTTAATTTAATAAAGTAAATAAGTAAATAAATAATGAAATGGAATTCCTGGATTTGTATTTCTATGGGTCCCCAGCACCTGACTAAGCACTTAGTATAGGTAATCGATAAATACTTCTGAGTTGAATGAATCAATCAGTACATATATTGCGTTGAGAAACACCCTTTTAAAATAATTATTTGGGTCATTTGCCGTTAAGAAGTTACTCTCAACTTGAACCCAAGTGAAAATTTTAAGCTCTCTGCTTTGTTTTTCTGATTGGCCCACTCCTAGAGTCATTTAAAGGTGGATCCAACAAGGAGAATTTCAGACATAGGCATGGAATTATAACCCAGGCTTTTCTGTAGTCTACTAGGAACGAAGTCTTCTCTTAAAGAGGCCTTTTCTACTTGTCTTTTTTTTTCCTATTTGTGATCCAAGAATCCACAACAAAGCACAACACACAGGCAAAAATTGCATGTAAATGGTTGAAGCACATGGCATGCAACTGTCTCACATTCTCACAGCCTTAAGTAGTAGAAGATTATCTTTTTAACGAGGATAATTTTATTTTTCACTAGATATCTATCAAAGGAAAGATTACAACATAGCAGCTGGAACGCTGGAACCTACATAATGTATTGCACATTTTAATCATGTTGGATAAAACACTCTTTCTATGGATATCAATTATACTAATGACTCTTATATAATACTCTCATGTGCCTACGGGATATGTATTGTCACCTCGCTTTTGTCATAAAAATAGTTAGTAGCTCTGGATCCACACTGAAGTAGTTGCTTTCATTTTTATATAATGAATGAGTAACACTGTAAAAAAAGACATTTTATCCCATATTAGTTTAACAGAGTGAAGAGATTTCACATATGACAGTGCTAAATATACTCTTAAGCTGCTAATAAAGCCAAAGCCTGCAGGGAAAAATTCTAATGATGAGCAATGCCAGAAGTTTATATTTCTGAAACTAAAGCAAAAATGTTCCACTTAGGTATAATTTCTAAATATCTTAAAAAGGAACAGGGATTTCTAATAATTTCATTTCCAATAAATCTCCTTAGTCAATTTGGAATTATTTTATTTGCAATAAATCTCCTCAGTCAGCCCAAAAGATAAGCACACTTTTTTTTTTCTTTCCCATGGTACAATGTTATGGAGGAAGCTTCTTTGAATGTGTCCTTAAAATTAATAATGACAACAGAAGGTATGATTCATAGCCACACTACTATATGATTCCTTTTTGTCAACAGAACAAGAATTTCTGCTAGAATGGTTGGAGATTATTCACCTAAAAATAAATAAATGAACACTTGACCAAATTCCTCAGGTTGTGTTTCAGCAATGCCTCGGCTGAGGGTCCATCAGGGCTCCCATTCTTCAGAGTACCTGCTAGCATTGCTAGAGTTAAGGCTTTATGAGAATTTCCATTATAAACTTCTAGTTTCCAGATTTAATAAATCAGTCATAAAAATGTGCTCAAAGCTGAAACTTGGCAAAGCAATTTAAAGAAAAGAGAAAAACTTCTGCCTGGTCATTTTTAAGTTACACAAGTATAAAAAGATACAGCTGGGAAGGGATCTCAGAAGTATTCCCCTTACAAACAGTTTTGAAGGCATATGACTTTCATTATATAGAAAATCGGTCAAGTGATTGGTCCACAGTATAGTCAGAATATTTGGGGGTGGTTTGAAGAGAAAGGTAAAATAATGAAGTTATTTAAATTCCACCTAGAAGTTTTTAGGTGTGCATTTTCAACGTCGTAGTCTCTTCAGTTCACCAGAGCTTCTGAAACAAAAAACACTGGATCATGACTTGCTTCTCCCTTGTTCAACTAAATATGGCGTACATCTGAAAATATCTTGGAGAAGTCTCTCTAATTTAAGTACTAACATCTATAAGGTATATATACATTTAATTATCTGCATGCATAGAAGTTTCTGGTTTCTCCAATTTACCTTTACAAAACTTGCTTCTAAATTTTGCGGGTTAACTCACGTAAATATATCAATAGATCCATCCGAACACTAAATCTTCTAGTACATATTGAGTGTTTTTCGGGTTCTACTAATACAACCAAATGAAATATTTGTTAGTTGGTTATATCCTCTATTCACATTTGAGAGCCAATGGAGGCACTAGTGATTTTGCATCAGCAATCTGAACTTTAATACATAAACATGAGGCCTAAAAAGAATTTTGTAAGGTAAGAATCTTTGTAATTTAAATGTCTTCCTTTTCCCCAAAAATGGAGACATTAATTCCTTGGTATTTACGTATTTAATTTTTACTCTTCAAAACTTATTCTGAAGGTTCATGAAGTAGTTACTTTTAAATTTTTTTACTCATGTTCATGGGGAGATTGGTATGATAAAAGAATGACTTAGCTAGGAAGTGAGCCTGGCCAGCTGCACAGAATCCCTATCTTGACTTAGCTTTCTTTCTAATCACTTTTATGTATCCAGTAATATTATCTTTGTTTCTTTGTGGGGAAAAAAAAATCCTTAAAATAAAGGTGAGTGGCATTGAAAGTGACATAGACGAAAAGTGATGACCATTAGTCATAAAACAGAGTGGTATAATATGGTGTCTTTATAATTGGATTGCCGGGATTTAAATCCCATATCCATTCATTTTCTGTTTTTGTGACTCTGGGCACATTATTTATTTACTGTAAAGCTCAATTTCCCCATTTGAGAAAAGGCATGAAGAGTAATAATGCTGCCTCATAAGTTTTCTAAGAATTAGTGACTCTCAGCACTTATCTGAGTGTCTGACATAAGTGCCCAGTAAACTATTTGTTGTTATGATATTATTATTGTTATTATTATTATTATTATTACCATGATCATTATCATTATCATCAAGGATAAATTATAGAAGTGGCTCCAAATAACTCCGACCAAAGCATCCCAAGATTTTATAGCTCCCATCTTCTATATTAAATAATTTTTATCCCATCTCCTGTCTTTAGTTCCTTTTGGCTTCTCTACGATCACTCTCACTCAACCCTTTAAAGTCTAACTTTCCAGCACAACAGTTTTCCCCTCTTATATGAAGCCAAGGGTTTTATGTCCACCTACTAGTCAACAGCAGGAATAGTTCTAGGACTTTGAAAGAGACTTAAAAATCGTACTCATCAAATTGGTATATGATAAAGCTGGCAGGAATCACTAATATGCTAGATGACAGAATCAAGGTAATAAGGACCTGACAGACAAAAATAATAGGTGGAAACTAACATGGTGGTCAAATCACATTTGGAATATCAGATTTTGTCCTGGGCAAGAACAAGCTGAATTGCACCCAAAAACCATTAGAATGAGGAGAGGATATAAAAACCCCAATATCTGAAGAAAGACTGAAATATTTGTAAACATTTTTCCCAGATAAAGACTGGTCAGTCAAGAACACCCTTCTCCAAACTTATGAAAGGCTTTGATTTGGAATAGTTATTGTTCTTACTCTGCATATTTCCAAAGAAGTTTGACCAGAGCCAATGGATATATAAATTGTAGGTAGATGAAATATCATTAAAAGATATTTTTTTTCAAACAATTAGAAATTTCTAAAAGAGATGATTACCCTCAAAGAGATGATCAAGATTTCTCACCTTGATCTTTACTTTTATTCTTATTGGGCAAAGCCAGTGACTTGATGTACCTTAGATGCCAGCCTCTTTTCTGACCTCTAGATCCAAATGTCCACTGGATTTCCAATAGGTCCCTCAAAACAGATTCACTATCTGAATACCTCAATATGTTCCTTTTCTGGGTTGTCCATCTCACTTCTTAGTCACCTAAGATCGAAACTTTAAGGGTACAACTTCTCTCTATTCATCTTGATGATGACAACAATGACGATGATGATGATAATGGCAAATACTTTCCATTGAGCTTTTACAATCTGAAGTCAATGTGCTAAATCTTACATACATTATTTCACATAATCATTACACTAGTCCCATAATGTGTGCATTATTATTCTCATTTTATAGGGGAAGCTGAAGCTTAGTAGGTTAAGCTGCAGAGCCTAGATTTGTAGTCAAGGGTGTCTGACTCTAAAGTCTTTATGATTATCCCCTCTACTTTCCAATTAGTTATCTGTTCTACCTTAGAAAGTTCTTCACCGCAGGCCTTTTCTCTTTTCATCCCTTCTCCAAGTGAGGGAACTCTGGCTCCTCACATGGCTGGCTTCTTCTCTCATCTTTCATGTAGCTGCTTCTGTGTCATCCTTACTAAAAACACTTCCTTCCCCCTACTCTCATGACCATAGTGTTTGTAATCATCAGTATATATATGTAGTATATACATACACATATACATACAAACACACACACATATACATACACACACATTCACACATCTTGCACTTCTCTGAATCTCCACCACCAAGAGCACTGACACCTAGCTTGCATTCAATCAATACTCGTTGATTAATTGATTGTGGGATACATATTTTACCCTGGCCTCTCATGTGGTCTTTCCAACACTTGATATGGTTCAATCTCTTAACATCTCATCTAGACAATGCTAATGATTACACATCTTGCTTCCAGTCTCTTTTAGTTTGAATAAAAATATGGAAAGACTCAAGTCCCCTGCTGAAAACTCTTCAATGGCTACTCTTAGACTACAGAATAAGTCAAAACTTCTTAATGTGGCACTGAAAACTCGACTTTAACACTACATGTGCAGCCTTCTCTGTTTCAGCCATACTTCACTACATACAATACTACCAGTGTTGTCTGAACAAGGCTGTATAATTTCATCTCTTGCATCTGTTTAATGCTACTCTGTCCCAGAAACCCTTTTTTTGTCTCTCCTGAAAAAGAAAAAAATTCTTTGGGAATCACCTCTTCTGCAAAGGTTTTTCTGGCCCTATCTTCCAGAGAAAAATTAAACATCCCTCTACCTCTATATATGTTTCCATTGCATTTTGCCCATTACCTTCTTTAGTAGTTATGGAATTGTATTACAGTTAATTATGCACTTTGCATGTGTTCCCAACTAGAGTTAAGATTACAGTGCTGACATAAAATAGTTGCTTAACAAATGACTAAATTTTGAATAAAACAGAAAGTTGAGAGGATTTCCAATGCCCTTTCATATTTGATGTTTTATATATCTTTAATGACTTTATTATTTTTAAATTGGAAACTATTTTGGTAGCCCATGGAAAATTCTTTTAATTTTGATCCATGTATACTCATTAAAAGCAGTTAACTTTAAAGAAGACATCTATAGTGCCCAAAACAGGGAGGAATCCAGATACAGAAATTCTGGAGTTCTTTAACGTTGACTTCAATTCAGTAATTACATTTTTATTTAAATCAAAAATCTCCTCATACTTTCTAGTGAAAATTTAAATGGACAAATCTACTGGGAGGTCAAGCTGGCACTATGTAGTAGGAGCACTATAAATGTTTATGGTGTTTTACCCAGCATTTGACATCTAGGAAATAATAAACTAGGAGAATAAAGTTACAAAATCAGTTGTATTATTAATTTGTTATTGTATTATATATTATTTTGCTTTTATATTAAAATACCAAATAAAATTGGAAACAAAGTTTAATAACAAGAAAATAAAGAATAGTTAAGTAAGTTAGAGCACATCCATACAATTAGAATATATTTCTAAAAAATCAAGAACAAGAGAAAATACTTGTAACAGTATGGAAATAGTAGCAACTAGTGTTTTACATGTAGTCCCAAATATATACATATGTATGTATATACATATCCATATACAGACATATACATGTGTGTGTGAGATAAAGAGAGACAGAGGAGGGGCGCCTGGGTGGCTCAGTCGGTTAAGCGTCCGACTTCGGCTCAGGTCATGATCTCACGGTCCGTGAGTTCGAGCCCCGCGTCGGGCTCTGTGCTGACGGCTCAGAGCCTGGAGCCTGTTTCAGATTCTGTGTCTCCCTCTCTCTGACCCTCCCCTGTTCATGCTCTGTCTCTCTCTGTCTCAAAAATAAATAAACGTTAAAAAAAATAAAATAAAAAAAAAAAGAGAGACAGAGGAAAAACATTAAGATATAATCTCCATGTGATGAGACTATGTAGAATGATAATTTTCTTATTTATTTATTTATTTTCTTGCTATATTTTCCAACACAACAAAAATGAACATATATTTATTACATGCGATATTTTAAAAATCTGGCACCAGGACAATCTAAACTCTTTTCACTATGTAAAATCTTCCCTCAATTGAAGCCCAGTAGGATTTTTAACAAACCATATACTATAAACTTTGTTTCAAACACATGTTCCCTTCACCCAAGGTAGCTTCCATGCAGCTTAAGTTATAAAATGTCGTCACCGTTTCAACCAAACAGTTCAGTAAAAAGTGGTGTAAAGAAGGGAGTGAATCTAAGAAACAAAGAGCATATATAGCTTTTGGATAAAGTTGATATATGAAAGTTATAAATAGTTAACATAATGTTAACCAAGAAGAGAGGGACATGTGTGGGAGAGATGCCCTAATATATCACATGTACATATTCATATCTGAGTAGAAAATGCAAAATATATCCCATCTGTTTCACCCTTTTCACCCTCTTCAGGTTCCTCAAACAGCTGGCTGTGCAGCAGTGTACTTTCGTGGCCATCTCTTGTTAGAGGAAGAGAATGGCTTCCATTATTGCCTTCATGGACCAGAGGTGGCTAATGGGGCCAACCCAAGATGACAGCCACTGTCACAACATAAGCACATATTTCCAGCATAATGAGTAGTCCTGGGTTGTTAACTCAGATTTTAGCTATTGTTCCTGCCAGGCACATTTTGTCTAGCCTCAGTTATAAAATATTAAAGTCTCAGAACACTTGCAATACATACCTATCTTAAATAAGGTTGTAGAAGGCAAGAGACTTGCACAGATTGATCTCACTGCAATTACAACTTCAGACATACCGCCTGAGTAGTTTGATCTCATTTGGTATCATCACCCAAAGTATCTGCGAGATTGAATCGCAACAGCAAATAGAGCTTTTTGAGTATTTCTATTTCATTCATATAAATAATATGTTCCTTCTTACTCAAGTCAGATGACCGTCATCTCAATGATCTCAGGATGTGCTTGGATCTTGACCCACTTTAGTGTTCATGGGTCAGTGGAATATTCCTTCCATAAGCAATATTCAATGATAATATGTTGCAAAGGGAAGAACACTATAGGAATAATAAGATCTGGGTTTGAGTTCCACCTCTGCTCCTACTCAATAGTGTGATTTAGGACATGTCATTAAGCTCAGTCACCTTCAAATTTAACATCTACATAAGCTAAAAAAGGAGTGGAACCCTAGAATCCTGTTTCCACCCCAATGGTTCTTAACCAGGCATAATTTTGTGCCACCCTTTCTTCCCCACCACCCTACCACCCACCCAGGGGACATCTGGCAATGTTGGGGGAAATTTTTGGTTCTTACAACTTGGGAAAAGAAGCTACCTCTAGTGGGTAGAAGCTGGAGATGCTGCTAAACATCCTACAATGCCTAGGACAACCCCCACAACAAAGAATTGTGTGGCCCCAGATGCCAACAGCACAGCTTTGAGAATCCCTGCTCTACCTTCTAGTTATGCCCTACCATAGGAGAGAAATTTCAAATGATTGTTGGATCAGAACTTTAAACCATTACTTTTTTAGGCTACTGAAGTTTGAACATTGATAGTTGGGTTCTAGACTTGCATAGGTGATGCTTGGTGAACTTTATCTTCTAAAAGTTGGAAAATATTTAGAGAAGTCTAGAATGTCACCACTGGTTTCAACTGTCACAATTGCTTGATTAATGTGGGCCTATTCATATAAAATTAGTCATCTATACCTTAAGCACCAGTTGCATTTCTCTTAATCTCAGTAAGGGCAGTTAAAAAAATCTGTTTTCATACCACCAAATGCCTTAGCATCATAAATGTGATACAACTTGGAAATCAAAGTGGGTTTATCTATAGGTAAGTCTATTTAAATAGCTGACCATTTACTTGATTATTTTCCCTAACCCTGAGCCTTGTTATTTCTTGATTATTTTTTCCAACACTAAGCTTGCCAATGGTTCATATTATTGCAACAATGTGAGGATTAGAAGACAATATATTCTTGTTGGGATTTCATTACTAAACAGGATAGAGAAGATTCTAACATAAATGATCATTAACTAAATGCAAAAATTAGGAAAAGTCCACAGTTAAAGTTTTTCTTAAAAAATATTTTAAAAGCCAGAATTTTGTGATATTAAAGAAAACCATATATAAAAGATAAAATGTTTGTTATCTTTTATTTGTTTGTTTTTCTTTCTTTAACAGGAGAGCAGTGAAAAATCATACTAACCTACACTATAGTTCTGTGTGCTCTTTGAAAAAGACATGGAGAGAAAAATCTACCTTATCTTTTTTTTTCTTTAAAACTGCAATAATTTTGAAATAATTCTTGTCATCATGGATCCTCAAGAACTACAGATTCATTATGGAAGTTTCTACCACTCACCTTGAAGATTTCAGCAGAGGTGCTGTCAACTTCAAAGATTTTGTCTTCCATTGGTCTCTGATACTGCCAGACCCTATCAGTATGGTGACAGGAGGGTAAATTTGCCTTAGATAGGAAGCTCCAAGATGGAGTTACAAACACATATCCAAACACATTCAATAAGAGTATTAACTAAAGGGTCTTCTGAAAATCCTTCAGTAAACACAAAATGATTTTTTCACATTCATCAATTTAGATCTCAGTGGGTCTCTGAGTGTGAGAACCATAGAAAGTTGTGGAAGAACCAAATGAACTTGTATATTTCTTAGGGATGTAAGAAATATTGGATAAATGTATTCATATTTGACCATCCTACCATTCGTTCTTCATGTCATAGGTTTTCCTTTGAAACTCGGAGTAGATACTTCCATTTCTTTCACTTATAGTTGATGCAATTTTAGAAAGCTCTAAAAGCCTTGTACTAACAGTCAATCAACTCCTAAAGTGCCTCGTCATTCTTGTCAAATCAGCCTTAATGTTTCTTGGCAGAAAATCCAATTGTTTCGGTATTGGTGGACTTAAAGAAACCCCAAGTTAATGCTGAGGAGGATTCTCCATTTTCTAAAAGAAAGACTGGTACAAATGCTTTAACTCGATTTGAGTGTTCAACCTTTAGTCTTTTGACAATATAAATTTTTCCATGCCAGTCTGATATCATAGAGCACTGGACGTGTGCATCAAAAGATCTGCCTGAATCACAGTTCTGCCATCCAGTAGTGGTGGGTCTTTGGGTATGTTACTTCACAGCACTGAGTTTCAGTCACCATTATGGGATAACAACATCTAATTTACAGGGCTATTGTTGGCATCAAATGAAAAAATGTTGTGAATGTACTTTGTATATTGCAAATCACTCACTATACAACTGTCAGTTATATTGTAATTTCTGCCTTTAAGAATATATTGAATGGATACACTGAGCAGACTAATCCAAGGGTAGAGGTGGTAGAACACACATCATTGTGACCCTGTGTATTACCATCATAACAGCACGGGCTTTCTCTGGATTATAAACAACCCATTTACATAAACTGTGGAGGAAGAACCAGCTCCTACTACCCAAGAAGGTTATTATCTTTTTTTTTCTCCTTAATATAAAATGTGTAGCAAGAGGATGACCTCATGAGCTTCTATTTTTATGCAGATGTAGAAAGGAAAAGAGCTATAAACTTTGGGTACACAATAAGAAGGGACCCTTGCCAGGAGAGATATCATTGCTGAAGAGTATTCAGAAGCAAAGCTTCATTACATATGCTTGTAGAAACAATGTTAGATGTAACAGGTGTAGTTGAAATAAGATTTGCCATCACTCTTACACTTCTGGTTTCCAGATAAGTGCACAAGAAGACATTATAGACAGCCCCTGAATCCAACCATCACACATGGCATTCTTTCTATAGGAAAATGTGTTTTAAACACAAACAAGTAAGTTTAAATAAACATTTAGAGTGCAACTCTACCCAAATTTAGAGATTGCTTGTATAATCAATTAAATGTAAATTATGTTTCAAATTCTTCCAGGGTTAGATTTCCTGAGTATAGAATCAGGGAATTGTCTGCTAGTGAATTCATAATGGTAAACGGCCACCCATGATGCTCTATCAAGAATCCTGACAACATGGGAATGGTCTCAGTCTGCTTTGGTACAGATTTTGGGTGTTTTCCTACTACCTTATATTGTGCTTATCTAATGAGATAGTGTTTTGATACAACATTCCACTTGTTTGAATAAGAGGAGGAAGCCAATGAAATTGGTCTTTTTTCTTCCTCATTGCCAATGACTCCACTCTTAAACCTTAGGGCTCTTTACAACCTGATACAAATATTATTAGAGAAGTACTTTTTAAAATTACTTATAAATTAATGACTATGGTCCAGATGATCCTATCCTATCAGCTGTTTCCATCTGCGCCACGTAATAGCTGTGACTGAATCAGTAGTGTGGGGATGTGCAATAACGCTCACGAGTACAAAAATTATTGTGTCATATTAAAGTCTGCTCATTCTAGCTCAATGTTCCCAACCTAATTCTGTTTTTTCCAGAAAAGAAGTCATAAATACTGGCATAAATTTTAGTATACATTTTGCAGTGTCCTAAATATGCCATTCAGTTTACTAAAAATGTTATGATGCCTTTGCACATTCTGTTCCCTCTCCCTGGAATCCTTCCCTCCTTGCCTCTCAGAGGAACCCTCCCTCCTCCATTCCCATTGTAGTGTGTTCAATCCAAGCTAATCTGCATGGTCTTCCCTACTGCCTCCAGTCCTGTCCCAGCCCAAACACAATCTCACTTGCTCCACATGTTACTCTCCCATAGGACTTTGCATTTACCTCCACTAGCACTTACATTACCATCCTATAAATACTTGCTTACAGACTGTTTGCTGACAGGAAATATATTATTCATCTATAGTAACTACAGAATAAACTGTGAATCAAGTGAATAATCAATCATTCTTTTCTGACATGAGTAAGTGGTATGGAGAGTCAAGTATTGTGCTTATGGTGTTTAACCTTCCTGAAAGCTTAGGAAGTTTTATAGGGTATTCATTAATCTCATCTATTTTTTCATTCAGTGAATCATTTGAGATGTAGCTGTGGTTTCTGTGTCTCCATTGCATGGACAGGACATGATGGACCCTACATTATCCATGTCCCCCTACCTTATTTGAGTCTCTCACTGGAATCCTAAAACCATAACCCTATTCTGGTGCTCTGGATGCCTACCTGAGACTCCTTTGGAAGTCTGGTACCCCAAGAATAGGTCAGCAGTAGCCTTAAGTTTGGTTGGACTCTCAGCAATTCTACTCATTATTCGTGTAAACTTGAGAATGTTACTTAACCTCTCCAGACCTCACATCTGTAAAATGAGAATGATACCTATTTCACAGGGTTCCTGTAAGTAAGGCAGTATGAGAACACCCTAGAGGGTGCCTGCATACAGCAGGAATCAGTTATATTGGCTTGCTTTCCTTGTCCACTCCTGTCCTCCTGTAATAGCTAAATTTGATGTAACCATATTGGAGATAATCCTAATGGTCACTACAATTCTATCAAGGAAGGAAAAGTGAATATAAAAGTGGAGATTTTTTAAAACATGGATTAAGTCACCGGCATTTGAAAAGGATCTATAATCTCAAATACCTCATTCATTCATTTATTCATTTATGCATTCAACAATATTCACTAAATGCCTAACATGCCAGGACTTGTCTGGGCTTTGAGTATATGGCACCTTAATAAGGCAGACAATATTTTTTTTAACACATTTAATTTATTTATTTACTTACTTACTTGTTTGTTTTTTTACACATACACACACACACACACACACACACACACACACCCTATTTTTTATACATTAGCTTTTCTGGATAGACTAAGAAGAATATCAACATTTTTAGACTTCTAAAACAAAGTTAAATAACCAGAATTTGACTACAAAGTGCCTCTCTCAAAACAGACAATATTTTGTACCCTTCTAGGGTTTCCCCTCCTGTGGCCTTCAAACTATGAAGAAATCAAATGCTTGAGGTTACATAGGAAGCTGGGGAACAGCTTGATTTTCTAAGCATGCAAGTTTTTTATAGTTTCTTAACTGAGACAAAAGTTTCATGTTGGATTGGTTCCCAATATTTTTAAGGTCATCACAATGTCTTGCACAAGTGGCTGCTCAAGAAACATTTATTGAATTAATAAAGTTTTCAAAGAATCTTTATTTATTTTAGCTCTAAAATGCCGACGAAGACATTATAAGCCCCAAAAAATGCCTTAAAAATATTCACTGAGTGTTGACTGAGAAGCAAAGAATGTGAATTTCATGCATTGTGCCAGTTCTTCCGCCTCCACTGGAAAAAACAGACAGGTTGGCTATCTAAATAAACAAAAATTTTTCACAGCTGGTGGTTTTTGGTATTTAATTATGAGATGAGAAGGAACTGCTTTTCTTACCAGGGAGGAACATGAATTGGTCTCACCCACCGGAATGATTTAGAAAGCATATTATACTGAGAATAAGTGACACAAGAGAAAGAGGATAAAACACCCACCCACTGGTACATGAGAATACTAAACATTCATTCCATTGAGCTTACTGACAACTTCCTCCTTTTTGCTCTTATGGAGAGACCTGGGAGCCTTCCTATCTTGTTTTGTTGTAGCTAGGGTGGGTAATGGTGCTTCATTGAGTCTCTCTGCACTTAGGATGCATCTGTATTTCTTCAGGGAGTGAGGATCTCACTGCATCAGATGATGAAGAATACCCTTGCTTCAATACCCACATGGCATTGTGCAATGCTCACTGAGGCAACACTAACTTCATGCTCTGCACTGGAACGATGGTAAAATTGGGGAGCTAGATGTGTACTTAGGATTTCTTAGTTGTTTGATCACATCGATGAAAGGATATGCAATCAATCTCCCCCTAAGACAGTGAGTGGTATTGGCCATAACTCATTACTCCGTCAAGGATTTGGCATTTCAATCGATGGGAAATGATGTGTGATCATTCTAATTTATTATACATCATTTCCCATCAATCGACGAGCTGAAACCTTGACATAATAAGTACTTACAGACACTGTCAATCATTCCTGGTCCAAATACCTCCTTGTGCTGCCTTTTGGGATATCCTCAAATAGTCATGAAAATGGAATGTGCCCCCAAAATCACAAATGCAATGATTTCACTCAGCAGAAGACTTTGAGATGACCTCTTACTGGGGGAGTCCATCAGCAATTGCTTAAACACTGGACCATTCACGAAGGTAAAGGGGATGAAACTGATGAATATTCTGACTAGCCACTATCTTCCTCCCAACCTGTCTAAGCAGGATCAAAGAACGGTGGTATTGCTAGGGTCATGGGGGTACACTTCTGTCTTCAAAAAATGCCAATCTTCTCCACCTCAAAAATGTAGTCATCTCAAAAAATTTTAGTATTTCCTGAGTGCTTTTTGGAATAATGTCAAAGAACATTGATTTTCCTGCCTTTTGTCACTGTGGGGAGTGACATCACAGGTGAGCAGATCACCAAATGGTATCAAGGTAGCAGAGCTCATGAATTACTGGTACCTCTAAATAAGATCCCTCAGCTGTTTTTATTGCCTATACTGAGAACTGTCTGGTTTGATTAGTTCTATTTGTTTGAAGTTTGATTCTCATGAAAATAAAAGAAGGAAACAATATTCTCAGGTGCATGTACTAAAGCAAGAGTCTCTGAAGTCATGATTTGGGACATTACAATGCTGCATATGGTTTTCATAGTGATGTCAAAGACTGCCCCCTTCTTTGCATGAGCGTTTTTGATAATTTTGAAAATACATCACGACATGTTCAATTTCTACTTTGTAATATTTTTCTGGAACAAAACCATATTCCCATGAGAATTTGCATGCCAAGTAGGAGAATTGTTATTTTCACCAGCCACAAAAGGAGCATTTTCCAAGGAAAAGAGGGTGATGTATTCTCTATAACTGACACAGATAGCAACACTTTTGTGAGGACAGAAGGAAAAATGCTGCATTTTGGCTGGAAAAAGTTACTTTTTTTGCCTATGAATTTCTTTTAAATATCTGGGAAAATAACAAGTAAAGCCAAGCTGCAGAGGTCTTTTCATTCTTAATAAACTTAAAAAAAAAAAAAAAGGAAAGAAGAGAAATAAACCCTACACGATTTTTTCACCAATAACATTTGTAGCATCAGCTTTTTTTTTTTTTTTTTTTTTTCAAGAATCCAGCTGTGGAACTCTGATCATTTGGAGGAAGCCTAGCATACTGCTTTGCATGCAGTGTATGACTGTGATCTGGAAGTCAGTTCAGGCACTCTATAAATCATCAACAAGAAAGTTTGCTCCCACCCTATTCAAAGACCCATACCCGAGAGATTAAAAATGACAGACTAATACAGTGGATTTTAATAACGTCTTTCTCGATGGATTTCAAAGCGTTCGTTAGCTCTTTCAATCCTCACAGTTTGCTTGAGCCAATGACTTTGTAATCTTGGGGGGGAAATGCCCTCCTCATTCCTCCAACACCAGGGCTTCCTCTTTGCTTCCTCGTCAGCAATCAGTGGGTCTTGGCAGAACCAGGGCTTACTGGGGAGCCAGCTGGCTCCTTTAGCTCTTCATATGCTCTGGGGCTTATCCAGGCTAATGGAGTATCACAGTTCATTATGCACCTTCCTCTTCTACCCCCTGTGAGGAAGCTCCAGTGTATACCAGGTTTGGGGCAGGAGGCATCATTGCCACTGAAGCTGCCAAAAAGAGCTGCCAATATCCTATGGAGGTGCTAAGGGATATCGATATTTGTAAGAAAATGTGTCCTGACCCTGGAAGAAGGCTCAAAGGCATTCCAAGGATGCAGGAATATTAGTATCAGCTACTCATTCTGTCTTGCTCTATATTTGAGGGCAGCAGCAACCAGCTATTGATCTCTCACTATGTGCCAAACATTATGTTATTTACGCATAGTAGCTTACTTAGGTCTTAAACCTAAAAAGTTGGTACTGTTATTGTCCCTGTTTTAAGATGAGGAAGCAGAAACAGGGACTGCACAGGCAAAATAACTTGCCTATGCTCACATGGCCTGTAAAAGAGCTGGCATTTCCAACCTGGAGTCTCAATAATAAGCCCATCTTCTTACCTGCTATGCAGTACATACAACCTTTAAGGAAGGAGAGTTGTCCTTCGATTCAAAGACAAAGGGGAAAACCAGTTAAGGAGGATTTTGTTTTGCGGGGAAAGGAGAACAGCAAAGAACAGAGGAAGGAAAATAGCAAGCATCTAAATGATGGAGATAAGCTTCCAAATATGGTACAAGCGCATGAAAGTATAAATTAAAAAAACTGTAAGGGCATCCTTATGATAATTAGGACCTCTCTCTTTTTTTTTTTTTAACGTTTATTTATTTTTGAGACAGAGAGAGACAGAGCATGAACGGGGGAGGGGCAGAGAGAGAGGGAGACACAGAATCAAAAGCAGGCTCCAGGCTCTGAGCCATCAGCCCAGAGCCCGACGCGGGGCTCGAACTCACGGACCGCGAGATAGTGACCTGAGCTGAAGTCGGACGCTTAACCAACTGAGCCACCCAGGCGCCCCAGGACCTCTCTTTTTTTTTAATAAATATTTATTTATAGAGAAGAAAAGATACAAGCATTTCTTTTTTTTTCATAGAAAAAAGATTATAAGAAGAGAAACTTTTTTCAAAAATCAGAAGCAGAATCAACTGCAGTCCATGCCACTTCCTAAGAAGTGAGGCCCCTGCTTTAGAACCTTCACTAACAAAAGAAACAATGCCTAGAGCGAGTGCTCACACATGAGGTTTGAGTGTGATACGATTTGAAAAGCTTGAGTAATAAACTCCTGAAAAATGGGGTTTGGTAATGAGCAAGCCCTTAACTATATAGACATGTTGCCAGGTACCACTTTAATAAACTATTACAAATGATCGATGCAAAGGTGTTTCCAACAGCTGTTTATGCAATGTGGCTGGATGAATTCTTCCATAAAGAAGCTGTTAGTGGGAAAATTGGCTATGCATGGTTGTGATGTCAAATCCATACATAACAAACTTTTTCCTGTCAATCAACAATCTTGCCATAAATTAATCCATTTATAACAAGCCTTTTTGAATTGACAGCTTCGATGTGAATAATAAAAAGGACTCTTTAAGGAAAGTGAACTCAGAATGGCTTTTTGCAACTCTTTAACACATGCAGAGAAGTGGCAGAGCCTTGTGACTTTTAATTTATATTGAAAAAGGTTGGCAGCAGCTCCAAGCACCAAAGTAGCTTTCCAAAAGCAGCTGAATACAACAAAATGAGGGAGAACTGTCAGGTTTGGCTTATAGAGGATAAGCAGGACCTTCTCATATCTAATGATAGAAGCAAATGCTGATGCATTTCCCTTGACCGTCCTGGACATAAAGATCAAATGTAGACGTAGTTGTTATGTAAACATACTCTCCTTTGCTTTCTGGCCAGGGACATATTGCCACACCAGAACCTCATGCAGGCGAGTGTGCCTACGTGTTCACTAGCATCACAGTAGGAGCATCAGGCAGACCTTTAGACCCTGCTGTCAGATTCTGTTGTTCGAGCTCTTGACCTTGCCTTTTACCTACATTGTTACTCAAGCTCAGTTATCTCTGGTGTCTTTTTTTTTCTTAATTAAAAAAATTATTTATTTATTTTGAGAGAGAGAGAAAGAGAGAGAGAGAGTGTGTGCACACATGGGAGAGGGGCAGAGAGAGATGAAGAGAGGATCCCAAGCAGGCTCCATGCTATCAGTCCAGAGCCCAACACGGGGCTTGATCTTACGAACATGAGATCATGACCTGAGCTGAGATCAAGAGTCAGATGCTTAACCAACTGAGCCCCCGCAGGCACCCTAACTCTGGTTTGTGATGTTCAATTCACAAAATTCAGAGTTGAAAAGAATGCCAACATGACATCAGATGCATGCTTCTTTGTTCTGGGTAAAACAATACCTAAGGCAAAAGTTGTGTTCTTAAAGGTGACTAAAGATGGGATGCCATAATCTCTTCAGGGATCCCCAATCCAACATTTCTAACTGCTAAATTTTACCTTCACATAGTACAATGGCCCCTATCATCATCTCTAGAGACTGAGAAGTTGGCTATTTTTCACACCTAATTTCAACATGCTTCTTCTGGTTAAATAATATTTATTTCTGGAATCTGGGGTTTCTTTCTCCAAAACTCTTTTAGTACCTATAACATTCCTCTGTTTTCCACCCTCTCTTTACCTTTCTACTTAATCAGTCTGATCCAAAAGTAGATATGAGTAGATCACTGTAAATAGGCATGTAAGTCAAAAATTATTTAACGTACCAATAAGATCCTTGTAATATATTGGGAGTTTTATTTGTTTTACATTTTGTTCTCCTGTACTCGATTGGCACCCCACTTTAAATTCTTCACTATTTATCCTTTTAAGTTTGCCTTTGACTAGAGAAGACCTATCCTGGACCTTAACCAATGCATTTCTCTTCATAGATGCCCCACCCTGCCCCTCTCTGTTAAAGAAGGTTATTCTGAAATTCCTCTGTTCTTGTTCTGCCCCACTGGTATGCTTGCTGAATTGCCAATCTACTTCCAGTTGATCATGCCCCTTTGCCTAGTAGACATTTCCAGCCAGATTCACACAGAGACATAGGTAACCAGTGCCTAGGTCTATTTGTTTCACAGGTGCCTACTTTTTTCACTGATTTTTGCCATCTTTACTTCCCCCATATCTTTATTTTGTCAAAGGCATATAGACTCTAAATCTATTCTCCAAACTCAAGTTTACTCAACTAGACCTCGCATGATCTTTAGAGCACATGTTCTTAATCCTACCATGAGAGAGGTTGATGAAAATAAATAGGTCTGATCATAGCATTGAATCTAAGAGACTTTAGGGATTCGAAGATGGAGTGTAAAACAGTGTATTTTGAAAGATAGTGAAAATCATTCTGGATGCATTCCTTCTCTCCTTTGGTCTATCACAATGTATTTTATACTGAATAGACTCTCATGTGTTTGTTCAGTGAGTGAATGAATGGACAAAGAAATAAGTTTCTTTGGTCCAATGGAAACCACTTCTCATAAGCAGAGAATCTGCATTCCTAAACCTTTTTGCATATAGATTTAAGTTTAAATTTACTCAGATTAATTTTTACCATAATGTAGACAAATATTTCCATTTAAAGATTTCTATCTATCCTAAGAAATTCTCCTAAGGGTCTTCATCAATCTTCTTATCTTTTAACACAACCATACATAACACCACAGTACTACCAAAAGCCAAAATGCTTGTGTAGTCAAAGAGATAGTTACAGCCCTACATTCAAAGAGGATAAAGCAAAGAGTTCTTATCTTAAAGAAGTGCATTTGTCCAAAATGCAGGGAGTATTTTACATACTTAATGTTGAGGAGGTAATAGCATGTTCATCCACAGTATTTCAGTTATTTTTCTGAAGTTATCATCTAAATTAGTAGATTGGTGTCAGCCTGCTTGAAGCTAATTGTAACCTTCCTCCCATTCTACCTTCTTTCCTTCAATATTTACTGAGCCCTTATCATGTGTAGGCACAAGGAGGCCATGTTATCCTGCTCAAAGCTAGGTAGTCCTAGGTATAATACTCCAGCTAGATCCTAATGGTAGCATAAAGGTGAAGTAGCAAGTTACCAGCAAGATTTCTTCTGCCTTCCTTCACAAATATTTACTGAGGGCCAGGTACTGTTCTAAGTATCAGGGTCCCATCAGTGTCAAAAACACCAAAGACAGGCAAAAATCCCTACTATCATGAGGGCGGATAGATGGAAGTAATCCTCCAAATTCTTTATTTCAGCATTTTATTTTACTGACTCTGAACTAATTCAGATAATGGAAAAGATGGAGAAAAGGACAAAGAAAGCATGACTGAAAGAGAAACATGGGCCAGAAGTCAGGAAGATGAGCCTGAGTTATGTTAAGATCAGAGATTTCTTCAGAGCCTCCTAATATCTGTCTTCCCTGCCGTCTTTGGTTTCGGATGCTTCACTACCTCCCAGTCATTAGCGGCTTCTCTGCAGGAAGACTAACAACCCAAAACAGACTAAGTTTACCATTTGTAGATATTGTTTCAAAAGAGACAACAGGCCCCAAATGGAGTTACTTGTGCTAAACCCCACATCCAGAAACCAAGACTGAATGTCCAACCTAACTGCAGTTTCAGCCCCCAAGGAAAGCAAACTTCAACAAGTCAACACAGAATTACCTGGTCAGCACTAGTGAGATAATCTGCCCAGTAGGCCCCTTCTATTCCCTTTAGGAAGGGACCTGGCCTGAAACAATGCACTCTTTGCTAATCATTTCTTTTGTCTGTTTGTAAAAACCTCTCCTTTTGTACAGCTCCATGGAGCTCCTTTCCACTCACTGGATGGGATGCTGCCGGATTCATGAATCATTGAATAAGGCCAATTAGATCTTCAAATTTGCTCAGTTGAATTTTTGTTATTTAACAATATCTAAGACTTCCCTCCAAATCCCTGAAAAATGGAGAGCTTGTTGCCTAGACAGATAGATCAATTGTTATCCTTAAAAATTCATGTATAATGAAGAGTAACAACTGTAATCCTAGGTAATTACACAGCTCCATTGCTCTCAAGGTTCCCTTCAGCAATACCACCGGTTCTTCACCGGAGGCGAATGTCTCCTTTTGCCTGCCTGCATTGTTTCTTCCTTTCACATGCCCTATTCAATTAAATGAGGAAGGGCTAGCAAAATTTGACACCAAATTTCCTGAACTTATTATTATTGGAGAACAATGCTTTTCCAAAAAAAAAAAAAAAAAAAGACATTTAGAGAAAACTGATAAGAGCCAAAAGCTTAGGTGAACATTTTTTGCTTTGGCTCTGTATTTTTAAATTAGGAGCACAGCAAATGGAGATCTTAGGATAAAGTTACTGTAAATAAGATCTTTGTCTCTAAATGAGACTAGTTCCTCAAAACTCCTTTTTCTTTCTGACTTGAACTGTTCAGCCCCACTTTCAGTGAAATTCAATCACATTCATTAGCATTTCTAAAGATGTAAGCTACTCAAAACAGCTGCATTGTCTTTCCTTTTCAACTAAAATGCAGCTTTTCCTTCTAAAGGGAGAAATCTCCCTTTAGTTACCCGATTCTCTCTGCTTGGCACTCATAATTTTCAATGGTGGAGCCAACCCCCACAAAACAGGAAGTGCAATCCCATTTGATCTCACTTGAAAGAAATTGTAAATACTTGGTAAGAACGGAAACAGTGGCTCAAAGAAAAATACAAAAAAATAACTGTGGAAGCAAAAAAAAAAAAAAAAAAAAAAAAAAGCAAGTGAGACCATAAAGATAAAGTAATAATCATTTAAATGAACTAACTCTTTGTTCCTGGAACTAACATTCTCATTTTGGGGATACTTAATATGTTCCCTGTAGGAAGCAGTCTGCTGTTGGTCAGTCTTCCTTCTCTTTCATTGGCTATTTCAGCAATACAGAGGGAAACATTTTATCTTTTTAATCTCCTAGGTCTGTATAAAGAGCATTCCATATGCATCAAATCATAAAATTACTTTATATATTATTTAATGGTGAGTATGGATGGAAATATTGCTGGAAAGAGCCAAAGGTTTACTAGTTGATCTTTTTCTCACTTAGAAAACCATCTTTTGTGGTGCCCAGTTAAAAATTCTGGCTGTAATTTCATTTGTAACCCCAATATTATGCAGTTAAAGCCCAGAGAGTATGCTGTGATTTATAAAGGAAGATAGTATACTAGCCCATCTAGTATACTATAGAAGGGCAAGCCCTGAGCTGTGTTTCAGACAAGGTTTGCCATGATCTATAGAGATGTTCAGCTGTCCCCCTAGTGACAGTAACCATCTGGCAAGGTTAGAGAGCTTGACAGGGCCATGGGCTGAAGCACCCACTGGTTTCAAGTCCTAACCCAGGGAACTAAGCAGGCACAGAGATCAGGAAGATGATGGACATGTTACAAATATTGAAATTAGTCATTTATAGTCATATCTGAACACAACAAAAAACAATGCAAAATTGAATCAATCTTCTATTTCCAGTAGATATCAAACTGAATTAAAACACTTTATAAAAAGCTGACCATAAGAACTTTTGAAGATGAAGCAGCTCATTAGTGGAATCTACTAATAGCAGCTGGGTCTGGTGCTATGGAGGGTAGGGATAGAGGCAGTCAGGGCTCTTGCTACTAATGGATGTTAAAAAAGGGGGGGGGGGGTCACATGTGATTTGCTCAAATTACTGCACTTGTGAAATTAGTAAATCCCTAAACAGGTGTGTCAAAGCCACTTTCTATGTTTAAACCTGGCAACCCAATTCCCTTCATAGGCACTACTGCTGACCTGGGCTGAATAAGTCTCTAATAAGAAAGAAAATCTGAATCTGAGACTACAAATGATAATCAGACCTATTCTAAAATTTGTGAAATGTAAATCCTTCCTAAAGGAATTTCTAAATTCATGCTTATGGGGCACAGTGAGTCAGAAATGTCAAACTACAAGTGACAAGTACCTGCAGAAGTGCTTCTTCTGAGACTGTCAGTGCCTGCAAAGACAGGTCGGTTAACTCCCTGGCATTCTTGCAATGGAACTGAAAATCGTGGGTGGTTATCTGCATGTTACAGGGAACTGATTGGACAATACCTTTGTAAAGAAACCCATAAGACCCACTAGAGGAACACAGGCAAATCCATGATGTGGATTCGGGCACTCTCCCTGGGGAAAACAACAGCATCTCCTTGTGTTGTCAGCCCAAAAAGAACAAATACCTGACACTGTAAGTCAGGGAGGAACATGTAGACTCCTGGTGGAAACTATTCCAGCCAGCCTTTCTGAGGTGTGGCCACGGTGGATACAGAGATCCAACCTGAAAACGGATCATCTTAGAAAAGTGCACTCATCCTGTATCAAACTTTGCCAGGTAAATCCTACTCTTCAAGACTCTCTCATTTCTAGTCCCGTTCTCCTATCAAATCTGTCTACTGTGTATGACCCCTGACTCACTGTTGGTATGTTATTTTTTTTAAAAAGAAACCAGGGTTCAAGAACACTGACAGGATGGAAGAACAGATGTGTGAACATGTGTCTTCATCCTGAAGATATACATACCACAACAATAATAGTAATAGGTGTCACTTACTGACCTCTCCCTTTGTGCCAGGAACAATACTAAATACTTTATGTATACCAATCTCTTCCATCTCTTCCTATGAGAAAAGTACGACCATTAGCCCCATTTTACAGGTAAGAAAATTGAGAGACAGAGGAACAAAATGGGTAGAACCCTTGCTCTTGACATATAGCTGTCAAATAGTATTACAGGACTAGGTCAAATCTGTCCATTGTCAATCCCATGCATTTAACTAGGATACTACACTCTCCTGCTTCATTGTGTTTAAAATATCTCATTGTCCTAGTTGAGCATTTGTTCTGTGTGTTTTTGTAGGACTGTAGAATCATACAATCATTTGCCAATTTCTCTATGACTTTATGGCTTACATGGCCCAGGCTCCAGCAACCGCACTTGAATTTAAACTTTCTAGAACAGCACTGGCCAATAGAACTTTCAGCAATGATGAAAATGTTCAAAAAAGCTGCACTGTCCAGTATGGTAGCCACTAGTCACAGGTGGCCATTGAGCACTTGAAATGTGACCAGTATGACTGAAGAATGAAGTTTTTAACTTTATTCAACTTTAATTAATTTAAATTTAAATAACTGCACATGGCTATTGCACATCTCATCTCTAGAGTAAAAAGCATGATGCTCATTTAATTGAAACTATCTCATTTGTTCACTTGCACAGTATTTTTTGAGAACCTACTATACACCAGACTCCATATTAGGCATTATATGGAATTTGTTCACTGACCAAAATAGACATTAGTTTCTGACCAAAAGGGAGAATGAGATAAAAGAGCCAGAGAGTTTGGAAGAAAACAGGAGAAGGTGGCTTCATGGAAACTCAGAGAGGAGAAGTTCCTCAAGAGGGGCTGGGAAAAGACAAGATGAAAACAAAAAAATGTAAGACAGATCTGTCATTACCAAGAAACTGTATATTGCCCCATCAAGGGTAGTTCCAGTGAATTAAAGGGATCAGAAGCCATACTGGAATTGGGGCAATGGATATACTGGGTTGGGGCAAATAGGAGGTAAGAAAATAAAAATGACTTGTGTAGACAACACTCAAGGATCATTGCTAAAAAGGGGAGTAAAGAAATGGAGATGACACCAGAAGGGAAATGCACGGCCCACGCATCATGCATGCTGGGTTCTGTAGGCCATGGGGGATAATCTAATAGAGAAGGACAAATTGACACAGCAGTAAAGGGCAGGAGGTAGCTAATGTCTTGAGAACACAGGAAGGGTAGTAAGATCCAGACAGCAGCGATCACGCCTGGTCTTGGCTGAAAGGAGGGCCACTTTCCCAGGTAAGAGAAGGAGAAAGAAGATGGGTACAGGTGAGGGTGGGTTTCACAGACTTGTTCACTTAGCCCAGCTGAGCCAATCAACCCTGGAGCCTATGGAAGCAATGAGTTGCGTTCAAAGAAAGGTCAGCCTAGCATTCGAACGTAATTGAAAAGCAGTTAAATACTTTCTGCAATCTCAGGAGAAATCCCCAAAGGAAATGCGTCAACAACAAATAATAAAAACAAAATTTCCTAAAATTTCTTCACCTCCCTGTCTCTGTCTCTGCCTCTTGCACTCCCACCTTTACTTTTTCCCGCCACTCCAGAGTCTTCAAAATCTCTTGCTAAAAATATAAATGGAGGGGGCGCCTGGGTGGCGCAGTCGGTTAAGCGTCCGACTTCAGCCAGGTCACGATCTCGCGGTCCGTGAGTTCGAGCCCCGCGTCGGGCTCTGGGCTGATGGCTCGGAGCCTGGAGCCTGTTTCCGATTCTGTGTCTCCCTCTCTCTCTGCCCCTCCCCCGTTCATGCTCTGTCTCTCTCTGTCCCAAAAATAAATAAACGTTGAAAAAAAAAATTAAAAAAAAAAATATAAATGGAGTGAGATGAAATGATATCTGCTCCTGGCTCTAAAATTTTATGATTCTATAAATGATAAACCTGATACTTAAAACTCCACCTATTCATTTGTGAGAGGCTGAGCAAGGTCTGAGGAATTCTGAAGGTTACTAAAGTTTTTTTTTAATAAAGTGACTCAAGATGCGCCATCATAATGCATGTAACAAAAACTCATAGGGAACACTCCAAAACTGCAAGGGCGGTAGTATGGGGGGAGAACTCGTGGAGAAGGCAGGGGGTGGAGGAGGAGGAGGAGGGACCACAGAAAAGCAGGAAAATCGGGGCCAGCACTGCCAAGCCCTGAGGAGAAATTAGACAAGGATTTGGAGGCATAACATCTGTTCTTCTGTTCCAAGCAGCTTTTGTTTCCAAATTCACCTCCTCTCCCTTCCTCGACTCAGCCAAGCCCTATCTCCCTTTTCTTTGAAATGATAAAAATAGCAGACAACTCACCAAAACAGTGGAAACCACTCTTACACCACATCCCAATTAAGATGGGCACACTTGGGCCCATAGGATGATAATAATACAACCGGGAATTTCTAACTTTTTTTATTATTATTTTAATTCAAGGGGAAGCAAGGGGAAGAGGTAGAGTAACTTACCTCTTAAGCTGTTTGTTTGAAAATAATACGCAGAAAGGGAAAAACAATCCTCAACTAACAACTGCCTTCCTTGCCATCTGCTTAATCTAAACATTAGCATATCACATATCTGGGTGAACTCAAATTGCACTGGAAAAGGAGTGCTCTGTTCCACTTTTTCAGACCCTTAATGGGGGAGTCAAGTGAGAATTCTCTGTGGGATTATATGGGCTTTATGGGCTTCTAACATATGCATTTAGGGCCACATTTTCAGTCCAGCCTTAACTCATCATACTAGGACTGGAGGCAAAATTGTGCCTGGCTTAATTAGCACAAGTACTAATCAAGTACTAATGAAATTTGCCCACAAGCAGTTCTTCAGACTAGGGCACAAGTAGTGCACACAATTTCCGTATATATCACTTAGCATGTCAGCACAAAAGGAGAGGAGAAATGAACAATTCCTCCCTAAAATTTGCTTCAGGCGAACCACAGGCAAACATCATCTCTACCCAGAAGTAATACATTAGTCTCATCAGTGTAAACTCCGTAAATCCTAAATCTGCAAACTGCATCCCAATTTGCCACATTAGGTTGCAAATTTCTAAAAATATAGACAATGTTATCAATGAAGACACTTCATTCTCACTGATTTATGAGCTATTTAAGACCAGAATTTGGAAATGAGTGTGATCTGTAATGTACCTTAAAATATATAGGCGGTCTTTCAAGCTAAAATATCAGTTCTTAAGAGGTGTCAGTAATGTTGGAAAACAGACCTATTTGTTTAAACTCAGAATCATGACAAAAAGGAGTCCCAATTTTATCTCTTCTATCAGTGATGTACCCTTAGTCTTCTTAGTGGGTTTTAAATCTGCTATTAAGATCTGTCCAAGCATAAGAGCTTATTTACAACACAAATATTAATTACACAAAGGAAGATGCCTTCAATCTATCAATTAAATCATACTAATCGGAGATGCAGTAAGCACAATGAAGTAAGTATTTACATAATCAAGCTTCACACATAGGAAACATTTTCGCTCTGGGTATCTCATGGTACTTTGCCAAAAATAAAATTCTGGGTCATCCCTTTTGGGGGGACACAAGAGAAACAGTGACTAATTCTCAGAGCACGGTCCGGTTAAAAAGCCAGGCAGAAAATTAAGTGAGAACTCCAGGAGGGCTCAATGCTGCCTTCTCTTCTGCCCTGCAAACCACACTCCCTCCTCAAAGGGCTGTTACATTTTTCCTGGGAAAGGATCTCACGCTGAAGAAGCGGCAACTTACCCACTTGAACAGGTGCATAGACCAGAGGACCGGTTGTTCTCTTTATGGACTATCGACAAACGTCACTTTAAAAAAAAAAAAATGATCATTGGTGAGTGCTCAAAACCATCGAGTTCACACAATGCCTTTATAAAATGAAATTCAGGAAAGAAAAAAAGAAAGTAATCCAGAAGGAAGGTAACTTGGATGCAACCTGTCACCTGCGGTCCAGTGCAGTGAAAGCCTCCCACACAGCTTCCCGATTTGAGGACAACAGATTAATTTTGACATTGACTTCTCTTGCCCTTTCAAAGATGCTGATGTCTGGGTATTACATTATACTTATTTTTCCATTTGTGACTTATCCCTATAGAACAGTGGAAGAGGGAAAAATGGAATTTCTTGTCAGTGAATTTTCTTTTTCTTGATTAAATAAAGGTTTGTGAACTATAAAGAGTGTGCAAATTTAACATGCTGTAAAACAACAAGAAAGATTCATGTGGGCCACAGACATTAACGAAATTCAAGCCTGACGTTCTTCAAAGGAACCAAGGGCCCCATCTGCTGATGTTTAAATGTACTACAGTAGCAAACGGATTAAAAGGAGCACATGAAAAAAGCATTTCTCGAACTAAAATACAAAGAAAGAGCCTTGAAGCTACAGAATCTGAGGAGCAGAAGGTACCTTTAAAAGTCAGAGAAACGGCCCCTCTCACCTTCTTCTGTTTGAAAGCATAACTATATGGAAGTCATATGTAGTTATTTTATTTTTAATTTAATTTAATTTAGTTTTCTTCTCGGTCCTCAGGTAAGAGGGTATGCTCTCAAGCATACAGCCTTCACGGCCACCATATCTCTCTGAAAGACCTTGAAGCAAACTTTCTTGTTCCTCCAAATGGCGACTCTTGGTTTGAAGTGACTTCGAAGAACTAGAGTCTTAACAATGGGTTCTGACCTGCCCCTTTGATGATAAAGAAGACGTTCCAATCACTTCTCAGCCTTATCTTCAACCTGAGATAATTCTGGGCCCTTTCTCTGAAATTTATTTGGTTTATGACCATTGCAGAACTAAGTGGGTAGATAAAGCATAAGAGAAAGACTGCAGATAGTTTAGAATAATGTTGTGTCAAAATTCATGATTTGACCTTTCTTTACCTTGTTCTCTTTGCCTTAAAAATAAGATGGCAGATTGCATGAACTTTAAGTTTCTTTCCTCCCAGCTCTAAAATGCATTGCATTATCCAGAAAGGTAGAAAAGGCATCATAAAATCTTTATATCAACATAGCACATTGCATACATTAGGTGTTCCATAAAAATGTGAATAGCACGTTTTCTGTCAAAAAGTGCTTGTCCTATAATTATCTTCTCTACTTAATTCTGCCATTCTAAGTTTGTTATACCCCTTTTATATTTGGAATATAATAATGCTTGTAGTGGACATTTGGGACAACCCAGACTCCCTTCTCCCTTTATTTAGAAAATTACCTCAGGGCGCCTGGGTGGCTCAGTCGGTTGAGCACCTGACTTCGGCTCAGGTCATGATCTCATGGCTGGTGAGTTCAAGCCCCACATCAGGCTCTGTGCTTACAGCTCAGAGCCTGGAGCCTGCTTCAGATTCTGTGTCTCCTTCTCTTTCTGCCCTTCCCCCATTCATGCTCTGTCTCTTTTCTCAAAAATAAATAAACATTAAAAAAAAAAAAGAAAATTATCTCAATGTCCTCAGAAATAATTATCTGTCTTCCATTATGAATAGTTCTCTTGGGACCATCAGTCAAGGTTCTCCGACCCCTCTTAGCTGAGTTGTGGGCACATCAACCAACCTTGGCCAACTCTCTCTAATGTGAGTTTAACTGTTACATAGAGTAAAATAAGAGGGTGAAAACAATTCATTGGTCCATTCTGGCAGCGTGCTCTGAAATAACTGCTAACTGGTCCCTGTTACCTCGGCCCCTAGACTCTAGGGCTGGCCTAGTTGCTGTCCTATTTCCAGGGTGGATTCTCTAGGCTTTCCCTCAGGAAGCTGAAGCATCAGGCTGAGCTACCCTCCAGGCTTCTCCAAAACATTCTTTCCTGCTTAAGTGGTGTGGCAGACATTTTCTGGTTGTATCTCCCACATGCAGTCCCCCTTGCTTCTTCCTAACGGGGCCCTAGACATCCCAGTCATGCATGTGATGTGGAATTGACTGCATTTCTCTCTCTCTCTAGGGAGGGATCTTGAATGACTCAAGCTAATTATCACATCCCCTCCCTTTGGCCACAGCAAATGGTACAGAAATGGACATGTAACTGAATTTAGGCCAAATAGAAGACATGTTTTGGGAGGGGATTCTGAGAAAGAGGTTACCTCTATCTTCTGTGGGAATCATCTTAAAACTTGTTCTTTCTCATGGGATGTGAAGCATGCAAACCTCATTGTATCAGTACCAGGATCTACCTTCCCATCACAAGAGAAATTGGTCTTAGGATGAGGCCAACGTTCTGATAACCTTAATGAAAACAAAGAAACCACATCCTTAAAAATATCTGGAACTCGAACTTTTTGATTATATGAAGCAGTAGATTCCCTTTCTTGTTGAAGCCATTTTGATTTAGATTTTCTATTATTTATAATTGAAATCATGCTAAATCATATCCAGAGTCTGTTTCTGTTGGTAAGAACTGAATAACTAATAGATACAGTATTCGATTAGGAATCTGACTTCCCAGGAAGATGAATCTCTGCTTGTTCTTATATGCTATACTTCTATTTAGATCTTTTGATAATATGATTGATTTTGATATTTTAAAATCACACTTGCTTCTTTACATTGTTGACTCCTGTTCAATCTGCAGTTCACTATGACCTGTCTTTTTCTGCCATTCTTACCTAAAGTAAACCAATCATTTATTCTATTCCTTTGGTAGTTCAACTTTTTCCTTCTTTTGTTTATTAACCTCAACATTTCCCACGTACCTCATTTTCCTAAGTAATTCTTCAATTTATCAAATTCATTTGCAAGCAACAAGCAAAGTTTGCATTCTAAATTATCTAATAGAGTATACCACAGGGCAGGTATCTGTTCAAAGAATAGTGAAGTGCTTAGTGTCCCAAACTACCCTTTCCTGTTAGTTCAATGAATACCTTCCTACTACATCATCAGGATCAAAAGGAATGGATTTTACTGGAGGTCCAGAAAGATCTTAAGTTGGGAGCATGTGGTTCTCATGACACCAGATGGTGTGGTCATCTGTGACTAGGAGAATGAATCTACATCTCTTTTTGGATGAACTGTTAAGTTCACTCTTTCACACTTGCCCCACCTATTCAACTTCCAACTGTACTTTCTCTCAGTAATATGAAGAAAAACACTGGTTAAAATGCTATTTCTCTCCCTCTTATTCTGAGTCATTTACTTCTTCCATACTTGGTTCCCAGGTACCTCCAACATATCAGCTCCTTCCGTTTCAACTCTCTCCCAACACTCTTCCCCCAGAGCTAGTCTACTTTGTTTCTTTTTTTTTTTAAGTTTATTTATTTATTTTGAGAGGGAGAGAAACCGAGCACATGATCCAGGGAGGGGAACAGAGAAAGAGAGAGAGAGAGAGAGAGAGAGAGAGAGAGAATCCCAAGCAGACTATGTGCTGTCAGTGCAGAGCCCAAGGTGGGGCCCGAACTCACAAACCTTGAGATCATGACCTGAGCCGAAGTCAAGAGCTGGACGCCTAACCAACTGAGCCACCCAAGTGCCCCTAGTCTCCTTTGTTTCTTACCCATCTCAACTATGATGCCACCATCGACCAACTTGGTCAAACAAGCATGGGCTTTTCTCTCTTCCTCACCCACCACATCTTAATTAGTTACCTAGTATACTTGATTGTACTCAAATAATATTTCTGCAATATATGGCCTCCTCTTACTCCTACTTCCATTTTCCAGTTGGAATTCTTTAAATCTCTTACCTGAACTATCCTCCTACCTTATGTCTCTGCCTCTAGTCCTGCCATATTCATATACACCATTTATCTGCTCTCTGGATGATGTATCTAGAATGTAAATGTGATCTTACCAATTCTCTCGCATAAGACAATTGTTCCCATTACTTGCACTGTGTGTTCTAAGCAGGTCCTGTCTGCTCTATTCTTACCTCCCACCATTCTGGGCTTAACTATTCCAGTTTCAGGAAGATTAAACTCTGTCTGGTTCAGTCCCTGAAACACATTTCTTCCTGCTCCTATTCCTTACTCATGCTGTGTTCTCTGCCTAATACAACTCCCCACTCCTTCTTTACCTGGCTAACTGATGAAACCTACTGACACTGCTTTAAGAGTCATCTTCCCTAAGGGGTATTCTCTGACTACTCTCAGACTTGGTCAAGGGGTCCATTCTGTAACCCTAGGGAATTCTGTGTACCATGACATCCTAGTACTTATAAGGATAAATTTGAAGTAGACATATCAACACAGTGCCTGTTCTATGCCTCCTCCTTCAGCCTTTGATGAACAGACAGTTCGTAGACCTATTCTTATCGTGTGACTTTACCCCCTTGTTGCAGTTGATTAAATCAGGAGTAGGCACACGTGTCAGAGGGAAGCCAGGGTTGCTTTGAAAAACATGAGCTGGACCAATGCTGTCATGTTTATAAGTATTTGGAACCAAAAAATACAAAAAGTTAGAAGGGGGCGCAAATTGTGAAAACCCATTATGTAGAGAAAAATCATGACTGGTCCCTAACAAGACAAAATTTTAAGAGAACAGAAACCAGAAAAGAGAGAGAGAAAGAGCAGAAACCACACATAAGCAGAAGGGTAAGAGACAGAAGTAAAGAGACCATAGTAAGGACTCTGAACTCCTGCTGCTGAAACCACCAAAATCCCAGAGCCATCTGGATACAGAGCTACCTTCCATTCTCACTTTTCCTGAAATCAGGAGGCTCAGCTTTCCCTGGGTTATTGTGTGCTTATATTCTAATAATAATTAATCTCTATAATAATCTCTCTAACACATGAAGTATGACCTGAATCTTAGTTCTTGTAATAAGTAAAGGATTGCAATTAAAACAGCACTGAATTTTCCTCTTTCCTCATTGGTCTTTACCCCTGGACTGTAAGCTTCCTAAGGGTAAAAGTGCAGATATAGTGTCTGGAGCACAGTAAACACTAAATAGAATTGATATGGAAATCCATGAATGGGGAACCCAATAAGACAAGGCCACAGGGGGCAGAAGATGGGGGTCTGCTGCAAGCGTAGGTTAACCATAAGGAAACGTACATTAAACAATAAGAGAGTATAACCATCTCATCAATGACTTAAAGTTACTTCGTTTTTAACTGATATTTTGCAAAGGAAGTTCTTCCGCACTACTGCCTCTCTTGTGAAATATGGGATCTGAAATTTGATGTTATGTACAGTTCTTGATTATGCTTTTATAGATTAATTTAGACAAGGACTTAATGATGACCTACCAAGTGCTTAGCACATGGCTGCTTGCTACGAAAAGTACAAAACAAGAAGTCCTCTTCTCAAGAACCTTGTTTTCAGCATTTGCTCTTTATAAAGCTTCCTTATTACCCAGCTCCTGGATCTTTACAGAGCATTTTGAAACTAATTTAATTACCCTATACCTTGCTCATAATAAAAGCTTCCTTAAAAATAGAGTATTTAAAAAATGCCACAAGTTCCAACTTCTTGCTCCAGTTAATGTAGTAAAAGCACAGTGAAATATTATCAACAGTAGACTTCATTTTTTTGACTGCTTCAGCCACAATAAAGAGATTATGAAAATTCTAAATGCCTTGCAACTTAAAGCATATAAACTCTATTTTTCAAACTATATGAATAGCTGGAAGAAGCAGCTAAGAGTAAAGGCAAGCAGGGAATTGTAGAATAAAACTTTCATAAAGTCTCTGAGATGTCTAGTGAGGAAGTCTCAGGGCTGACTGTTAGGATGATTTAAAACCTTAAACATCATTTTGTTGACACATAATTCTTTTATATATTTTCAGTATATAAATTGTGAGCTCCTCTAAAGGAAACACAGTTTTTCACAGTGAAAACAAAGAAAAAAGCCTCTAACTCTTATTACATTTTAAGCACTAGATAACTTTGCGAGCGGGTAACCGAGTTTATGAAATCATGTAAGTCAGCATTCTGTGAATCACCGTGGCAGGAAGCATTTTCTGAGCAGACTTTCTATTGACACATAGGTAACCATTTTCACATTTAATATATTTCCTTATGGTTGTTAATGTGCTTCACAAATATGGAAATGTGAAAACCAATAGATTCTGTGGCTACAAATTGGATAGTAACTAATGCAGACAGAGCTATTTTTTTTTAATTTTTCCCCTTTGGGACCCTCGAAAGTTTTGAGCAAGAAGAGCCAATGGGTTTTTGAAGGAATCCTGTCTTATTCAAGATAGTATTTCCACTAAATATAGTATCAGCAGAGAGGTGGAACTTTTTTCTTTATTAGATTAGGGAGGAAATGATGCTCAATCTACATTTATTGAATGTTTATTGAATAAATAAATAAAATATAGAAGTAGTAGGGAATGGATAGGAGGGTGTAGGGGGAATTGAAGCCAAAAGGCATTTTTTTCAGATTTTCTAAAATTTCTTATGCTCAAAGCCTACATAGGTTAGCTACCATCATGGTATTTTGTACTGTGAGAAAAGAACAATTAGTCTTTCCTAAGAGCAGATAAGATTGTTTTGAGAAATCAGATGACCATAACCCTTCATTAATCCATTCATTCATTTATTCAACATTTTCCTAGCTCCTACCATGGCCTAGATACTGTTCTAGGTGCTAGGGATACAGCAGTGAAGGAAACAGTTACTGCCCTCAAGGACCTTACATTCTAATGGGAGAAACTAGACAATAAGTAAAGAAACAAATGGCTACATAACTTAATGTTGGTGAATCACGAATGCTATAAAGAAAAATAAATCAGGGGATGGGGACAGACAGGGACGCGAACTCTAATTTTAGATTTAATATGAACATGGAGGCCTAAGATAGGGACGAAGTGAAAGAAGAAGCCATGTGAATTTGTGGGTGAATAGTAGGAATAGCAAGTGCAGAGGATCTGAATATCCGTATCAGGAATAGCATGCTCCAGGAAAAGCAGGGAGGCCAGCATGATGGAGGTAGAAAAACAGCAGGAAGCTGGAGTAAGTGAAGCCCTGTAGATCACAATAATATCTTTGGATATTGTGCTAAGTATGTTGAAAAGCCACTGTAAGATATTCAAACTTGTCCTTGTTTAGATAGAATTTTAAATCCTGAGAATGAATAGTCTAGGGTTCAAAATGCATCAAACAGTGCTCACACTATCAGCCTCAGGTTTACGATGCTAATTTTTCAATCAGCTCTCCAAGTATAATCCCAAATTATGCACTTGGGGGAAGGCAGACATCTTTCTTTAACCACAACAGTCAATCGAAGCTTGATCAATAATAAGCTTTTAAAAAAAATACCTGACAGTTTTCCATCAGTAACAGGTGTTTTCAGGAGCTAGTTAAAGGCGAGCAGCAAGAACACACCATCACCCATTCCAGTTCACAGAAGCCCATGATGGGACCAGGCTGTGCTGAAACTTGGCCTTTGGCAGGTCAACTCAGACTGAGAATCCAGGGTAGACATAATACCTAACTTGGAATAAGTTTTCAGACTTAGTTCAAGAAAGCATGAATCTGGTGACAAATACGTTTTTTGAAAATAGTGTTTTTATTGCTTTTTCAAATACATCCTCACTTCAACTATAGCTTTTAAGTGCAAGTACTTCTTTAATGACTCATTAATAATGACTAACACTCATGTGTATACCAACAATTAAAATGTGCTAAAGCTCTCAAAATGAGATGTTGGCGCCTTTAAAATGGCAACGGTTCTTGTGTTAGTCAGGGTAGGCTAACAGCTGTTAAAAAAAATTCCCAAACCTCAAAGGCCTAATACAGTACAATGTTACTTCTTGCCCTCATGACAGACCAGGTTGGCAGCGAGGGCCTCAGCTTCCTGCCATCATCCAGCAATCAGGCTCCTCGGACCTCATTATTCTGCACTCCTCTGGTTCCTTGGAGTCCTCTTTACTCAACCAATGGCTGGGGAAGTGAAAACACGCGTGAGATTTTCACTCCATTTTATTTCAACATCAAGGCAACCCATTCCTTGATACTCCTCCAACTTCCCTGGTCATTCCTTCTTGGTCTCCTTTGCCGATTTCTCTTCTCATTAACTTCTTAATGCCAAGGGAATGGGGTGGGGAGCTAGGTATCAATCCTGGGGCCTCCTTTCTTCTCTATCTCAAGTTGTTGCTGAGTAGTATAGCCCAGAATCACAGCTTTAGAATGTCTGAATGTTGAAGCCTCCCAAATATACATCTCTATTTGGACTTCTCTTTCCAATCCCCAGACCCATATAGCTACCTGCGTATTCAACATCTCCACTCAGATGTCAAATGGACATATTATATTCAACACATTCAAAGCTGAACTCATGCGCTTCTCCCAAACTCTGCTTCACTTAGAACTTTATTGATGCCAGCTGGTAACTCCTTCTGTGCAGCTGCTCAGGCAAAACCCTCGCAGTCACTTGGATTCCTCCTCTTTATCTTACATTCGTACTGGCTCTACCTTCAACACATATCCAGAATCCTATGACGTCTCATTTCCCCCACCACTACCACTGGTCTTGGCCACCATCATCCCTTGGCTATATTACTAAAATGGTCTCTAACAGGTTGCTATGATTCCATTTTGACCTTCTGGAGTCTTGCTTAACACAGTAACCAGAGTGATCCTTTTCAAAGTATGTCAGATCATATCATTTGTCTGCCCAAAGCCCTGAAGTGGTTTCTTCTTTCCCATTTCACTCAGAGTAAAAGCCAAAGTCATTACCATGCCTACAAGGCCCATCGCTATGCACAAGGCCTCCTGCTTGTGGTCTATCCTCATCCCACCATTCTCCTCTTTCCTCCCCCTGCTTCCATGTTCTTAGGACATGTCAGATACATTCTTGCCTTAGTGACTTTACCCTGATGAGAATGTTCTTCCCTCTGATATCTACCTGACTAATCCCTTCACTTTCTTCAAGTCTTTGCTCCAAATATACTTTCTCACTAAAGGTAGCCCTGCCCATGTTATGCAATACTGAATCTTGCCTACCTCCCACCTTACCACAGTACTAAGGAACCACCTTACTCATCTATATTCTATTTTCTACACTGCACACATATAGCCTTCTTATATGCCATGAAATTTTTTTTGTATTATGTTTATTATTTATTTTCTGTCTCCCCATCTAGGATTGCAACTATTCAAGGGCAGAGATCTTTATTATTTCATTCAAAGGTGATTCCCACATACCTAGATGAATACCTGGTACATAATACTGTTTAATAAATATTTTTGGAATGAATAAATGAAGAGCAAGTATTGTAGTAGAAACAACAGAAAAACTTTTAAAAATTTTGTCTAGAGGCATCTGGGTGACTCAACCAGTTAAGTAGAGCGTCCAAATCTTGATTTCGGCTGAGCCCAGGGTTGTGAGATCGAGCCCCATGTCAGGCTCTTCACTGAGCTTGGAGACTACTTAAGATCCTCTCTCTCTCCCTCTCTCCTTCTTCCCCCCTCCCCCACTACCACGCACACTCTCTGTCTCTCCAAAATAAAATTTTAGAAAAGTTTTTTTTTTTTAATTTGGTACCTCTGGTACCTGATCCTCTGCCTTATTAACTTCTGTTTCCTGCTCTAGTCATGTCCAAGGAATTTAGACTCCAGTTCCCATTTGAAGCAGTCCTTGGATACTACCTACTGTATCAGGACTATATAACCTAAGATACCAGGGTACAGGCTCTTAAGTCAGGCATGTCTGGACTCAATTCCTGGCTCCACCATTTAGGGCAAGTCATTCTACTCTTTAGTCCTCAGTTTCCTTAACTATAAAATACCAGTGATAATAGTACTTACTCTACACTGCTTTTTGAGAAATGAATGTGGATAAGTGTGATGACTAGTACTGTGTTCTCACAGTTTTTGCATTTGATAACTATTCGCTGCTGTTAGCTATTACCTTCAAGGGGATATTCTTAAATGTGCCAAACAGGTGGCCCACCCACAATGCTCCTACCTAACCAGGACAAAGACTAACACATGATTCTACAGACTACACCTCTCTCAAACTGTCACACATTGGATTCAGTGCTAGGGAATTCAAGAAAACAGCTTGCATTTACTTTAAATATTTTAAATTTTTTTTTTTTTTTTTTAGAGAGAGAGAGAGTGCACATGAGCAGGGGAGGGGCAGAGAGAGAGGGAGAGAGAGAATCCCAAGCAGGCTCTGCCTTGTTAGCCCTAAGCCTGATTTGGGGTTTGAATTCACGAACAGTGAGATCATGACCTGAGCCAAAGTCGAATGCTTAACCAACTGAGTCACCCAGGCACCCTAAAAACAGCTTGCATTTCTAAGTAGATTCCATGAAAGTAAATAATCAAATTTATATTAGGTTTAATTATGAAATTTCCAGTATTGTTGGTAATAAAATTAATTGTCAAGTGTTGGTAATTTTATGATCCAACCAATGTTTTCAATTTGTTTAGAACACTGTTTTTCATCATGGCAAGCAAGGGTCGGTTGGGCCTCGCTCTAGTTGTGAACTTGCAAACCGATACAGAAATAATACTGGAGTCATACAGTTACCTCCTAGAACTTCAGAAAATATGCATTGTTTTCCTCCTCCCTTCTTTTTTTTTTTTCACTTCTTTCTGGGGCTTGAATCTTGCTCTATTCTCAAGGGTTTAACTGTCTCTCTTACTTTTTATAAGTCTTCCCCACCTTTCCAAATGTAGTCAGCCTCCCCCATTATCTTCATCAGGGTTCTTCAGAGGAAGAGAATGAACAGGAGATATCCACATCTACATTTATATCTACATCTATAACTGCATCTATATCGAGAGATTTTAAGGAACTGACACATGGAATTGTGAGAGCTAACAAGTCCAAGATCCACAGAGCAAGACAGCAGGCTGAAAGTTCAGGTAGGAGTTGATGTTACAGTGTTAAATATGAATTCTACAGGGCAGGGCAGGCTGGCTGGAAACTCAGGAAGGGTTTCTATGCTACGGTCTTGATAGCAGACTGTGATGGGTTGAATTACGTTCTCTAAGAAGTGAAGTGTTGAAGTCATAACCCACAGTACCTGAAAATGTGACGTGGTTTGGAAATAGGGTCATTACAGATGTAATTAGTTAAGAAGAGGTCATAATGGACTAGGATGGGGCCCTAACCAATATGACCGGTGTCTCTCTATAAAAAATGCCATGTAAGAAGACAGACACATACACAGAGAGAACACCATGTAAAAACTGGAATCATGCTATATAAGCCAAAGAAGTACCAGAAGCTACCAGAGAGAGAAATGGGACTAACCCTTCCCTAAAGCTTTCAGAGACAGTATGGCCAACACATGATCTCTGATTTCTAGCCTCCAGACAGTGAGAAAATGGATTTCTATCATTCAGTCACTGGTTTGTAGCACTTTGCTACAGTAGCCCTAACAAACTAATATACCCACAAACCCCAAACTATCTTGGATTCCTACATCTCTTTCTCTTCTAATTTTTAATGAGTCACTATATCTTGTCCACCCTAATATTAAAAACATCTCTCAATTCTGGTGTCTTCTATCCCATTATTTTAGGCCCTTATCACCTCTGACCTTGTATATTAGAACACTACTTAATTGGGTCTCCCTGATTTTCAGCCTTTTCTTTCTTCAGCCCATTCTCCAAACATTTTCCAAAGACCCCTTCTTAAAATAGAAATCCAATTGTATTCCACATCTGGTTGGAAACCTCCACTGACTCTCCTTTACTAGCTGCTAATGTTCAATTCTTTAACATGGCACTCGCATCTTTATAATCTAGACCCAACCTTCCTTTTCAGCTTTACAGTTCTGCTTTGCTCCTATATACTCTCTAACCATGCTAAACTTTTTTTTTGGACTATTATCTTCTGTGCCATTGACTGTTCTCACTTCTTCACTCTGGTAAAACTGATCCTTTCTTCTTTGACGTAATGCCTTTTTCAAATGTCTGCACTGTCTTTGCCCAATATCATGTTTCTCTTCCCATCCCAAGTTTAAATCAGTCTGGTTGTCAGGGACAGAGGAGAGGTTCAGTGCTATTCAGTAATTCCAAAAATTATGTTCATGGAAGAAGGAAGAGGAGTGTCAAAGAGGGTAGAAGAAAACAAGTTTAAAATAGAATAGAAGATAGTGGAAAAGAACAGGCAGGAGTTCAAGGTTGATCTTTCTTGTAAAACCAGTTTCACAGTGTTTTCAGTCAACTCTTTCTTTTAATTTCGAATTCCTTGGAGATGTGCCTCAAGATGCATTTGTATAGTCTTGTGTTCAGGACTGTCAGAAAGGCTGCAGTTGTACATTGTGTACAAGGCTCAGTTCCAATAGCCAAAATGCATTGGCTTGTTTAAGTACAATAAATACCTAGGGAAGACAATGCTATATGGAATAAAAGCTGTGGCAACGCAGTCATTAGATTTGCTAAGACTATATGCCTGCCAAATTTTACTACCAGATGCTTAGGAACGAGAGAAAATTATAATTCCAACTGGTCAGTGGTCAGAAGGTAATATTCAAAACATCCTACCACATGGATAAACAAGAAAATAATTAGAAATCAAATGTTAGAGAATTCTGCAGTGAGCATGAATGTAATCCACAGGATAAACAACACTTGGTTGACATTTGACTGAATAAATTAAAACCCAAAGTAATTTGAATAAAAATTCAAGACATGTATCAGAGAAGTTCAGGACAGGAGACAAAAGATGAAATCTTGCTCTTGCCATTTGAGCTCTATTGGACTTTATGGGTAGGCCTGGAAAAGAAGGTCAAAGGCCTTCTTTTCTTTGTAGTACTATTCTGTAGTACTATGGGGTGAACTTCAATGTAGCAAGGCCATAGCTTGACCCTTGAGAAATCCATTAAGTTGAAATGCATACATTCAAGATAGCACACAGCTAAAATTACCATACTCATAGCAAATAAAAAGTCAACCTGAACCATCAACCTTGTCTCATGTTTCCTTGAAACAAGATTAATAATAACAAACCAGAGACTTTCTACTAGGCTTTCATTACTCTCTGTAAAAGAATGACAATAACCAGTCAAGGTGCCGGATGTCTGCCTGTCACATGCACTAGTGCGCACATGCACTCATACACACACACACACACACACACACACACACACACACACACATTGTGGTTTTCTCTGGATGATAAGGACTCTAATATTATTAGGCATACAGAATTGACTCAACAGTTGGTTTTATTATTCTACTGCAAATACTCCTTCAACAGAAATGATTCCACAAAACTTCCAAAGAGTTTGAATTTTCATACTTAGGTTTATAGTAAAGATCATAGCCTGCTATAAATCTGATTCTCCACATTGAAACTGTTCACTCCAGCACACACACACACATACTCAACATAGATTTTTGCTTACAAGAGACTTACAAAATACCTGAGTTGATGGTTATATCACTAGGGTGACCACAAGGCTCACTCAGGGCTACAGTTTGCCTGAAATGAGGTGAGACAGGCAAAGCTAGAGCTCTGAGACTTGTGGTCACTTTAGTGATATACTAGGGTGCACTACCCTTGGTATTGAGAGAAAAAATCTAGTGCTGCACTTGGTATTGAGAGAAAAAAAATCACAGTTACTCAGAATTCTGATCGGTGAGAATACAGGATAAAAGGTTTATTCTGGTTACCAGTCAGGATGCAGCAACTCAATGACTGTACAGAGTGAGCAAGGCCATTGTCTAGTATATCAGATCCATCAAGAAAAATAATTACATCCATATCAATTATTGGTCTATTAGAAATAAAGACTTGGTAGAAGGACACTGTCCAAAGGTGATTGTCTAGTGCTTTAAAAATAAATGTCTTATCTCTGCCTTGGTATTTTCTGTACCATCAAAAGGCCATTATCCCATGACAGTTCCATTCCACAGACATTAACATTAGATACCTATTCTTTCTAAAGGCTCTTCACAATGCTTTGTCTCATTTGGTGGGTTTGCCAAATGTTCTTCACATTTCATTAATAAATTGACCCACACAAATCCCTTAGGACTCTAGGGGAAATTAAGCTTAATTCTTTTTTCTTCTTCTATTCTAATTAATACTGTTAAGAATGAAAAGATGCTATCAATAGATCAATCAAGTCTAGTAAATTAGGCAGCACACTTTAAATGAAATAACAGTGAGTGGAAAAACTCTATTAATAAATATAACATATATAACAACTATCTACCAATAGTTATGCTAAGAGCGTTGTATTTATTTTACACACTAATCCCACAAGACAGGCACTATTTTTCCAGGTTATAGCTGAGGAAACTAAGGCATAGGGGGTTACTAGGTGCTAACATCACAATCTGGCTCTGACTTTAAAGCCTAGGCTTGAAAACATTCTGCTCTATTGCCTTTAGGTAGTATGTTCTAGGAGTGTCTTAAACCCCTGACCTCAAGCAAATTATGTAAGTACCCCATGCCTCAGTTTCCTACTAGTACAAGTGAAAAATAGATCATCTGAACTTCCTAGGTAGTTGGCAAGACTAGAAGTTATATCTTCAGGCTATGATTAACCGTAGTGGGAAAAAGTACAATTATGTCATAAGGAGGAGTAATAGCCCTAAAATTGTACTAGATCATGTTATTTTCTAGCTTTGAGCCTTTCAATTGCTCCAGGTGAATGTCAACTTTACCATTTATAAAAACACAATACAACTCTCATCCTCTGCAGAGTCCTAGGCAGGTCTGTCCCAACAAAGCACCAAAGCCCTGTGGGGAAAGGTCGCTGTGAGCCCTGGCTCCCAAGTTCATTAAACATTCTGCTTCTTCCTAACTTGATCCTTCACTTACTTTCACTTTTTTTCTTAGGAAAATGCAGCTTCATTTTCTGAAGTATATGGGCCTGCAATAACTGGCCCATTGTCTGTGACAACCTCTGCACTGTTCAAACGAGAGAATGGTGTAATTATATACCCCAGAGGGCCTCCACAAATGAGTGTTTGTCAGTAGACCCCAACCAAGAAGAAAGGCAGCTGCTGGTTCATCTCCTCCTTGATTCCGCAAGCACACTCAACAGTCTGAGGGTAAAGGAAAGATTGCCAGACGGTTTACCTTGGGTGGAGGAAGATCCTTTCCTTAAGGCTTTACAAACCAATACAAATCAGTTTTTCCCAGTTTACAGGTAACAAGGACAGACCAAGGAAGATTAGGAATCAACAGCACACAGGGGCACCTGGGTGGCTCAGTCGGTTAAGCGTTCAGCTCAGGTCATGATCTCATGGTTTGTGAGATGGAACCCTGCCTCACGGAGCTCTGTACTGATGGCCAGAAGCCTGCTTGGGATTCTCTCTCTCTCCTTTTCTCTCTGCTTCTCTCTCTCTCTCAATCTCTCTCTCTCTCTCTCTCTCTCTCTCTCTCTCTCTCTGCTTCTCTCTCTCTCCCTCCCTCCCTCCCTCTCTCTCTGAAAATAAACAAACTAACTTAGGAGCTGGAAGGAACCATGAGAACCTATTTGGCCTAATACTGCCTTCTGGAAAGTGAGCGCCAAAACCTTTCAAGACAAGCTAGGGAATATAATCTTTTCAAAATGTAGTATTTTATAGAGTTGTTGTCCAACCATGGGGAAAGGGAAGCAAGAGATTAGACTTTATTGAGAAGCTCAGAGGCAGACCAACCTTCCCTTCTCCATTCCCTGCTCCTCTCCAGATAACAGCCTGTGACAGCAAAATGGTCCTTCCCAGGCTGAGGTAGATAGCCATCATGCCAACCTCCCCATGTCCCAGCCACACGTCCTTGAGTGTTGGGTTCAGGTATTTTTTGCAATTCTGTTTAAATGTGGTGCAAATACTATTCCCTTTCTCTTTTAAAATGTATAATATGAAGATATTTGGTCCACTTTTCAGTATGATTGTATTAAATCTTTTGGACCCAAAAATCTGTTTGTAGAAATACTTAAAATACATACTTTCGGTTATGATGTCAGCAGGAAATTATGTCTTGATTCTGAGGGATGGATTTGCAGGTAGCTCCCGAACTCGCTTGTTGCTCAGCTTGAGGAATCGTACATGATCTGGGTGTGCGTAGAGTGTTGTGAGTATAACGCAATGATGGCAAGAAGGAAACAGGGAATCATATTTAAATAAGATCCATAAAACGCGAGGGTAAATTCCCTCCGTGTGAAGAGTTAATCCCAAATAAAGGGGAGTGAGAAAAGCCTTAGGTTGAGTACTTCCCATGGATGGGAAGAAAAGACAATGAAAAGAGGGAGGAAATCAGGTGGGGAGTGAGGAAGAAACTATTTACTTGTTCATACTTTAACTCCAAGTCCCTTATCCCTGGCTACTTTGCAGGTGAAGTTTTATACAAATTATTTTTGGCATGTGCCCATAAAACTTAAGTGGAAGAAAACTAAACCGTCAAATTGCATTAAAACTCTGATCTGACAATTTAAGACAAAGATATTCAGAGTGAAGGTTGCTTCTCAATCCTTTAATCATCTGTTGTGTCCTGACATTCTAGGGGTCTCAGAAGAGTGCATGACAAATAGTGTTCCATATGTGCAGTTAAAGCTATCCGCGGCAAGGCTGAGTGACAACTGACGCACGCTGGCTCTGAGTGATTAGTATCAACACACCGGAGCCACCTCTTCCATGACCGACATGATGGATAAAGTCATACACAAAAAATGCATCAGCTGGTTTGCCTGTGTGACCCTAAGGTGTCGCGCTGATCACCCTCCTGAGGAAAATGCTCACAGTTCACTCATGGTACAAGTTTATCTGGAGATTTGTGCTCACAATCACTGATTATCTGCCTATAAGTTCTCCAAGCCAGAAGCCAGAGCATTTCCCTTTCCTCCCAACCCCGTCTGTACTGGGGCGCAATTACTGAACTAATACAAATTAACTATCATTTTTTTTAATTGAAGAGAAAAATGAGCTTCTCAAGGCACCTTACAGAGTCACCCAAAACCAGACACAAATGAGTTTTCTGTGCTTCTGGATTATCTGTGCCCTTCCAAATGCAGAGATATTTGGGAAAGGATACTCCTCAGACAGCTATTGGCACACCTATTATATTGTGCTTGGCTTCCCATAAGACACAAGCAAGTACTCAAATAGACATTATTTTTATCTAGCCTATACCTGTGCATACCATATACAGCTGAATGATTATGCAGAATACACCATAGATGCTCTGAGAACATTTTGATATTAACAATAAAAGAACGTTGTAAATTGCCCGTCACTCTACGTGAAAATAAGTGCATTTTGGTGCTTGTGAATGGATTCCTATCCTCATGATCTGAGTAATTTATGGATATCTTTTGGTTAAAAGCACTACCACTTTGCTACTGCCGGAGATCTATAAGCACAATGTGTGTATAGTATGCTTGCTCTCTTGAGTTTTGTTTTGAACATTGTGTCATGAAAGGGTAAATTCTTTCCTAGATCAGTACTGGAAATTTATGTGTGTGTGTGTGTGTGTGTGTGTGTGTGTGTGCGCGCGCGCGCACGCACGCGTACACCCTACTGGAGTTTCTACAATATTCTCAAGTGACATGATAAAAATTTTTAAGATTTAAATGCATCCACAATCAGTATAAAAAATTATTCCAAACAAGTTAAAATAGATTCAAGTCCTTACGGGAAAATGTTTTAAAAGAAAGTTGTGCTTTAGTTAATGAGAGCAATGTTTTGCTACAAAAGGAATCATTTTTATGCTTCAACAACCAAATATTTTCTGTTATATGCACATGTGACATGAATGTACAATTTGGGGCGGTTTTTCAGAGTCAAGTTCCTAATATTCAGCATTGTTCTGTATCCTACCACACCGCACCCTTTCTTAATCATACTATATGTAGTTGCTCATATAAATTCTGTAACTGAAAAAGGGAAGGAGGAAATCTAACAGAAAATTTCTTGCCAGATGGAGAAAATTGAAACATTACCCTGTTTCTTTGCCAGCACAGATCCATTTTGACAAGCTGGAAATGATTTATGGGGGAAAAAACGTATTTACACTGGCAGAGATGTTATTAATTGCCATACAATGTTCACATTTTTGCATTGTTTTGTATATGATTACTTACAAGGCTTAAATATACAGTCCAAATATGTGGCTTTTTTTGCATGCTGATTATTATATGACAGACAAACTTACAATACATGGTGCATGCTATAAATTTCGTTTAAACCTCACAGACAACATCACAGCAAAGACATGACAAAACAGCAAACCCACAAGCAGCAATCAGAGAAAACAGGTCATTGTGTGTGTGTGCGTACACAAACAGCATACACGCATGGAGGCAAAAGATCTAAAGGGTTTGATGCACAGTACATAGGAGCTGATGAATAATATAACACTCTCAACACACAAAAATATTACTTTTATTACTTTTCAGAGTAACTGTTGCTACATGAAACTACTGCTAAAGGAAGGCTCCAAAATGTTTGAAAATGAAAATATTAAAGCAATATATAATTCCCAAGTTAGAGAATTTTGCATCATAAAGGGCTACTAGGTGTGCTAACTTCCATAACAGAAGTTTAGAAGGTTTTTTTTTTAGCTATTTTATTTCAGATGGTTTAAAAATAATAATATCATTAAAGGGGTATTTTTTCTTCATATACATATGCAGTAATAGGAAAAAGAAAAATTAGGCTATTTAGTGAGAATCAAAGTGACTACAATAAAGACAAGGCAATTTATCATAGGCACTGACCATTAGCTGTCTACCTGCTCATTGCTCTTAAAATACTGTCACTTTTTTGCGCTAATATAGATGGATATATTTATTACCACTTGCAATTCCAGATTTTAATCTCATATTAGAAAGATGTTCTCATATAACAGCTACTTTGTCTGGAATCGTTTACAATATATCTGTGTCCACTGAGGACATTTTAAGATACCCTTATTTCCAGTCGTGGAAATGAATTCCGAAGGTCTCAATTTCAAGGAGTCATATCAGCATTCTTACATAGCTGTCTCCTAGGTTTAATGTTTTAGTAGCACAGCTTCTCCGCAATTAGTTTTATGCTCTTTAAATGTAAATCAGATGTAAGTCTCTATAAACGCTCATTCTCTATAGCGTTTTGCAGAGTGTTCCCATTGTATTAGGTTCCTCTAGTAGGCAAATAATTCCAAATATGAAAAAAAATAATGGTGTGCATGTGCCAAAACTATAATTTAGCTGTTTGTGATTTATCCAACTTCATTTTTGCCTGGGAAAATGGATTCAATGTGTCTACTTGAAATTAGTTCACAAATAAGAGCTTATTGTGAATGATTAATGAGTGTGGTCCTACTTACATAAGATTAATTCCATCCAAGGTCACTCTATCTCACTGAGAACTTGGGCACTTGCCCAGTGACCCTTTGTGGGTGGTCCTCACTTCTCCAAAATGGGACACCCAACGGGAAGCAGGATCATCCAGCTGCCAAGCATCACGTTCAAACTACTTTCACTTCATCCTTCTCACAACTTCTGTAAGTTTCAATCCCAGAGGAGCTGAGGAGAGACCTGGCTTCAGAGAATTTATTAGCTGCATATCCCTGCATATATAATCACTGGCTCAAAAAGCTTTTATTCAGCATCTACTTCATATCCGGCACTTTGCTAAGCATGATGGGGAGGCAGGAATCATACTACAGATCATTGTTGTTGTTCTAATGAGGCCAATTGCTGATTGCACAGCAGACCCTCATCCTTTTCCTTAGAGACTTTTTGGCATATGTCAATTCAAATGAATAGATCTACAAAGTAATTTTTAAATATGTAGCAAATTTTTAAATATGCGTGCTGGTTAATAGAAGATTTAGAAAATGAGGGAATGAGGCTGAAGGGGTGAGAAAGAACAACTAGAGTATTGGGGTTTTTTTTCCTACCAATAGAAAGAACACAGTTTTCAGATGGATGACATTAGAGGGATAGATAATGTAGCATAAAATTAGGAATGACGATGTTGGAGCTTAAAACCTAGCTATACCACTACCAGGAGTGAATTATTTAACACATTCCTTAATCTCTCTAGGCTTTAGCTTCCTCATCTGCAAGATGGGGATGATGATATCTCAAAAAGTTGTCGCAGTGGTTGTCAGTTAAATGCAAAGCATTTAGAACACTGGCTGACGTAGAATAAGCACTCATTAATATGTGCCACTACAATTATCCAGAACACATTTGCTTTCTGGGGAGAAGCTTTTAACCAAGAGAGACTTCAGAGGTAACAAGCTTGCTTAGTAAAGATATCTATATCAAAAGTCTATATGTGTTTGTTTTCATAACTCAACTCCTAAGTCCCTGACATTAGGAACTGTATCTCTTCCTCTCTATATCCCCAGTTACTGACAAAGTGCTGGAACTTACAAGGTGCTTTATCAATTATTTGTTGAACTGAATTGAATTGGTTAAACTTTTAAATACTTTCAAAGTTGAGAGTGATCCCTCAAATGTTCTCTTTCCGATACCTGAGCCAAAGGAGATGTAAAGCCTAACCATCTAAGATTGAGCAAACATAATTCCCAGGAAGGAAAAACTTTCTCTCACCATGAGATGCCTCTTGCAACAGGAGCAGGATCAGTGGAACTCCTGCAGGTGCCCAGTGTCAGAGCAAGGGCACAGGCAAGGTTCTGTAAACACCGATGCAGAAGATGGAAACCAGCAACAGTCACCGCGAAGCAGGAAATATCAGCGTCAGGGGCTGTGGACGGGGATGGGTGTGGGCATTCCAGTAGCATACAGTCACACGATGGGGAGACCTGAAGTGGGCATGGGTCAGGCATGTGTCCACTGGCCTGCCCAGCATGGGAACATTTGAGGGCAACTCCAAAGGAGGGGAAATTGAGGTGAAGAGTAATAGGTAATTCCTTTCTCTCCTCCCAGATGCTGCTATAGGCATGTGACCCAGGCTTGACCTGGAGACAAAGAGGCCAAGGTGGCTGTTGCCAGTAGTTGTGGGTGGATTGTCCACAGATCCAGGAGCAAGTGGCCACTGGCAGCAGCTTCAATAGTAGCTTCCCAAATTGATGATTGTGTGGCATTTTCTATAGAATTTGCTGCCAAGTATCCTTTGGCTTCTGCCTAGTTTTTGAGCCTCATTCTCAAGACTCCCTGGCTATTCTATGAAATCCCTGATATCCTTTCCAATGCTTTCCTTTTTCTGCTTCAGTTAACTGGAGTCAGTTTTCCTTGTTTGCAACCAACAACTCTGATTAGCACAAGAACAGGGCCAGATGCCTATGTGACTGTCACCCAAACTCTTGATTATCCCAGGTCTGGCGCCCTGTCAGACTTCCTGGCTGTGTGACCTTGAGCATTCTACTTGATCCCAGGTCCTGGGAATAGTGACAGCAACCATCTCAGAGGGTTTTAATGGGATTAAATTAGATAATGAACATGAAGTACTTAGAAGAATGCACAGCACATAGTACTCAACATAGGTTGCCTATTATCATCGCCTGTCAGTAATGAAGCAAGGGTACCAAACGAGACTCAGAAACCTCGTGGCAGTAATTTCATCCTGCTTGTTAACATGTCTCTCTACTATACTTCTCATTAATGGAAATCATATTCGATCATATTTTAATAGCTTCTCTGTAATTTTCTCATGTACCACATGTAAAGGAAAGATTTTTGAAGCATACTTTTATAAACACAAGCATCATGTTCACCCATGTTACACAGCTTCATGGAAATGGAAATAGAAGTTGACTTTTGTTTTCTTTCTGCTCTCTCTCTCTCTTCTATCTCATAATTAGACCGCAGACTCAAATGATACAAGAAACTGGTCTTATGTGTCCTATGTATTCTCACAATGTTAAGCACATAATAGGTGCTAAATATACACTCACTGATTGATAGCCCAGCAATTAATTTGATTGCAAGAGCCATATGGGCCACTACATGGTATAGTTTGTACCCAACCATCTGAAATTCCTTCTGACCTCAGTCTGGTCCCTGTTAGCTAGGACCAGTGACACAAACCACGAAGTCACCCAGAGATAGAAAGATATGGCTCCTAATGATTGCCTGACTCAGGAGGAGAGATCTAATTCAGCTTTCTCCCATGAGTCCCTCGTGCTACCTTACCCTGTTAAATAAACCATAACTAAACTGGCTTTTCCAAGACAGAAGTAGCCAGGGATCGTAACAGTTTTCCTAGGCAGGTTCCCATCCAGTGCTCCACTCATCCATGTTGTGGGCAGCTGTGAGATTTGCTCTTCTGAGCCCCTCAAGAAACACCGGAATGATGAGCTTCAGTATCATTTTTTCTCCTTCGGGAGAACACTGTCACTGATTCCTCTCAGCATACACTTTATTATCGTCCAAGTTCCCAAAGGCACTTGAGAATATGTGATTAAAGGAATTCCCTAATGTCATATATACAATAAATCTAACTCGCTTTATTATCTAGCAAGGTTTTTTTTTTCCCTCCCTCAATCTAATGCTTCCTGGCTAGAGATGAAGTCACTCAGCAAATATCCCTAACTTGACCTTAGTTTTGATGTTGAATTGAGTGTTTGCAGGTCAAATGCCAAATTGCACATTGGCTACTCCTAGATAACAGTTTGGATAAAAAATCTCTTGTATCTTTTGACTATTCTAGTGTCATCCATGTAAACCGAATTCAGAATTCCCAAGCCTTTAAAGCAGAGCTAGAGTTGAAGGTACTGGTAGTTAAAAAAAGACCTCCCCCTCATTGCTATTCAATGCTTCCATTTCCTGTACCCACTTGTAAGTGGGTAAAGAGCATTTAAAGACCCTCCCTCTCTCCTCCACTGGCCTCCATCTTGCATTCTTCATCAGTTTGGACTGCTATAACAAACTACCATAGGCTGGGGGGCTTATAAACAACAGACACTTATTTGTCACATTGTGAAGGCTCGAAGTCTGAGATCAGAATGCCAGCACGATCAGAGTCTGCTGGGGCCCTCTTCCAAATTGCTGACTGCCAACTTGTTGTATCCTCTCCTTGTGGAGAGCATGGAAAGGAAGCTTGAAGCTCTCTCCTGACTATTGTGAGGGCACTAATCCCATTCATAAGAGCTCTACCCTCCTCACCTCATCTCATCTAATCCTTACTACTTCCCAAAGGCTGAAGCTGCTACTAGCTTCTCATTGACAGGCTGGATAGGGTTTCCACATGTGAATGTTGAGGGGTGGGGGGAGACACAAATATTTATCCCATAATACCTTCTCATTCTCTGACCAATTCACCCTCAAAGCTCTAAGTGGTGGAAGGAGGAAATGATCAGGACAAAAAAAACATTCCCAGGGCCTGCACATCTCACCCCTGAGCTTTGCATAAGATGATAAACATGATGAAAAAAAGCTCTCAGGCTCAGAGGACCACTTCTCTGGTAGTAATTTGCCATTTTGAGTTAGTTAATTCTATTCCCATGCTTCCACAAGGCCATATGCACCTTTGTGTCAAAGGTGTACCTTCCATTATAATTGTTGTCTCCTTGCTTACCTCTCCCATGCAAATGAGTGCTCATTATCAATTGTCATGTCTTCACTGCCTAGGATAGGATTTGAGGAATAATGATTAAGACAGATTGCAAAAACCAATAATAAATTCCCTCAATCTGTATATGCACCACTCACCTCTTTGCAAGGGTATTCTGTTGCTCCTACAATCAAGAGGTGGAATTGCTTTCCCTACTCCTTTGATCGAGGTTGACCTTATAATTTGTCCTGACCAATAGAATGAGGCTAGAATGAGGCTCGAATGTGCTAGTTCAGAGCCAAGGACTCCTGAGGCCATGGAGTGGCTGCTTTTGTTCTCATGAAGTGATGCTGCCACCTTGTGAAGAATCCTGGGCTAGCGTCTTTGAGGTTAAGAAGCCACACGCAGCAATGATGATGAACCATTATTCCAGCTGTGGCTCCTTTCACCAACCACTTGATAGTGAGGACCAATTGCTAGATAAGTGAGAGAGGCTCTCTGAGGCTATCCAGCCCCTCCTGGGCCGCCATTTATGAAAGCAGCCATATGGGTGGGCCCAAGTGAGACCAATAGACAAACCACCCAGCTGAGCCCAGTCAAACTGCATACCCACAGAACCATGAGTAAGTAAAACCTTTGTTGTTTTAAGACATTGATTTTTGGCACCTTTTATTACACAGCAATAGATAAATTATTCTGTGAGTATTCAATATAGGTCTGTTAGACAAATGAATAAACGAATCACTTAATTAGGAAAAGAGTGGCAAGTCTCATCTTACTATTGCAATCCCTTGTCCTCATGGCTGGCCCAGCACATTAGCAGAGTGGTTTAGCACCTGCTTGATGTACCAGCTTTATCTGTACTTGTTCATGGTGACGATCACACAGACCTGAAGGAGCTAATTTCCTACATCATGCCATTCCTGAGAAATTCTAGTAGAGTCTTACGTAGAGGAGTCATTAGAACACTTGCCTTCCAAAATCTGTCACTTTTCAAGCTAGGTGGCTTTGGAGCAATTGTAAATTCCCTGATTAAGGTGAACAAGCATCCTGGTTTGCCTGGGACATTACCAGTTTAGTGCCTATCACTCCCAAAGCAACCCAGTTTAAACAAGGAAGTATATGATCACTCTCTTTGAGCCTCAGCTCATTGTAAATGACAAATAATGTTAAACAGGAATACTCACAAGATTGTTTTCAGAACTAAAGAAAATAACACATGTGTAAGTAAAAAGCTCTGTGCTGACAGCATGGAGCCTGCTTGGGATTCTCTCTCTCCCTCTCTCTCTGCCCCTCTCTCATTCATTCTCTCTCTCTCTCAAAATAAATAAATAAACATTTTAAAATGTTACTTCTTGTGGTAGATGACAAATATTGGGTCAGTACAAAAAGTTATTTTTCTAGTGTTTTATTTACTTTTGAGAGAGAGGTGGGGGAGCAGGAGAGAGAGAGAGAGGGAGAGAGAGAATCCCAAGCAGGCTCCACACTTAGTGTGAAGCCCAGCATAGGGCTCAATCCTACAAACTGCAAGATCATAACCTGAGCTAAAATCAAGAGTTGGATGTTTAACCAACTGAGCCACCCAGGAGCCCAAAATAATTATTTTTAAAAATTGTTTTAAAAATGTTATTAGAAATAAGAGAATCATGTTGAAGTGTAGCACATTACAGCCCTGAGGTTTTAAGGTATAAAAAAGTAAATTTTAGGGGAATGTTGCATGAGGGGCAAGGAGACCATTGGCGTGTTCACGAAAGAAGTGAAGGTGGCACGAAAGAAGTAGCTAAAAGGAGGGGGTGTGCAGAGGCAGGACAGAGGCAGGAAAAGAGTGGTCTCTAAATTATATGCAAGATGATCTCTAAATTATATGCAAGTCCTTACTTAAGGAAGTCATGTAGGCACTGGGTCAATGAAGGGAGGCCCACAGCAATGAGACCTCTCAAGTAGCTGTTAGTTTAGAACAAGGCCTGAAAACAAAAGGGAAAAGAGCCACAAAAATTGACTTTTTTCTTATGCTGACAGGGCTAGCCCAGCCTTCTCCATTTTCATCTGGAAGAAGCTATGTTTTAGGTCTAATTCATGAGCAAAAACACTAATGTCCTCCCATTATCCATTGATGGGTACTTTATACTTGTTTTACTGTTGCTTAATAAATAAATTAGAACATAGCTAAACTTGTTCAACAGCCAGTCATTAGTGCAGTTAGATCTACTGTTCAGAAAACTGAAGGGCTATTGACTCTGCTCAGTTTAATGAAGGAAAATGAGTCACTGGAGATCTGGGCAGGAATGACTCATAGCTACACCAGCAGCCTTCTCTCCATTGTAAACTACTTTCCATCATTGGTAGTCAGCAAGAAGCTAAAAGAATGTTGATGTTTCTTTCCTGAATGGTTAACTGCCTGAGTTCAGAGAGACAGAAACTGTGAATAACAGGAAGTCAACATTTCTATCGTAAGGGACCAATTACATAAAAAGTTAAAGGCAGTCAGATTTCTCATTAGCCTTTCAGAAATTAAGTGTGGTGCTGTCTTTAGAGGAGTCAGGAGACCATGTCATAGGAGAATCTCCGGATAACAGGAGTCTATCTAATATAGTAATGATCAGAAAGGAGGAATCCTCTCAAAAATCAACCCACCATATACTGAATTCTACTCTAGCATAATGCTACAACAAAGTTCTAAAGTAGTTTTTTGGCTTGTCACGAGAGCAGCTTCTCTTTTCTGTGCCTCAGTCTTAGAAGAGAGATGGTATTGATTCAGTTATATATGTTATTAATTGGAAAATGAGGAAATTTGTCATTCTTCACACATAGAAGCAATGATCAGTTATAAACAGTGGGATTCTATAAGCTAAAGCTATGGGAAGAGGTGGATTCCTATGAAGAAGGATGGTGGCCTCCAGAGGTACAGGATGATCTCTAAATTACATGCAAGTCCTTACTTAAGGAAACAACAACAACAAAAAATTCTGCTTAGAAACACTCAGACCCCAGACTGTTCTCAGAGTGTGGATATTTATAGGCTTGGAAATGGAATTAAGATAAGTTTCCTTGGGCAATACCACATCTCTATTACTCTTGGCTTCCTGCTGATCTCCATGTTACTGAGACCATCTTGGGAAATGTTTGGAACTCAGATTAGAATTTAATGTTCAAAGAATGATGTGTAACCAAATGATAGATAAATGCAGTAAAACTATCTCAAACTTTTCCTGAAGAGAGAACCTTCTATAACATACCTTAAACTTCAGAAATGTGGAGCTGATACGATGGTAAGCAAGACAGACGTGGCCCTTGTACTCAAGATGCTCATGGTGTAGGAGGGGTACCAGCACACAGACAGCTATTACACACCAAAGTGAGAATTTGGATAGAAATTGCACAAGGTGCTGTGGGAGTACATAGCAAGAGCCCTTACCCAGATTTCAGGAGTCAGGTGAATCTTCCTGTGTAAGTCAGGGTTCTCCAGAGAAACAAAGCCAACAAGATGTATGTATATGTACACCAAAAAGAAAGACCAAGACACACTTTGTAAAGATTGACTCATATGATTTTGTAGGCTTGAAGAGTCCAAAATCTGATGGGGTAAGCCCACAGTGGGGAGACTCAGGTAAGAGTTGCCTTCTCCTGGCAGAATTGCTTCTCCCTCGGGGGAGATCAGTCTTTGTTCTAGTATGGACTTCAGTTGACTGAATGAGGAATATACACATAGGGTCATTTGCTTTCTTCAGAATTCGCTACTTTAAATGTGTATCTCCTCTAAAGAAACACCTTCACAGTAACATCCAGAAAAATGCTTGACCAAATATCTGGATGCCTTAGCCCAACCAGGTTGGCACATGAAATTATTTATTTATATAATAATTTAATTAATATGTATTAATATTTGTCTCCTCACTAAACCCATCAAGAAGCTGCTCCCCATCCCCCCTCCCCCCAGCCCCTGGCAACTATTAGTCTACATTCTATCTCTATGGGTTTATCTCTTTGAGATATTTCATGTAAATGGAACTATAAAATATGTGGCCTTTTACATCTGGCTTCTTTCACTTAATATAATGTTTTCAAAGTTCATCCATGTTGAAACATGTATTAGTACTTCATTACTTTTTCTTATTGAATACTATTCCACTGTATGAATATACCACATTTTTCTTAGTCATTCATCACTTGATGAGCATTTGGGTTGTTCCCACCTCTTAGATATTGTGAAGAGTCCTTATATTGACATTTGTGTACAGGTATTTGTCTGGGTCCCACTTTTAATTCTTTTGGGTCTATTTCTAGAAGGTGAATTGATGGGTAATATGGTAATCCTGTATTTAACCTTCTCAGGAACAACCAAACTGTTTTCCATAATTGTTGTACCTTTTCACATTCCTACCAGCAAGATATGAACATTCTAATTATTCTGTATCTTCATCAGCACTTGATATCTTCCATTTTATTTATTTATTTATTTATTTATTTATTTATTTTTATTTTGGAGAGAGACAGAGACAGCATGAGTGGGGGAGGGACAGAGAGAAAGGGAGTCAGAGAATCCCAAGGAGACTCCACACTGTCAGCACAGAGCCTGATGCAGGGCTTGAACTCATGAAACCGTGAGATCATGACCTGAGCTGAAACCAAGAGTTGGACGCTTAACCGACTGACCCACCCAGGTACCCCAATCCGTTTTTAAAAATTATACCCATCCTAGTGGGTATGAAGTATTACCTCATTGTGGCTTCGGTTTACATTTCCCTAATGACTAACGGTGCTGAGTATCTTTTCATGTGTTTGCTGGCCATTTTTATATTTTCTTTGGAGAAATGTCTATTTAAGTCTTCTGCACATTTTTTAACCAGGTTGTTTATCTTTTTGTTGTTGAGTTGTAAGAGTTCCTTTTATATTGTGAATGATGGACTCTTATCAGATATATGGTCACAAATACTTTCTCCCATTCTGTCACATTTGTTTTTGCCAAATTTCTCCAGGACCTACCACAAGACTGGGCAACAAATATGTGTTGAATGAATAGAAGGAAGGCTAAAAGATGTGAGGAGTCTGTGGAAGGTTTAAAATAACAAACTCAAAGGTATTATCAAGTGCTAATCATAGCCTGAGACTGTGTTCATCTGAAAGTTACAACAAAGGAATTGAGCTTAATAGGCCAGACATAGGTTGAATTTACTAGTGTGCTCTGTTTGACTTTAAATGTTTCTAGGAATAACCTCGTGATAATGTAGAATTATAACAGAGATATGTGAACATTATAATACATTAAGACTGGAACCTCAGGTAGAATTGATACGGACCAGCATGCCATAATGGAGGTTTTTTCTTTGGTTTAGTTTAGTTTTGCTGGCATGACAGTAGTAATATTGCCTTGCTCTTGATCACAGAATGCTTTTTCATTTTCAAAGTGCTTTTCAATCATTAATTAATATTCACAATGTAACTTTTTTAGATCTTTCATTGCATTCCGATTCATACTGGCATAAAATTGTTAAGATTCAGGAAACAGACACACAGAATAGTCCCTTCTTTTCTGTAAGTAGTAGGAAACAAATACATTTGATTTTATCACCAGTTAATATCTATTTTTAATCTTTTCATTTCCTAAGAGCTATTCCATCTAGACTCAAACTACTGAGGTCAACAAGAGAAATTGTAGAGAAAAGTGAAAATAGATCAGAGAATTAAATGTTCCCTTTATCCAAACTCTACTTTTGGAAGACACATGGACTTAGGAAAGACTTTTTAATAATATGGAGAAAAAGGTAATAAAGATCAGTAGTTAAGAGGAAAAGAACAACCTGAAAGACATATCTATAAGAGAAAAAGACAGTTAAACTGGTTTAGGGTTCTAAGAGATATCCCCATATTTTTAAAGCGAAAGCAGAAACTTTGTGTTATGGGGCACCTGGGTGGCTCAGTTAAGTGTCTGACTTCGGCTCAAGTCATGATCTCACAGTTCGTGAGTTCCAAGCCCTGAGTTGGGCTCTGTGCTGACAGCTTCAGATTCTGCGTTTCCCTCTCCCTCTCTCTCTCTCTCTCTCTCTCTCTCTCTCTCTCTGCCCGTCCCCAGCTCATGCTCAGTCTCTGTCTCTCTTAAAAATATACATAATGAATGAATGAATGAATGAATGAACAAATGAAACTTTGTGTTATGGACTGAATTCTGTTCCCCAAAACTCATATGTTGAAGTCCTAGTACTTCATATGTTCATATGAACATATGAAATTCATATATTGAATGCCCCTAGTACTTCAAAATGTAACTACATTTGGAGGTAGAGCCTTTAAATAGGTAATTAGGTAAAACGAGGTCATATGGGCCCTAGTCCAACATGACTGGTGTTCTTTTAGGAAGAGGAAATTAGGACACAGGCATAGAGGGAAAACCATGTGAAGACACAGAGAGAGATTCAAGGAGAGAGGCTTGCAGTGGAACCAACCTTGCTGATGCCTTGATTTTGGATTTCTAGCCTCCAGAATTGTGAGGAAGTAAGTTTCTATTATCTAAGTCTATGGTGCTTTGTGATGGTAGCCCTAGCAAACTAGTATACTTTTCACATAGCATTAAAATTCCTTTATTATTACAACAAGAATCCTTTCCAAAGATATCCCAGTGACATCCACAACAAGTCCTCCAAATAAAAGTTTTTTCCAGGTTGGCTGATGTAATCAACCATTGATTTATTTTTCTGACTTCACTAAACCCTCAAATTAGATCCAACCTAGGATTTTCATAGAAAGAATAAATCAAGAATTGGATTAGTTTAAGCCCATTGGATTTTCAGAAACAATTTTAACTAATATTCAAGTGCCCTAAAAAAAATAATAGTGTTTCCCTCATTTTGTTCCCATTTATGAAGGTTCTCATGACTATGAGAAGCAGAAGGTCACAGATGTCTTTAATGGGCATTTCTGTACATTGTTAAAAGAATACATATATATGTATGTTGTCTTATACTGTACAAAGTACTATTAATCCATTCTCGCTTTGATCTTCACAACAATACTGAGATAAATCAAGGCAGGTGATGTACCTTTTTTTTTTGTACTCATTAAAAAAAAGTAAAACTCACAGAAAGAAAATTACTTCCCCCAAAGTCACACAGCTAGTAGGATCACTGTAGAAGAGACTCAGCTATGTGCTGACCAAACCACTTTTATTTTCATAAAGTTGGCAAACCATGGCTCACTGGTCAAATGACCACCGCCTCTTTTGGGAAATAAATTTTGTTAGAAGACAGTCACATCCATTCATTTGCATATTGTTAGGAATTGCTTTTATCCTACACTGGCAGAAATGAGTAATTAAAACAGAGATTATATGGTCCACAAAGCCTAAAATATTTACTATCTGGCCCTTCCACAGAAAAAGTGTGCTGATCCATGTCCTAGACATACAACTAAACTACATTTCCCTACAACTTCTGTGGCAATTCAGGAATTCTCTCTTCCTTCCTCTGGAGTTGAATGCAAAGGATCTAATTGAGGTTTCCAAGGCTTTAGGGAAAGACACAGTCCCTAGATAAGAGAGAGAACAGAGTGGCATAGAACAGATCCGCACTACAACACAACATTGTTCTAGGACCTGCGTGAGAAACAGAATTTAACTGTATTAAGCCACTAAGGGTTTAAGAGTTTCCACAGCATGTAATTTACCACGTCTAAGAGAATAGAACTTGGTTTGTTTTATTCTAAATCCAGAACTGTTTCTCTTCTTGAACTGTGAAGATGGTAAGGAATAAAAAGGAAGAATGAGCCAAGAACAAGGTCCAGAGCTCAGGATGACATCGCCCGGACTCCTGCACACAGTTGCCCGAGAGCAGAAGTGGCTGGTGGGTTTCATCTCTTGCCCATTCCGACAGTGGACTGCACTTACTGACAAAGATTTTGAGGCCACCTCCAGGCTCCGAGGAAGCAGTGGTACGCAATGCCTACCATGCGAAGAGTGCAAAGAGATGAGACAATCAGGGATTTTGCCATGCACACCTCTGAGAGATACCTGAATGATCAGGAAGCATTTGTTACGTGTAAGAATATGAAAGGGACAGATTTCAATCTGAGCCACATAGTCTAATATGCCGCTATTAATTAACACAAATAGAAGCCTATGCTAAACACCAATTTTAAATGATTTGGTATGGGGGCAGGAGGAGGGAAGGGGAGCTGTTTAACTCAGCGAATTAAAAAATAAAAATTGGAAAAGATCACATAAAGTGATTTTCACCATTTAAGATGTAGTGGGCCTCATACTGGAGGTTTGGCTACACTACGTCTTTCTTTCGTGGAAAATAACAAAGTACATTTCAGGTCACATGGTTCACCCAAGTCACTTATTTGCCACATAGACAGAGACTTCTCTCAGTCATCTTCCCTCATAAAAAAGGAGGGATGACGATGGGGGAGAAGAGAAGAGGGGGCTTATTTACTTTCCCAAGCTTTTCTGCATTTAGTTGGCAGAGTCTTGGAAGGGAGATTCTCGTGGAAAAAAAAAATCCATTTGATCTGGAACAAAACAATTAAGAAAAAGAAAAACAAATTATCTTTATGTCTTCTGCAACTTGGAATTATTGCTCAAACAAACCACGGATCTCAGAACTCTTGCTCATCTTCTGTGTTTTCTCCAGCTTCCTTCCCCAGTGAATGCGGAAATCCTCAGAAATATGGTCTTCTCTGAAGTTTCATTATGTGTCTTTCATGAGTGTTTACTTTTAAGGCAATTATAGTAAATAGAAATGAGGTGGCAATATGCTATTTTCACCCGACCCTCTTTTCCCTTATTTTGGTAACACCATTGTGGGTCATTCTCTCCTTGATGAAAAATTTTCCATCCTGTTTTCCAGCGTATTATTTTTATGTATTTGCCAGGTTGCTTACAGGCACTGCAGCACCAGCGAAAGGTTTGTGAACCATTCGGTAAGTGGTTCCTGCTCGAATGAATTACCTAGCTTTCATGAACAGCCAGGCAGAAGCAAAGCAGGCAGGAAAATAATGAATACATTTGTACCATGGCACTCTCCCCAGCTATGAGCTTCTCACAACCATACAATTTCCCCATGAGGAAAGACAAGATTGCACTGTCATTAGAATAGGTAATCATTAGATTTATCTTTGATATAATTTGTAGCATCTTAAACATTTCTATGTAGCCTCATTACTGCCAGGAGTCCTCTTTAACTGAGATGATAAGTAAATAAAGTAGAAATTACACACCAACAAGAACCTGGAATATGTTGTTTTAGTGTATGTCTGAGAGCTCCCTTCAGCAAACCTAATCTGCACAGCAGTTACCATTATTTCTACCTCAATGAGCATCTCCTAATTGCTGTGTTATTGCTTGTGAAGAAAATATATTATTAAAGTCCACAACTCATGACTTGTTGCACATCTACCCATGAAAAAACTTTCATTTCATCAGCTTTTAATCAGTTTCAAATGGGATGATCAGCAGAGGAGCTCCCCCCTCCTCCTGAATATCTGTTCATTACCATTTCCTAATGTCAATGTACCCTTCTCACAGTCAGGATGCATTCATAATTTATTCAGAGACCTGAAGATTTTATTAAACCAAATCTCTTTAACTCTCCATGAATTGGCTCAAGATGATTTTGGTGGCTTTTTGTAATGAACCACAATTAAAAACTTAAAAGTCTCAGAACCCCCTTTTAGTTGTTCATGTTTTATGCTCTACTGTTGGTCTGCTGCCAGATAATGATCCACAGAGCATTACAATTTTGTATTAATATTATCTTTACAAATACAATATTGCTCAGTGGAGGATGAGGTTTGCAAAGGGTTCTTGCTTCATAGGTATGTGTTAGGTGGTTGTTGGAAATTTTAGGTGATATTTGAAGCTGACATCTTTGTCTCTGGGTTAGTCACCTAAATTCTCAAGACCCATGTTCTTCCTTTCCTGGAGGATATTCTAGAATAAGTTAATCATACCAACTGGCTTTCAATCAATGTGAAATCACAACAGCCTTATGATCTCTGAATGAATTTAAGCAGAATAATAAATTTGAAAAATAGAATGGATTTCATTATTTAATGACCAATTATGCCTTCCTTAATGATTCAAAATAATACAGATCAAGGGCCATAAGCATATATCAATCAATAATATGGCCAATAGCATATATCCTTGCAGAAGTAGTAAATTAGTGTGTTATTGTTCACTTATGTGGGGCGGGGGGGACTTGGAAGAATGATCATCAACAACTCAGTAAATTCCTCCCAACATACATAATTCCAATAAGTATTTGATTTTTCTAGGACCCTTAAGATATCAAAATGACAGGGGTCAGAATTCAGATAAGTTTTAAATATTTAGAAGAGTTGAGAAGCAGAGGTAAAGGGTTTATTGATTAAACACTCTGCTTTAGGAAGGACACACAAGAAGTGGTAAAAGATTAGGCTGGCATTCAGCTAGAGAACCATATTAGCTGAATCAACCAGTACAGTTATCCCAGTAAGTTATTAAATCTTATCTCAAAGGCCTCAAATGTACAGATTTGTTCTATTATCCTTAAGATTCCAGGTCAGTATAGGGGCGCCTGGGTGGCTCAATTGGTTAAGCGTCCACCTCCTGATTTCAGCTCAGGTCATGATCTCACAGTTGTGAGATGGAGCCCACGTAGGACTTGGTGCTGCAAGTGCACCTGCATAAGATCCTGCATAAGATCTCTTTCTCGGGACGCCTGCGTGGGTGGTCAGCTGAGTGTCTGACTTCGGCTCAGGTCATGATCTCATGATTCATGGGTTCGAGTGCCGTGTCAGGCTCTGTGCTGACAATGTGGAGCCTGCTCTGGATTCTCTGTCTCCCTCTCTCTCTGCCTCTCCCCTGCTCATGCTCTCTATCTCTCTCAAAACACTAAATAAACATTTAGAAAATAATTTAAGAAAAGATTCTCTCTCTCTTTCCCCCACCACAACCACCTGTAACACTCCCATGTCCATTAAGAGTCTAGTCAACCCTGTAACTACAAATGTCAGATTGGCTCTATTCTTAAAAAAAGTAGGCTTTTTAAAAGTAATACCAGCCATTGGGGTGCCTGGGTGGCTCAGTTGGTAAGTGGCTGACTCTTGATTTTGGCTCAGGTCATGATCTCATGGTTCCTAAGTTCAAGTCCCATATCGAGCTCTTTATTGACAGCACAGAGCCTGCTTGGGATTCTCTCTCTCTCTCTCTCTCTCTCTCTCTCTCTCTCTCTCTCCCTCCCCCTCTTGGTCTGCCCCTCCCCCACTCGAGTGTGTGTGTGTGTGTGTGTGTGTGTGTGTGTGTGCGCGCGCGTGTGTGTGTCTGTGTGTGTCTGTGTGTGTGCGCGTGCGCATGCATGCTTTTTAAATAAATAAATAAACTTAAAAAACAAAACCACCATCCTGTTGGGAAGAAGACCACTCTAGGCCAGAGTGGAAGACCACTCTAGGCAAGGGAGGAAGATCCTATAGAATTTGTTTCATGAAGCTTTGCCTTCAGCTTTTTGCAAATTCCACAACAAGAAACAAACATAAGAGCTCTGCCTCTGAATTTTCCACAAAGACAGTATTAAATATATTATCTCTGCTAGTAGAGTATATGGTTAAGAGGATCAGATCTATAATCATACCACCCAGATTCAAATTCTGACTCCATCATGTACCATTTGGATGACTTCTTGCAATATTTTGCTTCAGGTTCCTTATCCGTAATGGACACAATCATACTTTCTATCTTCTGGACTTGTGGAAATTAACAGAATAATTGCATATGAAGGAAGCCCTTAGAACAATTAGTAAGGAGTGCTCAATAAATGTTAGTTATTATTCACCCAATGGACAGATACTTAATGGGTGCCCACTATATTTTAGATATTCTATAGGACTGGAGATTTAGCAGTGTAGTGAGCAAAACTGACTAAAATTTCTGCCTTTTGGGGGCCCATTTCAGTCAATAGACAAATAAGTAAAATATATAGTATGAAAATGATATTCTACCAAATGGTTTAAGTGCTATAGAAAAATATTAAGGCAGTAGGAACATAAGGAACACTGAAGTTATAATCTTACATGCAGAAAGAGGAGAACTCATTAAGAAGGTGACATCTGAGGGCAGACTTAAAGGAGATAAAGGAGTGGGCCAAAGAGATATCTGAGGGAAGACTGGTTTGTGCAGAAGAAATAGTCAGTAAAAAATCTCTGATGCAGAGCATGCCTGATGTGCTCTAGAAATAGCACAATAAATATTAGCTGCTAGGGTTTGGGATATATTTGCATTCCTAAACTTCTTTAAGAATAGAGACCATATCTATTATTTCTTTTCATCTATCATGAGGCTTGGTTCAGTACTGGGTGGAAAGTAGAAGGGTGTTTCTTATAATAAGTTGCTGACTCTCTGCATCAGAATGACACCACTTGTCAAAAAACAAAAAACAAAAAAACAAAAAAAATAAAATAAAGTAGCCCCCATCTCAGATCTACAGAATCTTTGACATTGGATCCCTGGGATCTGCATTCAGATCTTACCAGTAAACGCATGCTGGTCTGATTGATTTCTTTTTATTTCTATACAGATCCACAGATCCATGCATCTGCATTACTCTAGCCCTGCCCTGCATCTGCCCTACAGATGGATGAACTTGGAATCTACTTTGGAGAGAGATGCAGTATTTGATAAAAGCCAGAAAGCATGCTGGCATACATTTACATTGGATGAAGTACCAATTCCACTTAGCTATAGCATGAAATGCTTCTTTTATTTGCATGGGAGATCAACCATATAAGGCATAATAACTTCTTTCAAAAGTTCATTGCTAGTCCCTTACTAGCTTCTCCCAGCAGGGATGGCTGGCAGCTCTTCTTGCAGTAAGTGGAAAGCCATAGTCTGTCAAAGCATCAAGCACTAATGAAATAAACAAAAACTTTCCTTACCTGAGGCAGGTGCGAAAGCCTGCTACTCTAAGTGCCCCCACTGGACACAATTTAGACTTGCTTTCAAATGCTAAAAAACAAATAGGTTCTCCTAAGTGCAATTAAAGCTCAGCCACACATTGAATCTATTGATACTGATGGAGTTATTTTGATTCCAAGGCTCTTAAGAATTGTTCCTGAGAACATCCCATAATTTGGTAATTATTATCTTATGCTAATATATGACAAGGAATGTTAAAACCATTCATGAGCTTCCTAGTCTTTTTTTAATAATCTTGAATCAATACTGACTATTTCTCCAAAGGACAAAGTAGTTGCGTGCCGTTATAGCGCAGTATGATTTGATTCAAATGATTAAATATACCGTTTTAATAAGATGTATTTCCATATTAAGAATACTTTATACCCCTCCTGTTCCACAGCTCCCCTTCCTTACTCTGGAATAAAAGCCAAATTCCCAGCCCATGCCAATTATTTTACTATTCCTTTTGACTTAAAGATTGTATTGAAGAGGTTTTGTTCTATTGTGTTATTTGAGCCATACTCACAAATAACTCCAGTTCTTACCATCAAAAATTTACACTGTGGGCAAATGAAATTTCTATGGCAGGATGACAGAGGATACTATTAATCAGTGTTCCAGGGCAACAGGCTTATCCCAGGGCCATCCCCAGCAAACCAGGAAGTATAGTCATCGTGTCTACAGGCATCCTTTTAGACTTAAAGAAATAAACATAAAAAATTGTGGGGTCAGGAACGTTCTCAACAACATTGCGCATAATATCTCTTCTAGAGGCCGATTAATATGCATCCCATGCCCACATAACTTAGATTATTAGCAGAGAGAACAAAAGGCCAGCAATCTTCAGCCAGGAAAGGAGAGTTGAGAATGTAGGACAGGAGGGGTGCCTGGGTGGCTCAATCGGTTAAACATCCAACTTCAGCTCAGGTCATGATTTCAGATGCTGGAGCCTGCTTCGGATTCTGTGTCTCCCTCTCTCTCTCTGTCCCTCCCCTGTTTGTGCTCTCTCTCTCTCTCTCTCTCTCTCTCTCTCTCAAAAATAAATCAACATTAAAAAAAAATTAGAATGTGTGACAGGACATCACCAACTAGGGCAATATGGTAGAAGAAAACTAACAACTGAGGAGCATATAGTCCCTAGGCTCCTAAGCCTAAAGAAGGATGTTTAAGAAGATGCTGAGAAACAATGGCCCATGAAAAAGATAGAAGAGGATATTTAAGATAGGCCTGACCTATTGTCTTTTCCCCTCATGTGGAAGAATTCAGGATGCTGTGCACAATATTCAAGCCCTTGAAGTTCCTCCCACCTAGCCCTTCACCTTTCCCCATCATCTCTCCCTACCTGAACTCTTCATTCTCTCTTGGGTCCCCAAAACCTAAGTGATTGCAACAGGCACATCGCTCAAACTGGAATATGGCAAATAGCTTTGCTCCCGACCCATAAAAGGCCACTAAGCAGAACGCACCTCATAATCATTCTCGACAGCAACTAATGATTTATTATTATTGATCAATGTGATAAAAGCTACTTGTTTGTGATTTTTTTAATGTTTACTTATTTATTTTGAGAGAGGAAGAGAGCACGAGCGGTGGAGGGGCAGAGAAAAATAGAGAGGGAGAATCCTAAGCTGGCTCTGGGCTATCAGTGCAGAGCCCTTATGGCACTCGACCCCACAGACCATGAGATCATTACCTGAGATGAAATCAGAAGTCGGATGCTCAACCAACTGACCCACCCAGGTGCCCCATTGGTGATTTCTGACCATGCCCCAAACCAGGGTCATGCCAACTTCCATTGTCCATGCCACTTAGTGGTAGAGATTGGAAATTACACTGTGTCATGGCAATGAATCATCATTTAGCTGATGAATTCTTTGTTACACATGGCTGCTTTGAGTTTACTTAACATCAGAGGCAACTTTGATATGAAAACATTACTAAAATATACAAGAATGTAATCTGCATAAGATAAGTTAGATGAGCCTGTTGTGCTCATCTAACACAAAGCCTGGCACTTAGTAGATGCTTACTAAGTATTTGATGATTGATTGGTAGAGAGAAAGACTTTCAAGAAACCATACAACCCAATAAATTATAAATTTATGGGAACACAGATGAGGGAAAAGTAATTTTACTTATGAGGAATTAGAAGAAGAGACAGAGAACTAACATTTGAGCTGTGTCATAAAGGATAACTAGAAATTTAATAGAATAGAAAAATAAAACAGGAGACAAACATTTTCAATAGAACAGGAGAAATAAGAATAAAGATGTGGAAGTGCATTGGCTTTTGATAAAACAGTCAGAATAGTGAACATTTTGGGTAATGATATAACTCTAGAAGAATAATAGGCTAAGATTAGGTTTTGCAAGATCTTGTAAACATGCTAAGAAATTAGGACTTAATCTTATAAGAAATGACAGTGCAGAAAGGAGAAGGGTCCCTCAGACACAGCTATTACACTTTTAAACATTTCTCCTTAAGATTAAATAGACAAGTGTGTAAAGACATTTGTTCAGGAATGTTTATCACAAAATTTATTACAATATTTGAAATTCTAAGTAACATAAATGGCCATTAAAGGGGGTTGAAAATTAAAGGAATGATAGCCCGCCCATAAAATGTAACCACTAAAAATGATGATGATGATCTTTATTTATTGATATGGAAAAAATAGCTACACTATATTAAGGGGAAAAAGGAGGCTACAAAATATGCAGAGCATGATCTCATTTTTGTTTTGTTCTATTTTGTGCTAGGTGATAAATGCATAGAAAAGATTCTGGAAGGATATATACCAAAATGTTAGCAATGGTTATTTCTGGGTAGTGTGATTATAGAAAATTTTTATTTCTTTGGTTTATATATGTAGAGTTTATATAGATGTATGCTATATGCATATATCTATATTGTCTATTTTTTACAACGTGCATGTATTATTTTTATCATCAGAAAAAAATAATATATTTTTAAAGAAGTTCATTTTATTGATAACTTTATTTACCATATGAGATTACTTCATTTTTCTCTTTGTTCCTGTGTCTCTGATTCTCTCTGTTAGGTCATAAATATCTAAATCTATCTTTCATGGTCATCTTCACCCTGGCTGGGAACACTTGAGGGCAATTTACTTAATTGTTCCTAAGTGCCTGAATAGTGTTGCAAGAAGTTTGGCAAGAAAATAGTATTCAACTTTCAGAATAATAATCACATTATGAAATTACAGGTCCAACTGAAACCTGGTAAGAGTATTGAATGAAGAAAAGTAGTCACTAAAATCTATAAGACATTGTAAAGACACAGGAAGGAAAGCAGAAGGCAGTCCAAATGAGGGCATAATTGAGTTCAATGACCATGGTGGGAAAGAAACCTTCACATTTTAACAATGGTTGTATAAAACTGCGATAATTGCAGACTGCAGTCAGAAAATGAGGAGATCAGATCTGTCAGAGAGCATTAAACATCAACTCTTCAGGGACCAATTAGAATCTATACCAAGACAAAAGTAAATTCAAGCCATAAACTGAGTCTATCCTGGCTCTCCTAGAGCTCACATACAAAAGACCAAAGAGTTCTGATGGCATAGGTGAAATACATAGAGCAGGGCAAGAGATCACAAAAACATATCTTTCTCAAATTTAAAAAAACATGAATGATAAGCTGGGAAGATGAGTTTATGAAATTCTCACTCAGAAAGAAGCAGAAAAGAAAGCAAGATGTTTAGGGAATTCCTTACCCACACTTGAATTATTTTTAAATGAGATGGTGTATATAACACCTACTTTATTATGATTAACAATATTTACTTAATAAAAAGGCACTTGTAGTTCACTACTATTTCCTTAGTGACTAGAATAATGCTGGGAACATAGTAGATGCTCAGTAGATGTTTATATTATGAATTTTCCATTAATGATTTTTAGAAGGAAATGAATTTTAAATGATTGATTTAGACAAATAATAAATCTGAGAACTCAGGGTGCCTGGGTGGCTTAGTCGATTGAGCATCTCACTTAGGCTCAAGTCATGACCTCATGGTTCGTGGGTTTGAGCCATGCGTTGGGCTCTGAGGTGACAGCCCAGAGCCTAGAGCCTGCTTCAGATTCTGTATCTCTGTCTGTCTCTGCCCCTCGCCTGCTTGCACTCTGTCTCTCTCTCCCTCTCTCTCTCAAAAAATAAACACTTAATAATAATAATAATAAATCTGAGAACTTAAAAATAATGATTCTGGTGAAATATATTAAATTCTTGATAATAAAGACATGAAGTATGAATAATTGAAAAGTCACTTACTTGTTGCTGAAACATAATGATCTCAAAGGCCACTTTAGTATTCTATAATGATAGGTAGAATGGAGTTGCAAAGTCTGGGACTGAAAATCAAGTGTTTGAATCCTGGGTCACCACTTAACTCTGTGACTTTGAATGAGTAAATTATTTACCTCATCTTTAAAATGAGGATGATAATATCTGCCCTACGCATATGGGCACTTTGATATTCAAACTAAATCACACGTATTTATACTGTAAATTGTTAAAATTCTAAATAAGAGATCTTTTGGTATAGAAGAGGATTTGGGGGGCAACTTTTCCTCCATTATATTAGGTTCAACAAAGGCCTTGAAAATTGGGTGGTGGAAAAAAACAAACGGTTATCTTCCATTAAGAGCATTACAATCATTATCTCTTTACTCCAAAACATAAACAGTATCCTAATTTTAGGGATGAAGAACTGATGTTTAGAGAGGGCTGTACAACCTGTAACTGGTGAAGTGATTAATTCAGTATTAAAATGCATTCCTTTGCTGTGTACTGCTGTGACAAATTACCACAGAGTTGCTGAAAACAGAAATTTATTCTCTCACAGTTTTGGAGGCTAGAAATCTAAAATCAGGGGTCAGCAGAGTTAGTTCCTTCTAGAAGCTCTGAGGCAGAGTCTGTTCCAAGCTTCTCTCCTACTTTCTGGTAGTTACCAGAAATCTGTGGTATCCCTTGCCTTGTAGACACGTCACTCCAATCTCTGCCTCTATTTTCACATGGCATTTCTCCCATGTCTTTATCATCTTCTCATAAAGACACAAGTCATATTGGATTAAGTACACCTACACCAGTCTGACCTCGTCTTAATGAATTACATCTGCAACAACCTATTCCTAAATAAGATCACATTTTGAGGTACTGGGGGTTAGGACTTTAACATGCCTTTCTGAGGAGACACAATTCAACCCATAACAAATGGGTATCCTCAAAACTTCAGGTTATTGAAAATTAATCAAATTAACCAGTTATTAAATGGGTAATTTTATAGGTTGAGTCACAAGAAGAGGAAAATCTATAGCAGTCCAAACTTCTGTCAGTAGCCATCAGTCAGCAAAAGTATTTAAAATCTAATAGAGGCAAGGTTAGAAGAAAATTACAATTTTAAAAAGCACCCAGTACAGCTCCTAATTGTATTAATTCTATGTAAAAAGCACCTCAAAAAAAAAGCCTGTAAAGTTACTAGCCTACTGTTGTATTCAGATAAACAGTTTAATTACCATGTAAGATGGGACTCTAACCCCATACATCTACCCACATGCAAATCATCCTGAAGATTACTTTCCAGAGAATTGAAATCTGGAGGAGAGAAGCCCCTCATTCTGTCATCAATGTGTGTTGATTTCAGTGAAGCATAAAGGCACCCAAGCACAGAAAGGTAGGTGGTAGGAGTAGAAGGCTTGTCATTACCCAGCAGTATAGATTGTGTTATTGTGTCTGACCCTGAGTTCTGCATGGTCAACCACCTCTGCATTGAGTACCCAGGGGATAATTCATCATAAATGAAAATGTTCTTGGTAAAGGTGGGGGAGGAGTCAGTGGTCATGGCGAGAGCCGGGATTTATGACATTATAATAAGTTAATTAACTGCTGCACTCATTGCTTCTTAAAGAATGAGAATAGCATCTAAATGAACATGCTTATTAGGAAAGATATCTTAAGGCATACCAAATGCTTGTTAGGGAAGATGTCTTAAGATGAATTAAAATACAGAGTTTTATGAGGTCTGGGCCTACACATTAGTCATAAGAACTAGAGAATTATAGGCTAATGATGTCATAAAGATCTGATTGGGTTACATTTGTGAGCATGTGCTGAAATGGCCAGTTCAGGAAGATCAAGGCAGCCCTACCAGGAATAAGTTAATTTTACTACAAAATAACCAGTATACATGGATATTTGGCAAGATTCCGAAACTCGTGAACACGAGGTTAATAAATGGGGAGAAAAATCTTGATGCACTGTTTTGAGTCATTTCAATACAGACATAAGAAATCATTTTAAAAAAGAAGATTATTTAAAAATATTTTATAAGAACAATTATACACAAAAAAGCAAGGGGAAAATGTTCCGAGAATGTATGCTGCTGTAGGCCACTGAAAATCTAATCAAGAGAAAAGGATAAAAATTTCACAAAGTTTTTAAATGAAAAGTGGAACATAACAGAAGATTTAGAGTCTAATGTGGTTGTATATTCATAAATTTCAAAATATCAAGGAATTTAATGCATTATGTGAACTAAAATATATGAAAATTAACACAACGGTTAAAAATTAAAATGAGTTGAGAAAGTTATCCATAAGCCACATCTGAGCCTCTAGAAAAGGAATTCGGGCTCATAATAGATGTACTAGTAAATTCTCTCAAACTTTTAAGGAACAGATCTTTGCCACGTTATATTATCTGTTTCAGAGAATAGAAAAAGATTAAAAGTAATTCAGATAATTCTAAGAAGAAACATATCTTAATTTTTGCATTTCTAATATATTCCAGGAAAAAAAATGTAGCTGAATATCACTTAATAAAGATAACAAAAGACCCAAACAAAATGCTGGCAAATAGAAATTAATAATATAGTTAAAGAGTTTATTATAGAAATCTATTAATAGTATAAAATTAGGAAATCTATTAATATATAACATTAATAGATTTAAATTCAAGCCAAAATATAAAAGATAACCATCTTAATAGTAGTATACTATCTTTAACATATCTTTAAGACATCTAATTCAAACCATCAGCCAACATTTTATTTGACAGTGAAAATAACAGAATAATTCTCAATGAGATATGATTAAAATAGATATGTCAAATTGTTATTATTTAATATTAATATAACTAATGATAACACTATCTGACATTTATTGAGTTCTTATGTTATGCCAGTAACTGGTTAAAAGATATACATGTTATTTATTTAACATTATTTCAAAAGTTCTTAAGACACAAAACACAAAACTACAAGTGTTAGAAAGAGACAAAATGTGATTATATACAGTTGACTGGCTTTTAGAGCATAAAAATAGAAAAAAATAAAATGAAAAGCTATTAGAATTCATTAAAGTTTGTTATAACAGCCAGACAAGAGATAAATATTTTCATATACCAAATAACAATGTAATAGGAAAAAATGTAAATCAAAAAGAGAGCCCATTTATAATCACAAAGCAAAATTTAAATTAAGAAAAAATAATGTCTTATATGACAATAAATGCAATACTTCACTGAAAGATAAAAAAGGAAGAAAAAAAACTTAATAAAAGAAAAGCCTAACATATTCCTAAGCGGGAAACCTTAATTTTTATGAAATAAAAGTTTTGCTCAAAATGTTTAGTTCATTTATTAAAATTTTATTTCCAATCCAAATGGAGTTTTTCTTCTGGAGTTTAACCAACTGATTCTAAAATCAATTTGAAAATATGGATAGAAGAGTCATAATTGTTGTAAAGACAGATCAATGTTGTTTATTTATTTTATTTTGACTTCAAGTTTTTATTTAAATTCTAGTTAGTTAATGTATATGGTAAAATTGGTTTCAGGTGAAGAATTTAGTGATTCATCACTTACATATAACATCTAGTGCTCATTTCAATAAGTGCCCTCCTTAATACCCATCATCCATTTGACCCATTCCCCCACCAACCTCCCTTCATCAACCCTGTCTCTTCTCTATAGTTAAGAGTCTCTTACGGTTTGCTGCCCTTTCTCTCTTTTTTTTCCCCTCTTCCCTTATGTTCACATGTTTTGTTTAAATTTCACATATAAGTGAAATCATATGGTATTTGTCTTTCTCTGACTGACTTATTTCACTTAGAATGATATACTCTAGCTTCATCGACATCATTGCAAATGGAAAGATATCACTCATTTTGATAGCTGAGTAATATTCATATATATATTCATATATATATAATATTATATATATAATTATATATATAATAATATATATATATCCATAATCTTGCTATTGTCGAAATGCTCCAATAAACATTAGGATGCATGTGCCCCTTTGAATCAGTATTTTTTTATCCTTTGCGTAAATACCTAGTAGTGTAATTGCTGGACCATAGAGTAGTTCTATTTTTTACATTTTGAGGAACCTCTATGTTGTTTTCCAGAGTGGCTGCACCAGTTTGCATTCCCAACAACAGTATAAGAGGGTTCCCCTTACTTTACATCCTCGCCAATATCTGTTATTTTCTGTGTTGTTAATTTTAGCCATGACAGGTGTGATGTGGTATCTCATTGTGGTTTTGACTTATATGAGTGATTATGAGTGATGTTGAGCATCTTTTCTGGAGGACAGAGATTAATTTTAACAAAATATTAAAACACATAAAACTAAAGAAATTAGAACGTATCAGTAAGTATAAGAAAATACAGATCAGTAGGAAAGAATAGGTCAGTAAAAATACACCTCATTATACATACACATTCAGTATTTGAGTAGACCTGTATGACATAGCAGAGGAAAGATAAAATTTTAACCAAAAATAATCATAACTTATCTACAAGAGGAATATAACATTTAATTTATTTTAAGCCTATAATGAGAGAAGGAATTTGTAAACTGAAAGTCAATTGGAAGACAGAAAAGTAGAGGGGAGGGAAGGAAAAGGCAATGGAAGACTTTTATAAATTAAAATAATTGTTTAAAAAAACATTTGTTAATGTCTTAATGGGGGTCATGAGATCCAGCCCCGAGTCTGGCTCCACAATGGGTGTTAAGCCTGCTTAAGATTCTCATTTTCCCTCTGCCCTTTCCCCACTCATGCTTAATCTCACTCTCACTCTCTCTCTTTCTCTCTCTCTCTCTCAGAAGAAAGAAAGAAAGAAAGAAAGAAAGAAAGAAAGAAAGAAAGAAAATTAGAACTAGAACAAAGTGAAAGAACAGACTACCTAAAAACTGTACCAGAAAAATACAGAGCAGGATTAAAAGATAAGTTAAGGAAAATACTTGTGGAGAATGCACAAAGAGATGATGTCTTGGGGGTTCCAGTTCAAGATGGTGATGTAGGAAAACTCTGAACTCATCTCCTCCACGGAAGACACCAAATCACACTTATTAATAAAACAATTGCTCCTGAAGAAGAACTGAGGGCTGACTGAACAGCTACAGAACTACCCAAGACAGAGAGAGTGGCAAGAGAACAGCAAGAGAGAGACAGACAAAGTACCAGGGAAGCCCCACCCTCAAGAATGTCAGTGGAGAGGGGACAGATCCCTCTGTCCTTGGGCACAGAAGAAAGCTGTGGTTTAAAAGAGCAACTAGCATATAAAAGAAACAGCAGAACTCTGACAAATGGCAGAGGAGATACAGGTAAGTTCTCCTGGTCAGGATTGGAGAATGACACAGTTTACATTGCCACCACCTCAAAAGCATAGACTGGAACAGTGTTCAGACACCATGGCAGGCAGGTCAGATTGTCACAGAGGGCTTGCAACCTCAGCAAGACCACACCAGCCACCCTGTGGTACTGGGGCACAGAAAACGAGCCATGGTTTTATGTTTGTTTGTTTTTTTAATTTTTACTGTCTTATTTTATTTTATTTTTTTTACTTTTTAAAATTTGTCTTGTCTTTTTTATTTTTATTTTTCTCTTTTCTCTTTCTTCATTTTCCTTTTGTCTCTTTTTCTTTTTTTATTTTTTCTTTCTCCTTTTATTTTACTATTTTTTTTCTTTTTTTTCTTTTGTTATTATTAGCTTTTAAAAATTCTCTCTGTAAAATGCCATGGCTTAAAGGACTAGCATATACGGCTACTTCTCCAGTCAAGCAGCAAAACTCACCAAGCACACACAGTCTGCATAGGGGTAACCATACACAGGGCCCCTCCTTCAACTTTAGAAGTAGTCATTTTGCCTAATCCATAGAAACAAACAGAGAAAGTCAAGCAAAATGAGGAGACAGAGGAATGTGCTCCAAAAGAAAGAGCAAGAAAAAAGCACAGTAAAATAATGAAATGAGAGAGATAAACAATATACTTGATAAAGAACTTAAAATCATGATCATAAAGATACTCACAGCATTGGAAAAAAGAATGAAGAACTTAGTGAGAACTTTAACAAAGAGATAGACAATATTAAAAGAACCAAGGGTGAAGAATACAATAACTGAAATTAAAAAAAAAAAACACTAGAAGGAATCCACGGTATTAGAGAACGCAGAAAAATGTATCAGCAATCTTGAAGATAGTAATAGAAAACACACAAGCTAAACAGCAAAAAGAGAAAATAACTTTTAAAAATGGGGATAGATTAGGAGGTCTCTTGGACAACATCAAGGAAACAAACATTTGCATTATAGGGGTCCCAGAAAAAGAGAAAGATGTAGAAAACTTATTTGAAAAAATAATAACTGAAAACCTCTCTAACCTAGGGAGGGAAACAGACCTCCAAGTCCAAGAAGCACAGACAGTTCCAAACAACATGAACCCAAAGAGGTCCACACCATGGCACGTGATAATTAAAATGTCAAAGGTTAAAGATAAAGAGAGGATCGTAAAGGCAGTAAGAGAGAAAGAAAAGTTACCTACAAATTGAGAACCTATAGGACTATGAGTTGATTTTTCACAGAAACTTTATAGGCCAGAAGGGAGTGGCATGATATATACAAAGTGCTGAAAGGAAAAAAGCTTCAACAAAGAATACTTTACCTGGCAAGGTTGCCATTCAGATTTGGAGGAGAGATAAAGAGCTTTCGAGAGAAATAAAAGATAAAAGAGTTTATTACCACTAAAACAGCTTTACAAGAAATGTTAAAGGAACTTATTCAATGGAAAAGAAATGGCCATAATTAGACACAAGAAAAATATGACTAAATATATAAAATATGAGAACATATACATAAAATGTGGAGAAGGGAGTAAAAAGGGAAGAGAAGAGGAAAAAGTCTTTTTTCTTTTTCTGTTTTTTTTTAAGAATGTGTTTGAACTTAAATGACCATCAAATTTATATGTGCTGCTATTTACTTAAAATGTTATATATGAACCTCATGGTAACCACAGATCCAAAATCTATGACAGATACACAAAAAAGAAAAAGAAAAAAAGCAAAAAAAAAATCCACTATAGATACTCATCAATCACAAATACAGACAATAAGAGAAGAAAAAAGGAACAAGCAAGAACTACAAAACCAGAAAACAAATTATATACACTATAAAACCAGAAATAAATCACACACACACACACACACACACACACACAAACTGGAAAAAAACACATACACATGAGGACTAAAGAACATGATATTAAACAACCAATGGGTCAATGAGTCAATCAAAGAAAAAATAAAAAAAATACATGGAGACAAATGAAAATGAAAACACAATGATACCAAATCTCTGGGACATAGTGAAAGCAGTTCTAAAAGGGAAGTATATAGCAATACAGGCCCACCTCAAGAAACAAGAAAAAAATTAAGTAGACAATCCAACCTTATTCTTAAAATAAGAAGAAAAAGAGCAAACAAAACCCAAGGTGAGTAGAGAAATGAAATAATAAAAATAAGAGGAGAAATAAATGACACAGAGACTAAAAAGACAATAGAAAAAAAAAACAGTGAAACAAAGAGCTAGTTCTTTGGAAAGATAAACAAAATTGACAAAGCCTTAGCCAGTCTCAACAAGAAAAATAAGAGAGAGGACAAAAAAAATCAGAAATGAAAGAAAAGTAACAATTTGGTGTCACAGAAATACAAAAAAATTTAAGAGTATACTATGAAAAACTATATGCCAACAAACTGGGCAACCAAGAAGAAATGGATACATTCCTAGAAACATACAATCTTTCAAAACAGAACCAGAAGAAATAGATAATCTGAAGACACTTATTACAAGTAACAAAATTGAATTGGTAATCAAAAAACTACCAAAAAATGAAAGTTCTGGACCAGATGGATTCACAAATGAATTCTACCAGACATTTAAAGAAGAGTTAATATCTATTCTCCTCAAACTATTCCAAAAAGTAAAAGAGGAAAGAAAGCTTCCAAATATATTCTATGAGGCCAGCATTACCCTGATACCAGACAAAGATATCAGGAAAGAGAGAGAGAGAGAGAGAGAGAGAGAGAGAGAGAACTACAGGCCAATATTCCTGAAGAACATAGATGCAAAAATCCTCAACAAAATATTAGCAAACCACATGAAACAACACATTAAAAAGATCATTCACCATGATCAGGTGGAAGTTATTCCTGGGATGCGAGTATGGTTCAATATTCACAAATCAAAGTCACATACCACATCAACAAAATGAAGGATAAAATCATATAATCATCCTAATAGGTGCAGAAAAAACATTCGACAAATTTCAACATGCACTTATGGTGAAAACTCTCAATATAATGGGGTTAGAGGGAACATGCCTCAATGTAATGAAGTACATATATAAAAAAACCTACAGCTAACATCACCCTCAATGATGAAAAACTGAGAACTTGCCCTCTAAGGTCAGGAATAAGACAAGGATGCCTACTCTTGGCATTTTTATTCAACATAGTACTAGAAGTCCTAGCCACAGCAATCAGACAAGAAAAAGGAATGAGACATCCATTTTGGTAAAGCAGAAGTTAAACTGTCACTATTCACAGCACAATACTACACATAGAAAATCCTGAAAATTCCACCAAAAAAGTACTAAAAGTAATAAAATAATTCAGTAAAGGGATAGGATACAAAATTAATATCTCTAAATTGACAGCATTCTTATATACTACCAAAAAGGTCATAGAAAGAAAAATTTTTAAAAAATAACATCATCTAAAATTGCACCAAAAAATGAATAAATAAAATACCTAAGAATAAACTTAACCAAAGAAGTGAAAGACCTGTACTCTGAAAACTATGAAACACTGATGAAAGAAATTGAAGATGACACAAACAGAATGGAAAAATATTCTATGTTCATGGATTAAATAATTAATATTATAAAAATGTTCATATTACTCAAAGCAATCTACTAATTCAGCACAATCCTGATCAACACACCAACAGCATTTTTCATAAAACTAGAACAAATAATACTAAAATTTGTATGGAACCACAAAAGACCCCAAAAACCTAAAGCAATCCTGAAAAAGAAGAACTAAGCTGGAGGTATTGCAATTCCAAATTTCAAAATATATTACAAAGCTCTAGTGACCAAAACTGTTCCATACAACTGGCACAAAAATAGATACATAGATCAATAGAACAGGGTAGAGGCTCCATAAATAAACCCACACTTATATCATCAATTAATCTATGACAAAGGAGGCAAGAATATACAATGGGAAAAAGGCAGTTTTTTTCAATAAATGGTATTACATGTAAACAAATGAAACTGGACTCCTTTCTAACACCATACACAAAAATAAGTTCAAAATCAATTAAAGATTAAAGACCTAAGTGTGAGTCCAGAAACCATAAAAATCCCAGAAGACAACACAGGCAGTAATTTCTCTGACATTAGCCATTCATCATGATGTCTCATGACATCAACATTTTTATAGACACATCTTCCAAGTCAAGGAAAACAAAAGCAAAAATAAACTATTGGGACCATGTCAAAATAAAAACTTTTGCACAGCAAAGAAAACCATTAATGTAACAAAAAGACAAACTACTGAATGGGAGAATATATTTGCAAATGATACATTTGATAAGGGATTAATATCTAAAATATGTAAAAAAAAAAAAAAAACTCATACAACTCAGCACCAAAAAAAAGTACAAAACAATCCAATTAAAAAATGGACAGAGGATCTTAACAGACATTTTTCCAAAGAAGACATACAGATGCCAAACAGACACATGAAAAGATGCTCAACATCACTAATCATCAGGGAAGTGCAAATAAAAACCACAATGAGATATCCTTTCTCACCTGTCAGAATGGCTGAAATCAAGAAGACAAAAAACAAGTGTTGGCCAGGACATAGAGAAAAAGGAACCCTTGTGCAGTGTTGGTGGAAATGTAAATTGTGCAGCTACTGTGGAAAATAGTATGGAGGTTCTTCAAAAAATTAAAACTAGAAATACCATATGATTCAATAGTTCCATTATTGGGTATTTATCCATGGAAAATGAAAACACTAACTGAAAAAGATATATGCTCCCCATGTTTATTGCAGCATTATTTACAATAGCCAAGACATGAAAGCAACCTAAGTGTCCATCAACAGAGAATGGATAAGGGAAATCTGGTATATACACACAATGGAATATCACACAGCCATAAAAAGGGATGAGATCATGACATTTGAGATAACATGGATGGACCTAGAAGGTATTTTGCTATGTGAAATAAGTCAGAATGAGAAAGGCAAATACCATATGATTCCACTCATAAATGAAATCTTTAAAAAATGAATAAACAAATAAAAAGCAGAATCAGAACTATAAATACAGAGAACAAACTGATGGTTGCCAGAGGGGAGAGGCATGGGGCGGGGGTGGGAAAAAATGGATAAAAAAGGGAGGGAGACACGGGCCTCCAGTTTTGAATGAGTAAAGGAATAAAAAAGCAGGAATAAAAAGCAGAGCATAAGGAATATATTCGATGGTACTACAATAGCAATGCAATGGGACAGATGGTGGCTGCACTTGTGGGGAACATAGCGGAATGTATAAACTTGTCAAATCACTAAGTTGTACACCTGAAACCAATGTAACATTGTGTGTCAACTATGCTCAAAAACAAAACCAAAGCAGAGATTGATACACATCCCCTATGTTAGATAGGAGCCATACTGATGAGGTTAAACTCAAAAGCTGAAAGGGCCCAGGTAGAGAGTAATGGAGACAGGTAAAGGGGTCAAGCATGCATAAAGACCACATCTACAGCCAATGGGAGATGGCAGCCCAGGTTTTGGGAGGTAGGGGAGCATTCTAGTAGAGAGCTCTCATGCTGGCATGTGGGCCAGTATTGCTAGATCTGCTCTATGTAGGAGAAACTGAAAATTCACATCTTTTTTTAATGCTAGCCAATTCGTTCCATAATGTGCTGACAATACAAAGCAAGCACAATGCCATATAATCTACCAGTTTACAGTCCTAACTGGCATGAACAGACAGTTAGTTAATGAGGAAATATTATTAGTAAAAATACATAAAAAATGTGTTGAGGATCAACTACTTGTTTGAGAGTTAGCTTGTGAGTTATCACATCTTGTTTGTGAGTCATATGAGCCATATGACTATATGCAAGACTCTTTATGATGTAAGAAATTTCCAACAAGCAAGAAGTAGTAAAGGTAGTATCTAGCTGTTACCCTTTCTAATACCCACTTTCTAATGCCCATGATGAGCTCAGCGTCTCACCATAGGGACTGTCCCATGCTCTGCCATGAACATCCCTGCACTAGTTACCCTGTATTACATGCAGCTACCTGAAACTCACATTCTTTAGTTTTTGCTGTGTTCTTTCCTGGAACGTTGCCTATTCTTCATAAAGAAAATCTTATTTACTCTTTGAAGCTTAGTTCAAATGTTACTTCACTGTAAAACCCAAGGCAGAATTAACCATAAAATCAACTCATCTATTAAGTATATGCTTTGTGCCAGAGAGTGGCTGCTTACAGCATCAAACAAGATAAAACTGCTGCCTTCATGGGACTTACACTCTGCTTTCCCACAGCACTTCACTCCTGTCTTACGGCCCTTAGCATGTTCATAGTTATGATCATTACAATTCCTGGAAATTGCTTATTTCCCCCACCAGACTGTGAGCTGCCTGAGAGAAAGACTGTGTCTCCCCATAAAACCAGTGCCTCCAGTAATTCATATCTTGTATTCCTTACTATTTCAGGGTTTGTAAATAGTTTGTGGATATAGCACACATTGAATATGTGCAATATATTCCATATAGAGAGAAGCTATCCTATTATAAAAGACCACCATGACACTGAAATTTTAAACTTTCTGTGGAAAAGAAATTCAAACTAGGATACACTTTTTAAAGTAATTTAGAAGTCAAAACTATTCATCACAATTTCCCAGTACTCTGCTACATTGCTACATTCTGGTTTCCCTAAAACAGTGACAAAAACACTGAAACATTAATCAATCCAGATATCTGCTAATCACTCCTACAAGTTAATTTGAGCAACAGAGAAAGGAGTCAGTATTCTTAAATTAACCCTGCAGAGACATATTAGCATAGAAGCACAAGACAAATTCATTTTGACATCTGGAGTTCTGTGCAGTAACTATGCCCAAAACACCAAGTATATTGGTTATGTCCTCTTACAGCAACTGCAAAATCATTTCTTCTCAAGCCACAAAAGGTTTATGTAACAGTACTGTCTTGGGTCACAATGGCTAAGATCTACAGTTTCCGTCAGAAAAAAAAAAGTATTCATTGTCAAGATAGGAAGTGACAGTGCAGAATCTAACACTACATTCAATGCTGTTCTGACTCTGAGCTCCCAGAATGCTTTGTAGGGCATATTGTGTGACTTATCAAGCTCTCTCTATGTCTATTTTCATCTGTGGACCGAAAGTTCTCTGAAAGTGAAAAGACACAGAACATGTACCTTGTAGCACTTTGAACAGTGAATTGAATTGGGTAGGTGCACAGTGGAGGTTTTCTCACTATTGGAATATATATTATATTTTATCATACGACATGAATTACAAACATTTTGCATTGGAGAGTAAACTATGACATTACAATGTTTTCAATGTTTGACGTTTAAATCATCTGGCATCCTATTTATAATTCTCAACATAAAATATAGAAGATGATCAGATGAGAGAAGTCAAAGGACCTAATTGAACAGTAAGAAAGCCAGTACATAGACTCCTCTTTCAGGCTAGGGCCTTTTTATTTATGAGCTGCAATTAAAATATTAAAGCTGATATGCCTAAGGCATCTCATATTGAAAACTAGAATCATCCAAAGCCACAAAATTCCAAGTTATTTATTCTGAGATATTGACTGAATGCAATAAATTATCCTTAAATACAATCATTCAAAGATAGGATTATTGGGAGCAATAATCATTCATAATAGATATCATTCAATTATCCATCTATAAAACATTTTTGAGGGTCGATATTATAGAAAGATGAAGAGTCATCAGTAAGAACATACATAAGACATTGTCCCTGTCGCCATAGAACCTTATAGCCTAAAGGAAGACAAAAGGTAAACATAGTTGGAGGAGCAGCTCCTGTTTGCCAGAGTTGTATTTAAGTCATTGACTTGGAGGTATTTACAAGGTTCCACATTTGTTTCTCTACTTATCTGTGTTAGAAGGTCGTGTCAGAGAAATGAATAACACTCCATATAGTCATAGGATTAGAGTTTGAAGAATCCATAGAAATCATCTGGTTCCTCTTTTTTTTTTTAACATATTCAAAAAGAAATGCATAAAAGTTAAGTGCCTTGTTCAAAATCACACACAATAGAGAAACAAATCTGAGACAAGAACGTAAGTTTTCAGTTCCTTCATTTTTCTACTTACATTGAGATAACTTTTAGGAAGAATAAGGTATTACCCACATTTATAGAAAAGCTACAAATTGCTTCTAACATTAACATGCCCAACTATGTAGGCTCTCGTCTTTCAATTGACTTTTAGCAATTCTATCTCAGCTATAGTCTAGTGACCCCCCACAACAAAATGCACATCTCTTTATACATATTTTATAATTTGTTTTAAGATGTACTTTACAAGGTGTCTAAGTTTTCTCTGGTATCCTGATTTTAGTTAATAGCAGAAAACAACAAGACCAAAAATATAAAATAACAGTCCTTGATCTAGACCTGTTTAGCGTTCCAAAGAAAAAAAATGCACAGGGCTGCAGGCACATGAAAACATGTCAATCAGATGTAATTGCTCTCCAAGAGAAACACTTTTCAGGCAAGTAAAAAAGAACTCATCCTGAACACAAGGCTTTGTAGCGACAACTAATCTACTAATGACAAGCTCAGTTTGTTATTCTCAAACTCGTGGTTCAACAGTCAACATCTGAATTATGACAGAAAAGGACAACCTGGCCAAGTCATAGCTTTTAAACAATTGCAAAAATGATATGTGCAGGCATTTATAGCTGATATATATATATATATATATATATATATATATATTATGTGTGCATATGTATATGTATGTTATAATGATATTTCATTATATCATTAATAGTTGCTAAGAATAAAAGCTTTTAAGTACTTCATGGTTACTAATACCAATGCAGAAAAATATCAGAGCTCTAGCACATTAAGAAAAAAAAAAAGGCCCTCTGCTTTTTTGCACAATAACTCTTAAGGACACTCAATAGGCCAGATTCTGCCTGAAGACAGTGAAGCCCACGTCCCAGGGGGTACTATTTGAAGGCTATATTTGGCCGGATGCATATAAAGACAGCTTTAAAATTCTTTCAATATCTTTTTCCATTATTGTAGTCTACTTAAATGGAAACTTAATAATCCCTGCTACAGAGGACAACTGCTAACTTCAAAAAGAAGGTCTTGGCCTCTATTTTTGCTGCTTACATTCATTACCTGAAAACTGAGATGTCATATTTTTTGTAGCACAAAACTTGGGGTATTCAGTAACTAGAAAGTATAAAAGTTAAACAAATAAAGCAATAAAAGAAAGGAACAAGAAAGAAAGAAAGAAAGAAAGAAAGAAAGAAAGAAAGGTCACAAAAAATCCTATAACAAGCCTTAGCCAAGAAGTCCATAATAATCTCCTCTTTAATTTACTAAAGTTGGATGCCATCCATTAAGACATTCATCCTCTGAAATGTCATACCAAGGAAAGCTTACAAACTGTGTATAAATGACGTTTTAAGTTCCAAAATAGTTGATATTTAGTTTTAATAAAGCCATTCAAGGAAGAAGTATACAAAGTCATAATCTAATAGGGATTGGGGAGACAAGATTGTAAGATCTTCTTCTTCTGTGCTTTCTTCTCTCTGGTTGTTAGGTTGCCCCAATTCTTAGGAAAAGGCATAAGAGGCTAACCACTTCTGGCTAATCTGTTTACTCCCTAAAATCTTTTCCCTAGGGTACAAGAATGGCTAATCACAATTGCTCATAATTTGGAGTATAGATTGGCTGCATTTTACTAGAGGTCAAAGTTGTGGTGATTTAAAGATAGAGCCAGTCCCCATCCCTTCTTTTTTCCTCTTCCTGTGCTCAGGCAATGGGATGTCCCTGCACGTGACTTCCAGATTGTAAGTGCAGAGCCTATAATAGAAAAACAGTAGCTTTGTCTACGTGGACTGTTGGTAAGAATATTTTGTTGGTGTGGTAGACACTGTGATGCACAACCCAGATCCTCCTTCAAGGAAGGATTTATTACACCAACTGCTGCGATCACTGTCAGCTCTTCTGAGAACAACTTTAGTCATAGAGAGTCATTCCCATCCTTCCCAAGGTCACTCATCTTCCCAAGGCAACCCACACCCAAAAACTGATTGATACAAGAGTGGTCATCTTGGCCCACATCAGGAAGACTTGAAGGTCTATTCTATCTCTGGAACTCCCAAGGAGACAACCTAGGCTGTCACTGGGCCTGTATAATAGCTCAACTTCTTCCTCTGTCCACACCTGCCTCCTTGCCTTCCCTTCAACAAGCATAGATCCATGGGCGCTCATTAATAAACATCCTGTACACTAAACTTCAATGTAGAGTCTGCTTCCTTGGGGAACCCAACCTGAGGTAGTAGGATTCAGATCTCCATTCTTAGTGCTCTGGATTCTATAGAGTGGGAATATCTGTTTAGGTTTCTAGGTCAAAGGCTTCTGCTGCAGCTTCATTTAGCAGAGAAGTCTTACACTTAAATGTTATGAGCACATGATAGCTATTAATAAAATTGTATTTCACTTCCCTTTTGAATATCACCATCATGTCATGGCCCCACATGCCACTGGAGCAAATTGGGAGTGGGCGAGAATTTAACCATCGAAATCCCACTCCATACCTGTAATAAAGCCTACTCTTGAAGTCAAATGGAAAGGAAACAGTATGTGAATCCAAAAATGTCAAGCCTTCTTCAAATCATCTAAATTTACCCTTTTGAGATTCCTCATTTCCATGACAACTATAAGAAGGAAGAGTTAGTGAATAGTTTGCAAAATGCAGAGAAGTTTTGGAGACTGAGGAATTTAAGGAATTAAATTTAATTAGTTAGATTAAATTGAGGTGAACTTCTCTTTGTTGCTTAATAAATGGAATGAATATGGAACTGCAAGAATCTTTCCTACCCATTCCCAAAAAAGAGCAATAGATGCCCTGTTTTCAAAGGACCAGTCCTCAGGGAAATCTTAATTCAACTAGTTGGAACATTAAGAGAGCATTAACATTTCAATGCACACTACATGGCCAGCATTTGTAGGCAGAGGGAAGATTCAAAATTAATGTGTACTCAAAATGGGTGGTACCATTGTCTGATATTTATTTAAGTAAACTTATTACCTTTGTGCTGCTGAAGAAAGCTTAACACTTAGATTTCTGAATTCTACCTACATGAAAATATAAAGATTATATTCCTTTTTCTAATGCTATTATGTTATGAATCAGCAAATACTTTATGCACAAAAAATGAAAGAGAAAAGTATCTTGTAAACCCTCAGGGATAGTAGTCAGGATCCCTTGCATTTTGATCTAGATACCTAATCTAGTCACCTGGACATTTTCCTTCATTGAACTATACGAATATCAGAATGTGTTTGCGAGGCAGATCAGTAATGCTAGCCAATTTTACAGAAGAGAAAACCTAAATGGAATTCAAGTTACTTACCCAATAAACATCAACTATAGACTAATGTTTGAGTCCTTCCAAAATTCGTATGTTGAAACCTAATCCCCATTGTGATGATACTTGGAGGTAGGGCCTTTGGGAGATGATTAGACTGTAAGGGCAGAGCCATCACGAATGGGATTAGTACCCTTACAAAAGAGACCCCAGAGAGTTCCATCACTTCTTTCATCAGGTGAGGACACAGCAAGAAGATGACTGTTTATGAACCAAGAAGTGAGTTCTCAGCAGACACTGAATCTGCCAGACCATTGACCTTGAACTTCCCAGACTCCAGAACTGTGAGAAATAAATATTTGATGTTTAAGCCACCCAATATACGATACTTTTGTTACAGCAGTCCAAACTGACTAGGACAACAACCAACTAGAATTACCATAAAGCCTCAGAATCAAACTCCCATCAGTTCACAAGACAACTCACTAGGCTTCTTCCTTTTCTAGAGTTAAATTTAAGAAACTGATGTTTTTGGCATCAAAGATACTAGTCCAGTTCAAAATCCAGCAAACATTTTTAATATAGCTTGACAACTGACATTTCTGTTCCTTAAAAAAGAATTGATGTTTTGGGAAAATACTAGAGAGGTATTTTAATTGTTCCCAGCATCTCCACCCTGGCCTCTGGCAACCACCGCCTCATTTGGACCATCAAGCAAGTGAGGATAACTTTCCAGCCCAGTTTTTACCTAAGCCAGTGCTCACCCTAGCCAAACTGGCCTAGAACAATTTGTGCTTTCCTATGACTATGCTTTTGCTCACTCTATTGCCCTCACTGACAAAATTAGCTTACATTTCAATAGCAATTTACAAATACAAATATTGTATTTTACAAATACTATGTAGAGCCTGTCCTCTCTGCTGATCTGAAATTTTTAATAACAAAAAAAATGTATACATTTCTTATATGTGCCATAAACATTTATTAAGTAAGTATATCTTTTTTATCACATGTGTGTTCACAAGTAGATCAATAAGTACCTTGAGGGTCAAATGCCATATACTTCATTTTATACCCTGAGTTTAGAACAATGCCTAAAAAATTCATATCTTAAAATATATCTGCCCTTTTTATCTAATTGATATGAAATTCTAATATATAGCATTCTTATGTTTTTATGAAATATAAATTAAAATGTTTGTTTGAATAAAAATTAACTAGACATTCCTGTTAAAGCCATAAACTGAAAGTGTTTTACTAAACATACTTAAATACCAAGGGCTTGCCTTGCTATAAACATAAATTATTATGAACCTCTTTAGGTCATTTGTACACCTTCTTTTAGTTTATAACCACTTATATAATGATCAATTGTCAAGTTTGGATTCAAGATGGCAGATTAGGCAATTGAATTTGCTTCCCATCCCTCCCAAGATTCCACTCTTAAAGCACTAAAAATTACATAAAGGGTATAAATATGTAATAGAATATAGACTTGGGGATGAATGGGCACCTGTAAGTGATGTACTTTCACTAACTTCTGGAATAAGGAGAAGAGATATGGATGAAGCAAGCAGAGAAAGCCTCAGTCTTAAAAATAATAAAAGGAAGCTTCTGTAAAGGTAGAAGCCAACTTTTCTAACAGAATAGTTACCGAGTCCTGGACTCAGAGTCAGAAGGTATGGCAAGACAGGAACTAAGAAGGTGGCTGAAATTGGGATATTAGTTGAACATCTACATGAGGGACATCCATAGTCATGCAATTCTCCTCCCCAGTCCCCAACACTGAACTCCAGCCAAAACACCAAAGGATTTCAAATTTCCTAGACTGAAAACAGTCTCTGAGAAAGTAGACTACAAATACAAAAAGAAAAAAGAATATTAGACAAAAGGTAAGAGGGATAGAAAACAAATTTTTGATTACAGTATTTACTATAATTCCAGAAGAAACAATGGAGAAAAAACGGGGGGGAAAACACAATTATCAAAGATACAAGAGAATTTTCTAGCACTAAAGAAAAAAAATCATGAGACTGAAAAGGTCCACTGAATGGGTACAAAAAACAAATTCTGAGGAAAAGTCTTTGCAACTTTGAATTCTATACTCAACTAGCCTATCTTCAATCTTGAAAGAAAAATAAAGACACTTCTTGATATATAAGCATCAAGAAAATTTATCTCTTACATATGGTCTTCTTCAAAAAAGTTACTTAAGGATATGTGTCAGGAAAAAAATGAAGGAATTGTAAAGAAAACATCCATAAAACGCAGGTCCAACGAAGGAGAACAAACAAAAGAAGTTTTAGGATGATGGCTGCATATGAACACATCCAGCTTAAAATAGATTCTACAAAGTATCCTAAGGAAAGAAAAGAGCATAATAGAAGAGAAAGTGTAACTGAAATGGAGAGGGGAAAAGCAAATCAAATAAATTATGAATAGAAAAAAGTAATTTAAAAATTCACAATATGTGCCAACTAGTAATCTTCCAAATATGAAACAAAGTTAGGCAAAAATTAAAGCAACTGATGGCATTCAAGAAAAAAAAATATTTCATTTATAATTATTGCGAGAAAGGGTTTTCTTCTTGTGGCCCAGGTACTCCTTCTTATATCTACTTGGTACTTTAGAGAAGTGAATGTAACACCCTACTTGGACCAATGTTAAACAATAGCCATAATCACACAAATACTGTTTATTGCTTTTCCACTTTTCTGTTTATTCTACAAAGAATGAAATACTTGATTGTGATTGTAGGACAGAGTATGTTGCTAACAGTCTTAATAATGTAAAAATAAAAGTGAAGTTGACAGAAAATGGTATGTGAAAGTGGGAAGAGAGGAGAAAGAATAGGAAATATGGAATATTTCCTAAGAATAGGAAAAATGATAATATCTTCTTAAAATTTGGGAGCCAAGAGATAACAGAGGAAATTGGTGAAGCAAAAAACAATATGTAATGATTGATATTACTTAAAGTAACAAAGATAATGTAAGAACTAAACATTATAGAAATGTCATCCATTTGGGGAAGGAGACCTGGTGCAAATGAGTCAGATCCTCACCTTTTGTTTCAAAGAGCTAATACATATTGCCAGACATGTATGACTCCTGAAACAAATATGTTATCTAGTTTTTTGAAAGGATGCACCAAAAGAAAAGGTGAACAGTTGAAAGAGATGGACGCTTGGCTTTGGGACTTACTAAGAAGGGAGAGAATTGATGGAAGACTGACATATTTGTATTATTTATTGCCACATGTATAGATTTGATGCATTTAACCAAAAAAATTTTAAGTGAATACAGTGTTACATTCCAAAGAGAGAGAGGTATGTATCTGAAAGCAGAACTCATTCTCCGGAAACATAACCTGTCTCTGTAGCCCCCTTTCCTTTAGTCACCCTGTACACCATCCAGCCCTCATGGCTCTTCAGTGTCTGCTCTCAGTCCTCTTTCTTCTTTGACTCAGAAATCACTTCTACTTGGGAAACTTATCATGTCATTGTGACTTCCCTTTTTCAGTAGATTATGAATATGAATGTGATAGAATGACACATGCAATTTTGAAAGAGGCAGAATGTCTTAGTAATTTAAGTGATGAAAGGAGAATATCTTCTCACTCATTCTGAACTCTTTTGAGTGCAAGCAACAGAAACCAAATTCAAACTAGTTAGTAAGACAAAAGAAAGTATTGACTCCAGGACTCTAAGGACTAAATGACCAAATTGCAGGAGTAGGGATACAGTACAGGTAGACTTCAAAGATATGCAACCAGGAACGTCAGCACTGCCAGGATCCCCTATCTCCACCATCATCTGATTTTTTCTCTCATGCCAATTTTATCTCTCTCATCGAAGACCAGAGTCTTCCACCTGGTGGCAAATGTGAGGCAAGTGTGGTAGCAGGCAGCTGTCAATCCTCACAGCACCCAACTTTGCCATCTGAGACATACCTCCTCAGATCAAGTAAAAAAAAAATTAGAGGTAGGGGCACCTGGATGACTTCGTCGGTATAGCATCAGACTTCAGCTCAGGTCATGATCTCACTGTTCATGAGTTCGAGCCCTGTGTCAGGCTCTGTGTTGACAGCTCAGAGTCTGGAGCCTGCTTTAGATTCTGTGTCTCATTCTCTCTGTCCCTCCTCTGCTCATACACACATACTCTCTCTCTCTCTCTCTCTCAAAAATAAACATTAATTTATTTTTTAATTTTAGGGGGCCCCTGGGTGTCTCAGTTGGCTGAGCATTGGACTCTTGATTGGATTTTGGCTCAGGTCATGATCCCATGCCCTGAGTCAGGCTCTCCACTGATCATGGAGCCTACTTAAATTTCTCTCCTTCTCTACTTCTATCCCTTTCCCCCACCTGCACTCTCTCTCTCTTAAAAAAAAAACCAATTAGGGAAGAATTCTAAATGACCCAACTTGGGTCAGGTACCCAACTCTAGATGAATTAGCTATGATCGGGAAACACTATCATCGGGCGGGCAGGCTGCGTTATGTGTCACGTTCTCTCACCCCCACAGATGAATTAACTGTTGTCAGGGGCAAAAGGTCATGTAAAAACAAGGCAGCTCGTACCAAAACTCTAGTTGAAACAGAGGAAAAATAAACTCTTGAAAGAAAAGAGAGATGCTACTCCAGTGAGTGGGATTGGGAGATGGGACATATTAGATAAAACAGTAAGTGTTTGCTATTCAGGAAATGAAACTATTTCAAAGAAATTACCTAGTGCATGATAATTGCGGCAGAAAAAAACAGTTTCACAACATTCAGGCTTTACAATAGTAAGGAGAAACAATAAAGTATTAATTCAACTTCATCTTTCAAAAAAGGCCCATAAATGAAAGAATTATTTATAGCCTTAAAGACTAACCAACTTTTGCCTAAAATAATTTCATTCAAATATCCTCAAAGCTGACAAAACTTTGTCCTTTGGATGTATATGTAGGTTTAAAACAACTAAAACTCAATTGTATGTATGGAATAAGGAAGGCAATCGGGCTAAAGGTTTTTATTTAAAAACAATGTTTCAGGTTTCAAAGAAGAAAATAAATGTAAATAATACAACTTTTTTTTGTGTGTGACTATAGAGGCAATTCCAAAGAAGGGATACCAAAAAAATTTTTAAAATAAAAAAACATATTTGGAGCAATTAGTATTTTTTGAACATCTGGTAGCCACCTAGAATGAGTTCTTTGAAGTGAACAGATCATTCAGAGACATGTATCTATCATCAGCATCTATCATTGCTGTTCTATGCCAGGGGTTGAGAAACTTTTTCTAGAAAGGACCCGATAAATAATTTAGGCTTAACAGACTGTACTGTCTCTATATGGACTGCTCCATGCTGATGTTGCTGCTTAAAAACAGCCACAGACAACAGGAAAATAATTAAGTATGAATTTGCTGCAACAAAACATCATTTACAAAACCAGGTTGTTGGATTTGGTCTGCAGGCCATAATTCACTGACCTGTGCTCTTTACTAAACAAATATTCAGCACCTCCATTCTCCCTGTTCTTCCATATACACTTCTTGCTACTTTCACTCGGTTTTAAAGCACAAATGTGATCATGTCACAGTCTTACTTAGAAATTTTACTGACAAATTTCAGTTCTCGTCATGACAAAGCAGATAGTGTCAGACCATCCTCCCTACTGAGATTATCTATAAAAGCAAACTAAGACATAGAACACAGTTGTTTGAAGTTAACAGACAGAAACCAAGGCATCCAGGACTAGAGGGGCCAATGTCCTAGAGAGAAGGGAAGCACACTGAGGGGGCTGCCCTGCTCCTTCAAGTTTTGCTCTCCATGCATTCTCCAATTCACAGCACAGTGCATAAAGGCCGAACTTTAAGAAGCAGCATAGAGTTTTGGCATTCTCACAGTCCTAGAGAGGCACGATTTGAGGGACCAGAATCCCAAAGGAAAGGAAACTTTCTGCACAACAGTATGCATAGCTTTTCTTCTTGTAAAGTTCATAGGTTCCTAGGCTGTGGAAGATTTAGTCTTAGAAACCAAATTCTTGGCTTAAATACAGCACCTTGTTTTGTCCTTTGCATACCACAAATATCTACAAAGCAAATATTTAGTCAAGAACCAAAAGACATAGTCTTCAACTTCAACATACTTACTATGTAATTAGAGAGTATCAGCAAAGGAAATGGCATTAAAACCAAAAGCCACAAAGAAATTAATATCGAGTAATGAAACATAGACACTGATCATACATCAAAATCTTAAGATTCTTCAGCCCGCTATGCTTTAAGCCCCTATGATTTCAGTTCCATGAAATCTTCTGTTACTTCCTAGATAGGCCCAATTAATCTTGTTAAGTCTTTTTTCTTACAGATCAAGTTCAACTTTCTTGCCTATTTCCAAGAATAAATAAATAAATAATTCAAGGGCAGTCTTGTCTTCCAAATCTTCACAACTATGACAGTCATTTATAAACTGAGATAACAAGTTTGAGACCCTACTCACACTTGTGTTTATAATCTCACACAAGAAAGCATCAAGATACTTTTTGACATTCCAGATATCAGAGTTCTTCTAAAATTGTCTGTTAGTCCAATATTCCCATTTGTTACTTGATTTAAATGTCTTCTCAGGTAATATATTTAAAGAATAAGTGCATTGTTTATTTTAAAGTAATACAAACTCGTTATTTTTAACATGGAATTTTATTTAAAACTCACTTGATGCCTGCCACTCAGTAATAATTATCCTTAATATTTCTAAAAAATGTTGAAATACATGGATTGATGTAATGTGATAGTAGAATAATCATGTTCCCAAGATGTCCACATCCCAATCCCCATTTTGCCATGTTATCTTACATGGCAAAAGGGATTTGGGAAATGTGATTAAATTCATGGATCTGGATCTAGGCGATGACCCTAGATTATCTGCATGAGCCCAATCTAATCACCAGTCTTTGACAGCAGAGAACTTTTCCAAGTTGACACAAGGGTGGAAGAAGGATCAGAAAGATGTAGCCCAAGGGGTCCACCTGCCTATTGGGCTCTAAAGATGAAGGAAGGAGGACATGAGCCAAGGAATGTGAGTGGCCTTTAGAAGCTGAGAATGGCCTTTGGTCTATAGCTAGAAAGGATACCAGGACCTCAATCCTATAAGCTCAAGGATCTAATTCTATCAGTAGCTCAAAACAGAAAAAACAAAAACAAAAAAACATTCTCCCCTAATGCATACAGAAAGGAACACAGTCCTGTCAACAGCTTGATTTTAGCCCGTAAGATCTATGTTAGACTTCTGACCTACAGAACTATAGTTTTGGTAGTCTGTTATGGCAACAATAGGAAATTAATACACATAGGTGAATACATTAATAGATATAGGTGACTTGTGGATGTGGGATTTGCCCAAAATCAATCATTCTATATACCCTATTTTAGAATAAAAAATACTTTATTAAATTTTATATTAATGTAATAGAAACAAAAAATTAAAATTAAGGTGTTTCTTTACCATAAGAGATGTATTTTGAAAAAGAAATTCATCTAGGGCACCTGGGTGGTTCAGTGGGTTAAGTGTCCTACTCTTGATTTTTGGCTCAGGTCATAATCTCACAGTTCATGGGCTTGAGCTCCACATTGGGCTCTTCAGTGGGATGTCCTGAAGCCTGCTTGGGATTCTCTGTCTCCCTCTCTCTCTGCCCCTCCCTGACTTGCACTCTAAATAAGTAAGTAAGTAAATAAATAAATAAATAAATAAATAAGCAAGCAACATTTTTTAAAATAATAAAACAAAAAGAAATTCATCTAATTGTTTTTCTTCTTTTTCGCTTAATTTGATTATAGTTGATACACAATGTTACAATAGTTTCAGGTAAAAAACATAATGATTCAACAACTCTCTATGCTATACTATGCTCATCACAAGTGAGGCTACCATCTGCCCCCATGCAACACTATTACAGTATCATTGACTATATTCCTTATGTTCTACCTTTTATTCCTATGATTTATTCATTCCATTACTGGGAGCCTGTATCTCCCATTTTCTTTCACCCATTTTTCCCATTCCCTCATCCCCCTCCCCTCTGGAAACCATCAATTTGTTCTATTTATAGTTCTGGCTGCTTTTGGTTTGTTTATTCATTTGTTTTATTTTTTAGATTCCACACATATGTGAACTCATGGTATTTGTCTTCTCTGTTTGTCCTCACTTAGCATAATACACTCTAGGTTCTTCCATGTTGTTGCAAAGCACAAGATATCATTCCTTTCTATGGCTGAGTAATATTCCATTGTATAGATATACAACACATCTCCTTCATCCATTCATGTATCAGGGACATTTGGGTTGCTTCCTTATCTTGGCTATTGTAAATAATGCTGCAATAAACATAGGGATGCATGCATCTTATTGAGTTAGTATTTTCATTTTCCTTGGGTAAATACCCAGTGATGGAATTACTAAATCATATGGCATTTCTATTTTAATTTTTTGAGGAATCTCCATACTATTTTCTGAAATGGTTGTGCTAGTTTGCATTCCCACCAACAGTGCACAAGGGTTCCTTTTCCTCCACATCTTCACCAATTACTTGTTATTTCTTGTCTTCTTGATTTTAGCCATTCTGACTGATGTAAGGGGATGTCTCATTATGGTTTTGACTTGTGTTTCTCTGATGATTAGTGATGTTGAGCTTCTTTTCAGGTGTTCACTGAGCATGAGTATATCTTTCTCAGAAAAATGTCTACTCAGGTCCTCTGTCCATTTTTTAATTGGATTACTTGGGTTTTTTTGGTGTGGAATTGTATAAATTCTTTATATATTTTGAATATTAACTTCTTATTGGATATATCATTTGCAAATATCTTCTCCCATCCAGTAGGTTGCCCTTGTGTTTTGTTGATGGTTTCCTTTTCTATAGAGTAGCTTTTTATTTTGGTGTAGTCACAATAGTTTAATTTTGCTTTTGTTTACTTTGCCTCAGGAGATATATCTAGAAAAATATTTCTATAACCAGTGTCAAAAAATTACTGCCTATGTTTTTTCCTAAGGTTTTTGATTTCAGGACTCACATTTAGGTCTTTAATCCATTGTGAGTTTATTTTTGTGTATGGTGTAAGAAAGTGGTCCAGTTTCATTCTTTTGCATGTAGCTGTCCAATTTTTCCAGCACCATTCATTGAAGAGAACATGAAAAATATTGAAATGCTGGAGTCAGTTGTTTTTAAAGCTGTGCTTTTGATTAGGTAGTCTTTCTTGTCCTTGCTACAAAAATGAAGAAACAAGTATATTGCCACTTCTTCTAATTCCTCCCCCCATATCACCAAATTTTATTGATTATATTATTCATTTTACTATTTCATAGTTTATAACATTTACATTTTGTTCTCTAGTCAATATTCCCCCAAATTTTTCAGTTATTCTTTCTTACTTTTTAATGCTTAACAGCAGTCTTTTTCACTACGGCTTCTTTATTCATGAGTTTTTAATTTTGATTTATGTTTTGGTTGGCTGCAATTACCTTTGTTGCAAGAAAGACTCATGAGTGTTTTGTTCCCTGAGTTCTTGCATATGATGAATGCTTTAACTTTAATCTTGGAGGATAAGATGGTTGGGTATAAAATTCTTTGATTATATTTTATTTCCTTCAGAAAATTTTTTTAATGTTTATTTATTTTTTTGAGAGATAGAGAGACAGAGAGTGAGCAGGGGAAGGGTAGACAGAGAGGGGGACACAGAATCCAAAGCAGGCTCCAGGCTCCGAGCTACCAGAACAGAGCCTGACATGGGGCTCGAACTCAGGAATTGTGAGATTGTGACCTGAGCTAAAGTTGGACACTTAACTGAAGAGCCACCCAGGTGCCCCTATTTCATTCAGAAATTTATAGATATTTTCCACTCCCTTCTGGCACTCAATGTTGCTGTGGAAAGACTGAGGCTAGCTTAATATCATATTTCTGTACATTTTTGTTCTTTAAATTTTCCTCTCCTGATAGAAAAAATTCTTCTTCTACCCCTGAAGTGTTTTACAATATATCTTTATGTGGATAGTTTTATGTCAATTGTTCTCTAGGACAGAATAAATCCTGTTTACCTATATACCCAGGTATTTATTTCAGGGAATTTACCCACTATTATATTATTTCATGTATTATTTTATATATATGAATATATTTTAAATGTATATTTTACATATTATATATTTTATATATTTAAAATATCTTTTATATATTTTATACATTTTTTTCTGCCTCATTTTTTATAGTCTTTACTTCAATAACCAGAGTTGTATTTTCAGTCATGTTTATTCATTTTTTTTTCTTTTTATATGGCTTTTATCCTCACAGTGTTTTTATTTTCTCACCCATTTCTTTCCTGAACACTCCAAGCTCTCTTTTCACATTAATAGTTTTTATTTTTCTTTGAGTTCTTTTCAAAGAGTAATCAATGGCCTGCATTTTCTTAAGCCTGAAATTTTTGCCTTTTCATATTTAATTATTCCTGCAGTATATTTTTCCTTTGTCCACTGATTACATTATTTTTCTCTCTTATTCTGTAGTTTATATTTGTAGGTCCTATACTAGTTCTTCTGTGATTATTATTCATCTTAAATAATAATCTATAAATAGCTGGCTATTTATAGAAGAATGTGTGAAGGCATAAAAAGAGGGTTAAGTCAAAGCAGTCAGCAGCTTCCAGGGGATATATGTCTCAAACACTCCTCTTAACAAGTCTATTATTACCTAGGGAAAACAGTATGGCTGGGGAGAAGCAAAGGGAATTCTTGCTACACTTGAACACACTTTGCAAAAAAGTAGCACCTTTTCAGCAATATTTTTAGGATTATGTTGAAGTGATGCCTAAAATGAAAAGACATTAGGGCCGGTCTGCTCATTGTTCAATTGAAATGTCAATGTTCAGAATGTGCTGGTTTCTTAAACTACAGAACATCCCCTTTACCACAACTTATACCACCTCTCCTTCACCTGTAGCACCACCTCTTTAGGACATATGATTTAAAAATAAAAAATAAGATGGTTTGTTGACATGTTGTCTCTTTCAGTACCAACTTGAAGTTCTGTGGTATTAAACTAAATCCCTCTTCTTTCTTGGCCTCTTCTTCTTGGCTCTTACTTCCCTCTTCTTTCTTGGCCCACCTACATCTTTATATTTCATCTCCAATGAACAACAATCCTTAGATATGATCCTTTCAGATCAAAGACACTTACTTTTAGGAAATGTAGGTTCTGCTCCAGGCTCAAGATGGCATTCATGGGTTCTCAGCCTCCTCACCATCTCCCATTCAGACCACACTAGCTAGATATGTTTGTTTATGCAAGAGGTCAGTTGAAGTTGATACTTTGCTTTTTTTATACAGAGTGTTTCTTTTTCTAGCAACATTCTTTTGATTTTTATTGGTGGATTTTGAGGGAAAGAAGTTTAAAAAATGCCTTAACTTAGTCATTTTTAAATATGACTCTCAGGTCATCTTTCTTAAATCAAAAGAAAATGAAACCCTGGGAGGCCAGGGTGTCTCAGTCTGTTGAGCATCCAACTCTTGATCTCAGCTCAGGTCTTCATCTCAGGGTCATGAGTTCAAGCCCTGAATTGAGCTCTGTGCTGGGTATGAAGACTAGTTTAAATAAATAAACAAATTAATTAAGTAATTAATTAATACCACCCTAGCCCATTGGTTATAGAATTAAGATAGAAGTTGGTCATCAATAAACAACTGAGACATTAGAATGATGATCATTAAATGAAAAATGGGGGGGAAAAGTCAATGTCCATGAGCATTACTAAAATAAAGAGGTTTTTAAATAGGTAGCATATTTAGGTTACAGTGGTTTTTAATCTCAGGAATGATATTGTGGGAAAAAAAATCTTCAAAAGTAGTAAGTATAACTTAGACCCTTGGCTTAGCTTTTTAAACAACAGCTAAATCTTCAGCAATATTCTGAAGGGAACTTGTATAGCTTGCATAAAAAGCATGAGGGGTTTGAACTGCAGTTTCATACCTTTTCCATCAAATAGGAGAGTGAGTTCGTCCATCATAGCTTAAAACTTTGTTTACATCATCTTATCAGGTATCTTTTTCTAAAATAGATGAATTTCATCTACACTGAAGATCCATTGAAGCAAATAACCTTCTTCGTGATAATCACAGCAAGGGTAATAGGGAACTCTCCTTGGCAGTTACAGTTCCATCTTCAACAGACTGACCACTCACTTTGATGTTGTGCAGATTGGAGTAAGTCCATCGGGGGCTTGATGAAAGTTTCATCAGTGGTACCTTGGCTTTTAGCCTGTTAAATTCTTAACCTTCCACTGAATTTACATTAAGCTAATGTGCACTTAGTATTTACTTTGATCTTCTCCAAAATTTTTCCATCAATCACATTTTTTCCTCTCTTATTAGTGGAATATACACATGCTGCACTTTTCACATTATGACTGACTCACTCTGCATTTCAGATTTTTCTTGCTGTCAAATGACTAATTCACAATGAATTATGATACTTATCATTGTCTTATACCTTCCCTTTTTTTAATTGTCTCAACTGTATTTGCATCATAACCTATACCTCTCCTGACTAGAATTTGCAACATAGCTGTTACTATTACATTAGGATTCATAATACTTATAAAACTCCTCAAAGTAAACAAGAACAATCAACATGTAAGCTTACACAAATGACAATGGCTAAGAGTATGTTAGCTGCTTGTAGCCAATACCACACCTGTTGGTTTAGTCTTTGAGATTTGAAATGCAAATTTTCTAATGCTGCTAAATGACTAGCTAAATTAGTAATGCTGCTTTTCTGGGTCAGTGATCCTGATTAGAAATATGGGCAAATATTGCTGAGTACACTTGACTTTTGCATTACAAGATTTGGCTAAAAAGTAGAGATAGTTGGCATTACAAAGATCCTCTTTGTATCTCCATTTTCACATCAGAAAAATCTTGACCCCTATTCTGAGGACACAAAACTTGTTTTAATGATTATTAAATTCTCTTCCATATGGTAGCATTTTCACCTTTAAAAGTTTAGAGATTTGCTGCTTAATGCTGTTAAAGCTATGCAGTGGATTGTTATATTTTTTACTTCTAGCTGCATAAATGTGAAGGTTACCCATGGGAACCAAAGGAAACCCTGTTGGCATCACTGACATTTAGATGGAAAGCCTACACTATTCATTCACTTCCAATTTGCTGAACTATTACACTCATAGATTTAAAACATATACTTCCCACTTTTCCCCTTCTTAGCCTGGCACTTTATACAGGGCATAGAGGCACATAATCAAATATTTTTACGATAAGAGAGAGGTCATTATTTGATATTTACAGCTACCATGCAATAAAATGCATTAAAATCTTCTAATTCTCTGCTTGGGCTTGAATATGTTTCCAGCAGTCTCAAACCCAGGCCAAAATGTTAGTTAAGAATTGATAAGAATATATTTATCACCAGCATTTATCCACAATGTCCTTAACAATCCCACAGAACTGCTTTAGTTTCCTCTGGTGCCAGATGGGGGGGCCCACCCTAGCTCCTTTGCAGGTCCACAGGCTGGGCAGGCTGAGGGGTAGCTCTCACTAGTGACTTCATGTTCCCAGAGGGGTTTATCTGTGTTCATTGCATTGCAGGTGGAAGAAGTCCGTCCCACCTTGAACTGGGATACTCATAGCCAATATTCTCTGCCTCTGACTGGGCCTCAGGGCAGGAATGGGACAGAGGGATTCCAGCAGCATTTTAGCTTGGTTTGGAGAAAGCCAGCACCAGGACCATCAGAGGGTGCCAACAACTTGCAGGCTCTGGCAACACCCTTGGCTTTTCCTGGCCCTCTATGTTCTCACCTGCACATTTAGGCAGAGCTCAGATGCCCAGCAGGCCATGGGCATGGCCACTAACATTTGTATTCAATTACCATACTTGAGCTCTACTGTACCATAACTGTTTTTAAAGCTATATAGGACATTTACCACCATGCCAATCAGGTGTGCCTGCCACGTTCTGTGAATCTTGAGATTAGTGCCTTCCCATCCCCCATAGCTCGGCCACCTGCCCTGACGTCCAGGGATGCCCCAAACCTGCACAGGGCGTAACCAAATGTGTGAGCTCAGTATTGATGTGGTGAAGACGCTGCCAGGCTGGCCTCCGCATCTCTCTCCAGGGCCATGCGAGAGCTGGGGTTGTAAAGCTATAGGACCCTTTTTAATAAATAGAGAATTAACAACAAGAAAAATCCCACAGAACTAGTTTCTGATGGCTCCATCACAGCCATTAAAGATGAAAAGGCACAAATCATGATTTCCAGTTATTCCTTCTCAAAAAAACACTTTTCCAAATGGAATTCTATGGTTTTCCTAGAAGGAAAAAAGAATGTGATCTTTGGTACGAATGCTGTTATTCAGGGTACCACTGAAATACATTTAACTAGGCATCTACTGTTTGGGGAATTTGCAGTGATTGAGTTCCAGTTCATTACTTTCAGGGCTGTGATGCTATTGCCAGGGCCTCAAAATCAGTGAGATGACCTAAACCCAGGTCAGAGAGGCTACAATAGCACAAAGGCAATTATGCTGCAAGAAAAATGTTGTCCACTAATCAGCTGGCAATCAATTACTAAGAAGAGAAGATAACCCTCTCCCCACTCAAGCTCTTCAGTATTAATAGTGCCATCGTGTAATTACTTTCGGCTTGGGCAGGTGCATGAAAGGACAGACTCTATAGCACACTGCATCGAAGATTAATGAGTTCTGTCAATTTGCCCAGCAGACATCTGATTCTCCAGCTTTCTGTAGCTACTGGTTTTACACTTGCCTCAGGGTTTTTACCCCTGAAAAAATTAGCTAGTAATTTAAATACATTCAATAAGCATACATCTTTAAGGAAGGAAAAAAACCCTAATTTTGCAATGAAGTATGAACCAAAAAGACTCTTCATTTGAATATTAACATAGCAAGTGGTTCATAATGGCAGTATTCTTTTAGTCACACTTTATTTTTAGTTATCGCAATTAGTGATGTACAGGATTCAGAGACTATATAAACCTCTTGAAGCGGGATCATGTAAACTCAGCATCCCTGATATTCCCCCTTCTTCTTGCTGGCCTAGAAGCTATAAAGGCAAAAGCTGTGAGAGCTCCAGTAAATAATGGAACTATTTTAAAGCCTCCTACAATACAAATGGCTTGACTAAAGAGGGAGAATTCTAGCCCTCTGATTTTCTGGGTAAAAGCCATCGAGACTTCCCCCAAGCCCCCTCCCCAAAGGAAAATGCAGCACTGTCCCAGAGAACCTGGTCACCCAAGCCCATACATTTGTGTCAGAACAGGAATTGCCTATAAACTGAAATGAATATCAGGAAATTTGCTGTTGCTCTAAATTGATATTTTATAACCCAACTACTGTAAAATCTCATAATCTTTAAATACACGAAGTCAATGTACTAAATGGCTATTTTATGATGCTACCTAAAGCCTCCGATTTGTTTCTCATGAGGACCTAAGTCTTCCTAGCTCATGGCTCTCCTTCGATTGCTCTTTGAATGAGTGTATGAATAAAAGCAGAAAAAAAACTGACTCAACAACATTATTTGTTCCTCTATTTTTCTGCTTCCATTTAATGTTATAATCAGCTACCCATGAAATTTTTCTCCAAACTACATTCATTAGATATTAGATTTTGCTAATTAATTCTTTGTATTAATTTCTTTCAAAGCAATGTTATCAATTGTTCCCAGTAAAAGGGAGAAAGAAAGAAAGAAAGAAAGAAAGAAAGAAAGAAAGAAAGAAAGAAAGAAAGACCCAGCCATAACTTGATTTTCACATAAACAAATTTAACCTTACCCAAACATTATGGTCGTGTTTATCACTGATCCATGTTCATTGGTTGGTGTTATTTAAATTATTATTTTCTACAGTAAGAGACAACGGAGTAGGAAGTACTTTTAATATGGAGAAACTATTCCTAAGAAGATAACAATACCTGTGCTCCCTTGAAAAACACAAAGTCTCATGCCTCCAAAGCTAGTAATCTTCAAAGTTGGAACTATTTTGAAGCCCACATTAGACATAGAATCCGCATTAAAATGAGATTAGTGACACATTATCAAAGTCATGACCTCATATAGGTCAATAAGAACTAACACCACCTTACCTCCATGATAAAATGATCTTACCTGTTTGAATTTTCCTCCTTATAAGATTTCTACCTAAGCTGATACCTTTTTATTCATCCAGGGGTTTCAAAAGAAATCATTTTTCTCAATGATCTGTTATCTTCTGATGAAGCCCTTGGTAGCAACATGAATGGGTCAATTATGAGAGTGTCCAGCCCATAGCTGAGAGCTATTCTGCCTGCAAACATAGTTCTGGGAGCCTAACTTTGATGTATGACAAGTTAGGCCACCATCTCTGGGGCTACAAATGGTGTCAAAGGCAGAGCTAATTTCTTTTTTTTTTTTAATTTTTTTAATGTTTATTTTTGAGAGATAGAGAGAAACAGAGCATGAGTTGGGGAGGGGCAGAGAAAGATGGAGACACAGAATCCAAAGCAGGCTCCAGGCTCTGAGCTGTCAGCACAGAGGCTGATACGAGGCTCAAACTCACAAACCCTGAGATCATGACCTGAGCTGAAGTCAGATGCTCAACTGACTGAGCCACCCAGGCACCCAAGGCAGAGCTAATCTCAATCACATGCATTCAAATACGCTCACATGTACTTACGTATATTTAATTAGTACTTAAATATCACTCTGATGACTAATTCCTGGTCAACACTAGCTGAATACTTTAAAGGCTAATATTTAAGATATATTTAGATATTCTGCCCAAAAAAGAATATCTAAACAGTGTGAACTGAATGGATAGGCAAAGAAAATAGACAATACTATAGGCAATAAAAGCACTGTGGAAACAAGAGTTTCATTAATCACTCAATATCACTGCTCTATGATTGGATGTGTTAGTGACTAATCCTAATGGATGTATTATTATTATCATTGGATGACAAAAGACAACACCTAGCAGAGAAATAAAATGTCTGGACTCCCCCCAGCCCAGCCTACACAGGGCAAAAGAAAAAACTGAGCTTGATTTCAATGTATCTTGAAGGGGGAAGAAATAAGAAAACTGAAGGGACTACAGAAGAAGAAAGGTTATAGGAGAACAGGGTGATTTTCCATCCCTGACCTTCATCAGTCCTGAATTGTGTTTCATCCAGGTGGTTTTCTGTAGGGTAGCGTGCTTCTCAAGTAAGAACTGCCCTTAACTGGAAAGGGCCATTATGAAAGCCAAGGTCAGAAATTTCCTCCAGTGCACACCCTGCAGGGCTGCATAGAGAGAGATGCTTGCATACCTGCTTGCATATAGAGGTAAGCACAGATACAAGATGGAGGGGCATTTCCTGCAGACCCCAAAGCTCCCAGCTTCTTTCATCCAGGAAACAAATTTTATTAGCATGCCCTGAAATATAACAGCCAAAAGAAATAAATACTGTCTCTCTGTGTTTTCCTCTATGTGAAACCTATCACCTCTCCCTAAGCTCCTATATAGAACTAACCTAGGACACATGAGGGGATAAATCCTAAAAGCAAAACACAGGCAATTTAGGCCCTCAGAACAATTTTTTTGGCCTACCATCTCAAGAAACACCCTCATCAGGTACTCCAAATATGAAACCATATTACTTTGTAAAATACAATTTTACATTTTAAATTCAAAGTGAAGTCTAAAAACTTTTTCAACTATTATAATACTAAAAAATAGAATAATAACAGCTGATATTTAGTACTAAAGTTAGGCACATGCTAAGTGCTTGATACGTGTTAACACTTTCAACCCTCATAACAACTTCATGTAGCAGGTACAATTATTATCCCCATTTAGATGAGGAAACTCAAGCACAAAGAGTTAGAAATTTGTCCAAGATCAAATATGCCAATGAATGGCAATGCTGGGATTCAAAGTCAAGGAGTTTCCCTTCAGAGTCTCTGCTTTTTACCACTACATTTTGAATAGAATTTTTTTGAAAAAATCATACTATGAAAATAGGACAAAAAGAATAGAAATAATTTTTTAATTGTATAAAATAGTAGACTCAATAATGAGCATGACATACAATTAAGCAACAAGGTGATAGAGCTATTTAATCAACCTAACATATCAAAACACCCCTCATTTGCAAGCCCAAGTCTGAGTCAATTAAATTCCTGAATCCATCAAAGTTTGTTTTCAGTGCTCACCCTAAATGCCCATCTTTTCATCCAACTAATTTTTGTGCTGGGCTGGCACTGTACTAACTGAACCATTGGATTTTATCTACAAGATACATAATTACCTGACTTTCTCTGGTCAGAGTGTCTAGGACCAGCGTGGATTGAAGCTAATGTCTTTTTTAGAGGACTTACTAAAGACTGCAAGAAGTCATTAACCACCTCCAGTACGGCAACATCGTCTACACGTCATTCCTCCAGTACCCCAGGCATGGTAGGCTTTCAATGTCCCAAGAGAGATTGGCAATAGTTAAGTAGCTTCCTTGCTGTATCATTTCCAAAGCAAGTTCAGCTACACATAACAGAAAACTAAAGCTTAAGGTGGATTAACTGGTAGAGGTTTGTTTGTTTGTTTGTTTTTTGTTTCCATACAATAAGAGGTCAGAAGGTTAAAAATCCTGGGCCAGTGTGGCAGTGCCATGATGTCATTGGTACAATGCCTTGTATCACTACTTCATTACAAGCTTGGAGTATAGATCCAGTCTGTGTAGTCTCAGACACTATGATGCTGGCAAAGAAGGGAGGAATGGGGAAGGGCAAGACGAAGGGCACATGCCAGCAGAGCCTGGCTCTCACCTAAGGAATTTCCCTGAGTGTCCAACGCTAAGACTTCAGTTTATATCTCATTGTCCCAAACTGCATCGTGTTGCCACCCCCAAATAGCAAAGGAGAGAAGTGTGTTTTTGAACTGGTGCTTTGTTAACTGGAAAAATAATTTGGATTATGACAGTAGTAAAAGAGTAGAATTGGGTTGTTAACTCTCAGCCTGCGACACTCACATTAGTCATGTGTGGGAGAATCCTCACACTGCTTGCTGTATCTTGCCTCGGCTTCACCAATTTCATAATTTGGAATCTGTTGACTATAATTCTGATATATAAGGACACTTTTGGTTATAATTAAAAAAACTCAATTCAAGTGTAAAAAACTCAGTTTAAGTGTAAAAAGAAATTTAATAAGTTCACATAAATTAAAAGTCTGGAGTATATTGGCTTCAGGTACAGCTAACTCCAGGAACTGAAACAGTGTCATCTACCTCCTTTTCCTCTTCTTCTTCCTCTTAGACAAGCTTATTCTATGTAGCAGAGAAAATAAAATGGCTACTGGCCATCCACATTCTACAAACTTAGCATTCCCAGTGGAAAGAATGACTATGAGTGATATTGAGGCTACAAAGGTGAATGATAAATAATCCCACATTTAAGGAATTCACAAGTCTACTGGAAATACTTTATTTTCTTGGGTGAATCAAGCTATGTAAAAGTAAAGTATTATACTCCCACTAATTTGAAATAATTTTAAAATATATTATTCATCTCTAGAATGTATTGGCCTCCATCATTGTTAAGTAAATACCCCTTCAACTCTAAGATGATAAGACTGAGCATCATATCCCAAAGGGTATTCTAAAAAGCAGAAGTTCTGGGTGTTACATAGAAAAGGGGTTCCACACCAAATAAGTATCAGAAACCATGCATACAACATCGTATTCTTACAGATTTAAAAGGCTCATTGACATACTAAGAACTCCAATAGATCCTAAAGTTAGGAAACCTGTATAATTTTATACGATCCAGCACTAAATTTTACCACACAATAGTTTTTTGGGTTAAATGAGAAGAATGAACAAAACTCGGCTCTACAAAGCCAGCTCCCGGATTTGAAAGAAATTATGAAAGGCAGGAAAGAAACGAGAATGATAATTTACACTTTATAATGTGCCACATGATCTGCCTCTTACCTGTGAAGACATAATTCCATATTTATGCCGTAATACAAGTCATAACTATGGTAAGGGTAAGCAGGGACAAAAACAGTGAAAAGATGAGAGAATGGTTCACTTTGGTATTTACTGGGAGATTGAGTTATTTCTTTTAGAAGCAGCTCTGTCTTCCAACAGGAATCTAAGTGCATTTTGACAGGAGGTTGCTGAATGGTTCATGTTGTTTACGATACAGTGTTTCAGTTACTTAATTATACACTGAAGTACCTAGAAATGAAATATCTCTTTTATGTACAACATACCTAATACAGAATTGTTTAGGTTGAAACTACAGGCTCTCTTTGTATTCGGGCATGTTGCTCAGTGGCTTATACATTAATAGGCTATCTGTGTACTTGATGTTGACAATAACTATGAGCCTTCAGTAAAAACTAAACTGGTATAGTGGCCCTCTCTCAGTAGTACACTTTCTGCTTCCCTACATTCACACCATTGTGCAAGCTATTCCTGGTATGTGAATGCCCAAATCTGAGAGTGATGAAATGCTATCCAATTTCAAGCCTATCTCCTCTATGAAGTCATCTCTGACAATAACAATAATAATAATAGTTAATAATTATTAGGCACTTACCATGTGCCTTGGTCTAAGCACTTAGCCCACATAATTTATTTTGATACCCAAATGCCTTAAAGTCATATGGGGGTCAGTTTAATAATTATCTCCATTTTATGAGAGTTCTAGACATCATGTTCTGATCACATTTTGGAAAATTTCCAATGATGTGTGGCTCTATAGATAGAACAGGAATTGTCCCCATCTCTTGACCACTTTGACACAGTGCTAGTTATAGGTGTTTTGTGTCAGATTGCAAACATAAAAGGTTAAACAGAATGTCTGAACTAAGGCTGTCTGTTGAGGGACGTGGTAGGTTGTCAAAATCAAGTAAACAAGAGCTTACTGGGGCACATGGAACTTGAAAATCATCGTCACCTAATTACACCCTAAGCTGTCCAGTCCGGATCAGACGCTATATATATAAAGTCTGTTACATCAAAAGAAAGATGCAGGAATCCACTCACTGAAACTGATATTGTGCCTTTAAAAAGTATTTGATTTCAGCATTTAAAATACTGTGCTCCACTGGTTTAATTTTTATAAATGTTCCCTCTCTTATAGATCTTCTCAATAGCCACATCAGAGGAAAGTGAAGCAAGAATAAGCTCCTCATTCAGGCACTCAGTACACTCCTGCTTGATTGGAATGGATATTGTACATAATATGTCCCTACAGATGTTTCCTCCAGTGGGGCACATTGAATTTCATTTAAATGCCAAGGCACAAAATCTAAAACAATGTGACTTTAACAAAAAATCTGATGAGGAATTTGATGAGAAAATGGCAAGAATTCCTGTGGCATTTGGGTAACAATTTCAAGCCTTCATTTTAATAGAATAAACAGGATCATATTTCATTCAAATCTGGCAATGAGATGAGCTTTGGGTATTACATTGATATAAACCAATAAAGAATTTGCAAATTTGAAGCACTAATTAACAGACACAATATTAAATGAAAAAAGTTTGCTCCAGGGGCAAATATATTTTGAAGACTTTAAACTTTTATTAAAAGACATTTTTTGAATCACTTCTTTTGCAGTTTACTCTTTTGCTGGTTTTTACAAAATAAGGGAATACTGTGGTATTTTCAAACTGACACCTTTAACACAGTATCTGATATCCTTTTTTACCTTTCTGAGGCAATGCATCAATGTCATAGTGTTTTGAAATGTACAGAAAAATAAGCCAAAACATGAGCCCAAATATCACAGAATAATCAGAGCAGGATTCATTTAAGATATTTCATCAGTGGTTAGAGTCCAACAAACTATAGTGTGGTGTTCAAGTTGACCACAATAGATATATCCTATAACATTTATCAGAGCCATTCATTCCTAGAATATAGAAATTAGGTTAACTATCCCCAGGGGTAAGAGTGGATACCCAGAAAGGTAGTCATAATGGCAGAAGGATGTGCCTCCACCATCTTGAACTGGAAGAGACTTGAGATTTTATTCATATAATCAGATAACTCACTTAATTCCACTGCTACTATGTCAAGGGCATCCACCCAAAGACCATGTGAATGTCTTTGTGACTCATTGTCCCCCAGATGTCTCAGGGATGCTCATTTAAACCCAATTTCACCTAGATAAAAATGTGAAGGAAGGTGAAGGGATAGGTATGAGGAAATACAGTAGAGTGAGATCTTGCAAGCAGATAACACTTCTAAACAAATGACTTACTAATTTCCAACCCCATGCAAAAATTATTTCACAATGGTTCTAAAGGAAGAACTCTCTTAAGCCTGGTCATAAATGCACTACAGAAAAGATTTTCTTCACCTAATTGCAATGTTGCATAGTGTTATTTTCTTGAGACTACAATATCTAAGACACATTTATCTAAAGACTCATACTTCAGAAAATGGGAATGTCAGCCAAATGTTAAAGAATCAAATATATAAAACTGACCTACATAAGCTATTGTGGGCTGGCTCTGTGTGTATGCGTTTATATGCACATGCACACATATGGAATTGCATGTCTTTGTTTGAATATGTGTATTTGTAGTAAACAAGCAGTTATTTTATCCTAAGCATGTATTCAGCAGAAGTGAGATGGTGTTAATACTACCTGATCCAACAATTTTGCAATCTGTGCCCCACTTACAGGTTTTCACAGAGAATTAATTTGTTTGCATTATGACTAAATACCACATTCTCTAAGATGAAAGGAAAAGGGGATTAAGTATAGTATAAGGGGAGTTATATACACTTTAACCTCATATAAGAGAGGTATTACTGCATCTGTATACAAATGGGGAAAGTAAGACCCAGAAAGCTTAAGTAACCAGCCTATGATCACACAAGTAACAAATAAGAGAGCCAGAATTTTAGAGCACATAAATTTGGCTCCAGGACCCAGGCCTTTTCTCACTATACCAGAACATCATAAAAATTTCTTAGAAAGTAAAAGGTTTAATCAAATTAGTTAAACCATCAAATAACTAATTTAACTTATTTTTAGTTCATTTATCACTCAAAAAAATCATATCTGACCTAGTGCCAAGAATGTCTGTTTCATGAAAAACTGTGAACCAGATTCTGTTAAAGGAAGTTTAGGAACAAATGTGTGCTCAACACTCTGCCCCTTTTGTGTGCCATGTTATCAATTAGAACCTTATTCCTAGCTCCATTTTACCTCATTCTTTTTTCTATTTTTCCAATTAGTCATGTTTTACATACTCTTGTCAGTGACAAGCAGTGCTTTCTGGAAGAAAGCATACCATAATTGAACACATTTTCTTCTTGTGCATTACTCAGTTGTTTGGGTGGAACACTGGGACAACCAATATTTTAAGAACCATTTTCCCTCCCCCTAGTTTCTGAGATAAGGGATATTTCATTGACATGTCTACACTGTACTTAACACAAATAAGTGATACTCTATTGTAAGATCTATTAACTTTATATCATAGTATATAAGTATCGTTCATTTTACATCATAGTTTTAAGTGATGGGATATCAAGAATAAGTATAAACATCAGGGCACTTGGGTGGCTCAGTTGGTTGAGCGTCTGACTTCAACTCAGATCATGATCTCATGGGCTCGAGCCCCACATTGGGCTTTGCGCTGACAGCCTGGAGCCTGAAGCCTGCTTCAGATTCTGTGTGTGTGTCTCTCTGCCTCTCACCTGCTTGTGCTTTCTCTCTCTCTCAAAAATTAATACATGCACATTTTTAAAAAAAGAATAAGTGTAAACCTCACTCAATGAATTCATCTCTTTTAATGGGGAAATAGTGCATTTGCAGTTATATGGAAATTACAGTCTTGTTGTCTTTATTTGGAGATTAAGCATGGTTAAAAGAGATGAGCACCAAGTTAACAAGGGATGGGTTTGTGATGGTTAATTTGTGTGTCAACTTGACAGGATTCTGGGTTGTCCAGATATTTAGTTAAACATATTTTCTAGATGTGTCTGTGATAGTGTTTCTGATCAACATTTGAATCACAAAACTAAGTAAAGCAGATTTCTCTCCCCATTGTGGGCAGGATTCCTCTAATCTGTTGAAGACCTCAATAAACTAATAAAGGCTTGCTTTCTGCCTGACTGTCTTCAAACTGAGACATCAGTCTTCTCCTACCTTAGGTCTTAGATCTGAACTAGAACTTACACTATTGGCTCTCCTGGTTCCTAGGCTTTGGACTCAGACTGGAACTATACCATCAGCGCTCTTGAGTCTCCAATTTGCCAACTGTACATCTTGGAATTATTAGCCTCTAAAATCATGTTAGCTAATCCCTCCTGGTAAATCTCTCTCTTTTTATAATTTGTACATGTACATGCATATGTACACACACACACACACACACACACACACACACACACAATTGGGGCTTTGGGGATGGGATGAATGTATTTTTCATGTGAGAAGGATGAATTTTGGAGGGCCAGGAGTTGAATATTATGAACTGAAATGTATGTTGAAGCTTTAACACAAATGTGATGATCTTTGGAGATGGGGCCTCTAAGAGGTAATTAGGGTTAGACTGATTGGGTCACAAGGGTGGGGATTCATGATGGTATTAGTGTCCTTATAAGAAAAGATACCAGAGGGTTTGCTTGCCCATTCTTCCTCTGCATGCATGCACTTAGGAAAAGCCACATGAGAACATAACAAGAAGGTAGCCATCTCCAACCAAAGAGGGATCCCTCAACAAACCCAACCATGATGGCACTATGATCTTAGAACTCTAGCTGCCAGAACTGTAAGGAAATGTATTTCTGTTATTTAAGTCACCCAGTCTATGGGATTTTGTTGTGGCAGTCCAAGTACACCACGATATGTATTTTTAAAGGCTAGAGTTGAATTCTATCAGTTCCTAAGTATGTCTTTTCCAATTATGTATTCCAGAACTGGGGGAATAACCACAGGATGGGTTTGTGTCTTAGTCCATTCAAGCTCCTATAGCAAAAATACCATAAACTGAGTGGCTTACAAATAACAACTGTGTATATCTCACAGTTATAAAGGCTGGAAGGTCCAAAATCAAGGTGCCAGCAGATTCGATGTCTGCTGAGAGCCCACTTTCTTGTGCATAGATGGCACCTTCCTGCTATCTCCTTACATGGTGGAAGGAACTTGGGAGCTTTTTCTATAAGGGCACTAATCCCATTTACAAGGGCTCCACCCTCATAAACTAAGCACCCCTCCCAAAGGTCCCACCTCGTAATACCATCACATTGCACATTATGTTTCAACATATGAATTTAGGGGTGGGGAGCACACAAACATTCAGTCCATAACAGTTTAGGATCCACTGAACCCACTGTGAGATGGCCCCGGGCCAAAATTCCATTCAGCACTTGACCTCCTTTAGCCTCAATTCTGACTGGTAGACCACAGTGACATTTTCCATCTCCTGGAATTAATGTCAGTTCAGAGCCAGTGTCCAACAATCCCCCCAAAGTGTGACTATTTTCTTTTTTTTTTCTTCCAATGCACACTAATGCTGATAAAAGGCATAGGACCCTTTAGGAAGGCTGGGGAAAAGGTTAACAATATAAATTTTGGCAGTGTAGCAGGGCCTTTCATCAAGGAAATTTATGGGGTTCTGGGTTTATAAACAGACTCTAGTCTGAGAATTGACTGAGTCCTCATGACTCTCTGTTTTGATTATTAAAGTTAACTGCTATTCACTTGACCTAGAACTCTCTTATTTAACAGATTAAGTAAGAATTTAGTAGCCTGCCCATCTACTTCACTGCTAAGGACACCATGATGAACTAACCAATACCATAGGTCTACACAACTCAAGACTATTCTGAATACTGCTTTGACTCTGTTGGCCATTATAATAACCACACCCACATTGTCTTTGGCAATTAAAGACCACAACATGGTCCGGGCCACCTCAGGATTCAGTTATCACCACTGAACTTAGTTGTCTAATTTAAAAGCTGCAATTCCCGCTGTAATTTCTACAAAGAATGAAGAGTCATTCAGGATGCTGGGGCTCCCTTCACAAGTTTATTCCTCACAGTGGTGGTAAAAGTTGTGCCCTCTGGACTCTTTTAGGGTAAAAGAACAGGCCTTCCATGATAAATCTACTCTGCCATGCCAGAGTTGGGTGGGTCGGTATGTATGAGTGTGTGGCCCAGAGTACAGGGGACAAAAGATAGTGTTTAAAAATTAAAACAAAACAAAGCTCTCAGGTAGAGTTTTCCATTACAAAGTGCTTTACCTCTTGCAGTACTAATTCTAACAAACCACAATCTTTGGAGCAAGGACTTGGCTTTTTCTTTTAGTTGAATGCAGTCTTTCCAAGGTTGGGACATCTCAGTACCCTTCACAAACATAGTGTGAATTTTCCCTATCTTCCAAAGATAATGACATAGCTTTTTTTTTTCTTTCTATTTCCAAGCAAGAGGTAAGTGCCTACAAATATAAATGAGCCACAGCTTGCAGATGAAGGGCCTGATTGTCTTTTCAGATGCTGGCATGAATCAAAGCCAAAGGGGAGGAAAGTATTACCAGTCCAGCATTGACACTATCAACAAAACTTGAAGAAAATTGAATTCTGTATTTAAAATGTCATTAACTGTGAAAATAATTTAACTGACATGCTAAAGAACAAAAAACAAATTAAAAAAATTTTACCCCAATATCCATTCTAATAGTTTAGCTTCACCAGTATACACAGCAAAACAGACTGTTTTTTTTTTTAATTAAACTTGCATACCTTCAAATTAAAAAATCATCTGGGAAAATGATTTGCATATTACACAGTATAAGTGCTAAGACTGCAATTGGTTTACCTCCTAGGCTGGTGCATTTGAGATACAAACTTTTAAAATTTATTTTAGTGAATACTGTTTATATCTGCATTCTGATCATGTATGAGGCTATTTTTCTCAGAAAATTTTGGAAACATTTGGTTTTACAAAATAAAAAAAGCCAACCAACCATTTATTTTCTGTTCCTTCATCTATGGGTACTCTTTAAGTTCATGAATATGGGTATCAATGAGTCACTTTATATCATTTAAGGACAGATATGGAAAATTTGAATTTTAAATATCAAACATTGTTTTTTAATTCCAACTGATATCTATGATCGCATATCCCATCTTATTTTAATGATCTATTTATGTTTCTGTCTGCCCCGCTATACTGTGAGCCTTTTGAAGACAGATTCTGTCTTACTCAGTTTTTCACATCCAGTGACTAGCACCAACCCTGGCATGAATCTTTACTGGCACGATATTTTCAGCCTAAGACCTCTGTATGAAGATTTTTCTTTAGTTCTTACAATTGAATGGAATGCAGCATTTCAGTGCAGTAGGATTCAGATGAAAAAACATCACAACACAATCTTGCTAGCAAGCCAGCTGCTCCCTTGTCTGCAACCTCTATTAGCATTACGAAAATAATAACTTTGTAGTAATTGAATCCTAGAAAATCTCCATTTCCATTTTGTGTAGAGCCCAATGCAGAAGTCCAGGAGCAGGAATTCTGCAATCCTGCTACTGCCTCTAAGACCCAAGATGTCAACCCTATCCCTATCCTCTTCCTTTTTTTTAACCCCTGGTACATAGAATTTAGTTACCATGCACTCCAGTTTATGACACATGAATTATCATCTGTACGTACCAAAAAAACCCACTCATTTTATTTGCCCCTGCTACAATGTATTAGATATATATTTCCTTAGACATAAAAGTTTCCTTGAAAAGTAGAGTGTACTTGGTTTATTTAAACTTAAAACATAATTTTTATATATGTAATATTTAATTACTGAATGTACTAATAATCACATGCTATTTCCTATGTGTTCACTCAACATTATGCTTTTTGGTTTCTGTTCATTTTGCGTGTCATTGAGTGAAGATAATTCATTAGTTCTGACTTCTGTATTCCATCATATGAATCTACTAAAATTTACTTATCCACCTTTTTAATACCTCTTAATCCTTGCTACCACAAATAATCCTACAATGGACATACACTTCCACTTGTGGACCTTATCTATGTTTTGTTTTTTTGAGTAGTATAAGATTTCCCTCCAGGATGGCGGCACCAGTTTATACTCCAATTAGCAGTTTTTGTAAGTTCCCATTTCTCCATATCCCTGCCAATATTTGATATTAAGCATTTTTTAATCTTTGGCAATTTAATGGGCATAAAGAAATATTTCCCATATATAAAATAGTTTGTGTCTTATTTTCTAGTTAGTAGTTGTTGCTCTAAAGAGATGTTACTGTTTTCCTTTTGGACTGTGATACTTGCTGTATTTTTCAGTGGATAGACTTTTTTAATTTAAGGAATACTTATTATTTTTCAAAGAAGTGTCTCCAATAAATATTGAGAACTTAATGTATAGTAGTCACTGTGTTAGGACCTGCAGATACAATAGTGAAAAAAAACAGACAAAATCCCTGTACCCAAAAGATCTTGTGGTAAGAAAACCAGAAAATAAACAAGGTATGTAAGGTAGATGGGGAGCATGTACTAGACCAAGATGCTGAACTAGCACAACTTCTGGATCTCTCCCCTAAGGCCAATCCTACCAAAAATATCAAGATATTGAGAACACTTTGAGAAAATATTTGGGACATTGCTGTTGGAGAAGGTAAGAAAGTGGACAGATTCACAATGTATTTTGGAAAATCTAGCCAGTGACTATATGTGTACAATGAGTTTCTAAAAGAAGAAGTGGCAACCATTTTGATGACGGTGACTAACTTCTTAAAAGTCAATAACATCGTGGGAAAGCAGGACAATAGCCATGCCACACATATGACATCTTTAACCCTACTCCAACCACAAATTAAATATCCAAATTGTATTAAAATTGGTATTAAACATAAATAGAATTAATCACAAATCTCTCAATAATATATTTCACGTTTGTGAAGAGATACTATTAAGTGCTTTTTGCATTACTGCCAGGTGTTTGTAACTATTCCAAAAATTCCTAGACTGAGATGTTTTTAAATAAGAAAAAAATAGATTCATTTTTGTCACACAGGATAATCCAGCTACCAATCTCAGGTGAGGATTCCCACCACTTGAAGGCAAAGAGCGTAACAATGCCAACCACCAGAAACATGAGCCTACTGACACTGGCCCACTGCATCTTCTATGGGTTAGAGTTTTTGGGGAATAACTCAACACACAAGACACTAGTTGGAAAAATGCTTTACTCACCAAAAGAAGAAAAGACACAGCAAGATTGGTGTCTGCACTGTGAAGCCAGTTTCTCATGGCCAAAGGGTCTCTCCCAATAGCCCAGGCATGGGCTATTTACCCATGGGCTGCAGAAGAGTGGAGAAGAGTAGGATCGGCCAGGTGCCACATGAAAGACACACTTAATCAATACAAGAAATTCATTGCACACCCAGGACAGGGAAAGATTACTCCTAATAAGAAAGAGGAATCTGGGGCCAAGCAATATCTTGGTACCCAGCTTCCACATTAGGGAACGGTCGAGGCCCAGGGCACTGATTGGGTAATCCCCTGGTGTGCAACAGGTCACATGATGACTGTTTCCCCAACAGTTTTTATAGGCAGCCACAATTTAGTCTAACTTTTCCATTCTTAAGTGCTTTTTTACATGTGCAATAGAAAGGCTACTGATATGAAATCACAAACACTATTAACAAAAAGCTATCCAAATGTTGTATGACAAATTCAGATTTTCTAATCCATCCTTCTTCTCCAATACATGTCATGTTAATTAAGAAAAACTGCTGATTTTGGAAACAGGAAAAATCAAATTATACTAATTTGTAGTGTATCAAAACAAGTGTATCACAGAGAGTTGAGTAAAGCTAGGAATAGAACAAAAATTTCATTGAAAACAAAGGTATCTGCAAAAAAAAAATGTTTTTCAATGTTTCAAAAGCCACAGGTGGGCTATGGAATTCTACCAGGGCAAGTAATTTCAGTCTCTGTTTGGAGATAAAATTGCTTAAATCTATACCACTCTAATGCTTACCATATTTGAATCAGAACAACCTTGTTAGATACCTGCTAAGAACCTTCTCTCAAACCTCCTCCTCTCCTGCTAGGCTTATTGTCACTGGTCCACAGAGGACTGTTCATTTTTGTGAGTTTACATATATCACTTATACCTTATTTAATAGGCTCTATCTATTTAAGACCATCAACGAAACTTGTATCAAACTGTAGGTAGGCAAAAAAATCTAATACACTACCAGGGAGAGGATCCATGGAAATATATTGAAAAGGTCAAAAGGAATTTAATGCAGGCTTCTTTTATGCACTCTAGTTGTGGAATGGAAAGGTGTCTATTCCTGGGGCACCTGGGTGGCTCAGTTGGGAAATCATGTGACTCTTGGTTTCAGCTCACAGTTCGTGGGCTCAAGCCCCATGTTGGGCTCTGTGCTGACAGCGTGGAGTCTGCTTGAGATTCTCTCTCTCTCTCTCTCTCTCTCTCTCTCTCTGCCCCTCTCTCTCTCAAAATGAAAGAAAGAAAGAAAGAAAGAAAGAAAGAAAGAAAGAAAGAAAGAAAAGAAAAGAAAAGAAAAGAAAGCTGTCTATTCCTTAGAAAGAAGAAGAGGTCTACTTCCCAAGTATATAGAGTTCACATACCATGGTTTCTAAAAACAAACTGAGACAAAAAGGACTCAGAGTTCTAAAAGGCAAAATACACTGCTCCTAAAATGTAAAAACCATACTCTGAGAATCTGTAGCCCAGTTTTGGACTACAATCTAGCGTTTATAATCTTTTGGAATGATATTTTGGTAAACCATGCTACTAGGACATTCCTGTTTTCAGTTATACTATTGCCCATATTTGTGGCTATGTATGTTTCTCTCACTTCAAAGTGCAAACTTGTTTATGACAGGGAATCTGGTATCATGGAAATAAGATGGGTTCCAAAATTGGAAGACTTGAGGTAGAACATCATACATGACACGTCCTATGTACTGCCACTCAGGCAAGTCACTGAGGCTTGGTTTTGTTCTCTGTAAATGAAGACAGCCATATAGCTACTTCCCAAGGGTTTAAAATGATATTCTGTCTAGAAAATGTGTAAATTGTAGAACATTCTACAAATACCGATGACTATTATTGCACATCCTTGTGTCTCTCAGAGTAGCACAGTATTGTGAACATTCACAGCACTCAATACCTGCTTGTTGACTGGGACACACTTGTTGAAAATAGTGAATTCATCTTATATGATAAGAATTGGGAGGTTTCCTCTTCATAAGACACATTTCAGGGGCAGAGGAAACTCAAATTGTGAAGCCAGCTGTGACCCACAGCATGTTTAGTGGCCAAAGCTGTCCCTCTGGTGTCCAGGAGCCTTTTATTTCCCCAGTTTAGCACCAACCCCTCTCCTATCCTCAGTTGCTACTTCTCAGAAATTTTAGTTACATAAAATTCAAAAGGTCAGTTAGCCAACTGGGTAAACTAAGCTTTGTAAATAAGGAAGAGAGAAGTAGAGGATCCAATAACACCCCCACTTGCTGCCATTATCTATTTCCCATTTTGTACACATCAGTTAATTTCTCACAAACCCTGGGTCCCACTCAGAGCAATATTAAAAGCCTACTTTAAAACATTTTAAAAGTATATTCAGTTGTTGTATTTAATAGTGCTTTGGCCTTATAAATTTCTGTAATTGTCATAAAAACCCTAGGTTCCACCTGGACAAACTTGGGGCTCCACCAGTAGTGGAGTAGTACTGGCCACCAGTTAAGAATCACAGATATAACAAATGAATGAATGATGATTCCTAAGAAACACTTAAGCTCAAGGATGACATACTCTTCAGATGTATTTTCTTCAGGCAGGTCTTCATGGGTCTTGTGCCAGAGGTTTTCAAAAGCTCACAAATACAAATAAAACTCTATTATATGGTATTCTTCTCTTCTTCCACTCAAGAGTGCTCCATGTTGGGGAACCTGGGCAGCTCAGTCAGTTAAGCTTCTGACTTGGGCTCAGGTCACAATCTCATGGTTCAGGTTAGTGCGTTCAAGCCCCGTGTCGGGCTCTGCACTGACAGCTGGGAGCCTGGAAGTTGCTTCGGATTCTGTGTCTCCCTCTCTCTCTCTGCCCCTCCCCTGCTTGTCCTCTCTCTCTCTCTCTCTCAAAAATAAATAAGCATTAAAAAGTGTTTTTTTTTTAACAGAATGCTCCATGTCTAATCAGCAAACCATAACTAGGAGTAAAGAATACGAAGTCAACCAGTGAAAATGTGAATATCTATTACTCATTAGTTATGTGATCATATACAGGTTGCTTAGCTAGGCTATAAAGGGAAAAATACAAGCAACCACCTCTAGCCCCACTATAAACCCACTGGGACCTTTAGTGCTACTCCTTCCTCAAAGTACTATAAAGTACTATATATATATATACACACACACACAATATATAGTATTATATATATATATATATATATATATATATATATATATACATACAGTAAAGTACTATATATATATGTATGGTGTGTGTGTGTGTGTGTGTGTGTGTAAAGTGTTACTGGCATGTGATGGCATTGGCTTCTCCAACCTTAACAAGACCTTCAAATGATACTGTCACAAGATGAGGCCCAAATGCCTACAAACAAAGCAGATGCTGCCATAGACACCTAAAGGGACCAAGTCCAAATTCATCCAAGACAGGAGAGACTCTTACCTTAAGGATTTCTTCATTTTCCATTTTTTAAAAATCAGAACATTTAAACAAAAGACCTCTCTGTATCAAAAAATACACACACATATATATATAGATATATAGATATATATCTATATATCTATATATATATCTGCATGTATATATATAAATGTACATCGACCACCAATGTGAATGATACTTCCTACACTTTATGTGGTGTATCAGCTGCGAAGCCATGTGTGGTACTAACCCCCTCTTTATAAGTAAATGAGATTTTATCTTGCCATTTAAAGCCTTTAGAACAAATTTCTATTATTCAACAAATTTCTATTATTATTATTGTTTAGTAATGCCCAGCCTATACATCTATGATACAAAAAGCCTGTAACATTAATACTGTCTTTCCCAGACAATAACACAACGTCATTATAATCAAGTTCCACCATACACTAAATGCCTTGCACTTTCTAAACAGAGAAAAACAAACATTAGAAACATTGAAACCACTTTCTAAATACTTTTCAATATTTTGGAGTCTGGTAAAATTTCTAGTCAGTCCAAAATGTTTACATTGCCAACATACACTTACCAGTGCCACTCTAGCCTGCCTTTTCTCTGTTTGTCTTCTCATATATCTTATATTAACAGAAAACAAGCTATAGCTGTAGCAAAGTATGCTTATAGTTCAAATCTGGACAAAGATTCCCAGGAAAAGCATAAATAAATAAATAAATAAATAAATAAATAAATAAATAAATAAAAAGAAGCAAAATATGTTGAAATTACGTTAGATTCCCCTGTTAAATTGAAATAAAAATTTCTTTGGAAAGTTAAAATTCGCTTGTTTGTTCCCTTTGGTTTGGTTTTGCTAATTTTATTTGTTTTTAGGGTAGATGAGGGTTGTTAAGGATTTGGAACAGGAGACAAGTACCTTTCATTTTTTAAACATATTGGGTTTATGGACTGATATTAATTTGTATATAGGTATGTTAAAGAAATCTTTGGGTGAGCCTTTGAGCTCCAATCTCATGGCCATACACGAGTCTAGAAGAAACTTCATTCACATTAAATGCAGGGAGAAAGAACATGTTTATAATCGGAAAAAGAAATCGTTTATAATTAAGCAGAGCTGAATGCTCGAACAGACAATATGCAAGGAATAAAAATGAAAAACATTTCGGTCCTTCTTTTGCTTTCTTGGTCTAACACATCTCTCCTTGATGAGCTAGTCTGACCACAGCTGGGCTTTACATTTCTGTAATTAGCACAGCAGAAGCCCAGGCGAGGGCTCGGCTTTACTTCTTCTATTGTTTGCACGTTGGGGGGCAGGATTCTAAATGTCAGATGCTTCTTCCTATTGCAAAGTGGCCTACTAGCTCCTTAAACCAGTTTGAAAACCTTTCAAGAATCATTGAATTGGGCCCCATATCCCACATTAGACAGAGATTCCAGCAGCAGGGACCTCCAAATGAGCTTTTAGGCTGCCTTGTGGAAAGCTCGGGTGTAAATATAGAGGTACCGGACCCTGCCCCTGGGTTTCATTTTCATGTCATTCCACAGAGGAAGGATGCTTTCTTTTAAGTCAGCACAGAAACCTGGAGGAAAAGCCAAATTGTGACTTCTGTGTGTGAGCTTTAGAATTCTGAGATGTTCATTTTCATACCTACTTACTGACAGCTAGGTCTCCCAAGTCAGTAAATAACTGAAGAAGAAAAAGTTTGGATTCTTGTTTTCCTGACAGTTATATAATATGTAGGCCCTGTAAAACACTAGGCACTGATTTTATATCACTAGAAAACTGCCGGCTATCCAGACACCTAAAAGTTTTATATAGTCCTAATTACTGCAGCATAGAGTGGTAGGGAACTAAATCAACTGTTCCATTTTTTTTCCCCTTGTGAGTTGCCAACCCCTGGAAATAAAGCTGAGGATTAACTTAAATGGGAAAGAACCCCTACGTTGCTTAGGTTATTTGAAAAGTCCATGCAACTTGGACACACATTCTCTTCCTCTTTTTCTATTTTTCTAGGTTAGATGAAACTCTAAAGACCATGATGAAAAACATTATCCTGGGAGCCATCCAGGGCAGCCTTGTCTAAGGCCCATTACTGAGTAAACACGGTATAAACTTCCACTGAGCAAACTGGGCACACCACCACAAAACCAAGGAGCAAGGTCACTGATTCCTAACATGAAGGGCAGCGAGGGATGATGGGGGAAGGAGGATAGAGTAGGATAACTTTTCACCCTGGTGGGTCTTGAGCCCACCCCAAATTTGAGAACCACTACATCACACAAAATTTCCCAAACTCTACTTTTCTTCTACCAGAAAGGGAAGAATTTGGTGCCAGCACCACCATGACAAGTCTTGATGGAAAGGCGAAACCCTATTTAGAAGATAGGAATCATTTCACCGATGAGTGACAATTTCTTTCTCACATATCAATAATCTCATCAAGCAGTCAAATGCTTACCTAGGGTTAGCTTTTAATTCTTAGAGAATGAAATGAGGTAGACAGCTTAAGGAGAGGAAAAGTCATTAGAAAAAAAGAGTAGCACCTTGTACTTACTTGGGTCTGCTCCACCTTTAACCGTCGTCTCTAGTGATAATGCTCACCACTCCCCGGAACTTCCATAATTTCTCTTCAGACTAACATATTATTTGGCCTACAGTAGAAAAGATATTGTGGAGAGTCACAACGCAATTCATGTATTTGGATCCATTCCATTTCCCTTCCCTTGTATATGTGTTTTTATGTGTGTACCTACATGTATGTGCATGAGTGTATGTGTGCTCATGCATGTATATGTGCCTGTAAAAGCATTCATTCTCAACAATACAGCTCAGCACGGTTCATCAGAATTTTCTATAATGGTGGAAATGTTCTACATCTGCACTGCCCAATATGGTAGCCACTAGCCACCTGTGGTTTGTGTGACTGAGAAATTAAAATTTTAATTAATTTTAAGTTAAATAGCCACATGTGACTAAATAATGACTACTGTATTGGCCAGAGCAGATATAGAGGCTCACTGTCTTTATTAGATATAATAATGGCACATGTTGGCATAAATACATGCCAGTATAAATGTTTTAGTTGTCCACAGATCAATCCCAAATACATAGAAGAGTAGATTGCATGTGGTATATATAATACATATATACAAGCATATGAATGGATGAGTCTTGACCAGCTCATTTGTCAGAAATAAGCTATGTAGTCATTAAGGAATTCAGGATACCAGCAACTTCCATGGTTGTTCTAAGGATTGCCATTCCATTTAGCTGAAATGGGAGAAAGCATAGAGGAGGCTATGTCGGAGGTTTTGATAGGTCAGGCCTCCAAACAGGCTACTTCCACTTATGTTTCATTGACTAGAACTCAGTCACACGTGCTTCTATAGGCAAAGATCAAAAATATAGCTATACTTAGAAAGAAGGTTAATAGATTTTGATAACCAGCAGTATATGCCACTACAAGTGATCTTTTCTCTATTTTCAAAGTTTTCTATAAATGGCATACACTTCCCTAAAACAAGAGAAAACTAAAGTAAGTTTTATTTTTGAAGGGGATACCAAGTATTTTTCCATAAGAAGATACAACAACTAATATTTAAGGTTGAAATATACTTCTTAAGTCCTTGAAAAGGGTTAATAGGGAAACATAAGCTTTATTTATAGAAGATACAGTAAATTAGAGCTAAAACAGACATTTGTTATTAGGCATTTGGGACATAAGAGTGTATATATATAAAGTGTATATATATATATATATATATATATATATATATATACACGTATATATATATGCACATATTACTTGTAAATAAAATAAGATAATTTCCCCCCTCTCATCCCAAGGTGAAAATTGGTGAGCCAATTTTGTCCCCCTGGCAGCAGTACCACAATAAGATAAGGAATCTGAGTCCAGAAAGTGTAGCTACTTCTCCAAGGTCACAAAGCTAATTAGCTGACCAATCAGAAATGATTCTCAGGTGTTCTGACCACCAATCCAGTGTTATTTCACTATACTATAGTGAATCCTCATATTAGTGAATACACAACTCAGCATCCCACTTGTCTACAATGTAAATGAGAGAGAGAAAAAAATGAACAATGTCTTATAAGATATGATATAGTAGCTGGTTGGGGTGTTTTTGTTTGGTTGCTTTTTGACTTGGTTGTATTTCTTTTAGGGTTTTTTTTTCTCCCTTGTGTAGTAAATAACACAGGAAGAAGTATACCCAGAGTTTCAATAACCATCATTTGTAAAACTGCTGGGGAAGAGGAAATGGAAATCAAGTCCAAGAAAAACTCACACCCAGTCAGCCTGCTAATGACCAAATGACTTCTACAGGTCACAGTGTGTTTTGCCATCTTTGCACCCCTCCATGACAAAGAATGGTAAGTATCAGGAAGGGTGGTTTATACCTTCCCAAGTGCAAATCTAAGATTTGTTAAAAAGAAAAAGTTTCCCAGGGTTTCCAGTACCAAAGAGATCAAGGATGGCTGACTTTTCTAAGGAAATAGCATGGCCGCTGTTTCCAACCAAGCACCAGCTAATGGAAAAAAAATTCAAAACGGCACAGCTCACAAGCACCTATATGAAACATGCACTATGTTCAGAGTAAAAAACAAGGGACGGATGTCTGTAACATTAGAAATGGCTTTCGAAACCTATGAAAGTAATTTTAGAGCTACTTTAAAATATTTTATGCAGGAAAGATAATGGTACTGTTATACACATTAGAATAATTTGACAAGAACAAAGTTGATGGTCCTGATGTTGCAGCGGGTTGAAAATAATGACATTTTTATCAGGTTTTATTAGAGACTATTGTAACTGTATTTGAGAGTGAGAAGAAACTGTAAATTTTCAGAATTATTTTAAAGTCTTTTAAAGTACCTCCAGAAGTAAGCATAATCCAACTTTTCCTTTTAGTGACTGCTTAATCTTGTATGGTAAGAAAAGTTATATTCTTTCCTTTTAGTAGAACAGGTAAAATTGTTACTTAGACCATCAAAGCCATTAAATTTGTTTTTCAAAAGAACCACCTCTTAGATTCCATAACACTGTCATTCTAGATACTTTCCTACTACCATTTTAATGAAAGAAAAAATCTGGCTAAAATTGCACTATCTGACCTTCGCATTAATAGTCTTGCCTCTTGCCTGTCAAGCTAATAAAGAGTTCAGGGAATCATAAGGACTCATCTGGAAACGATAGAATTTCTGCTTTTGTCTTTCTTCCCTGGACACTAATGGCTTTTTGTCAGTCTTCTTCACTCAGTGTATGACACATGAAGCCTTTCCATTTTAGATGTCCATTAACTTCAAGCATTATGACAAGAACAAGGCAACCCCCTAAAGAAACTAAACTCAAACATTCATATTAAATTTCTCCAATTCCTCAGCTTATAAGGTGCTGTTTTCAATTGTCAATAATGTTTATAAGAGTAAGCGATATCCATTGCTAATTAAAACAAGCTGTTTAAACAAACACAAAAGGTCACCAAGACTGCAGATCAACATATTCATGTTATGGTTTGGTCTCCTGGTCATTACCATGTGATGATTTGTTTCTATCTTGTAGGTACCTATTTTTCTAAGTAACAAATGTAGAAAAGAAGCACACAGAAAGCAACAGTCCACAATAGGTGCCAGGAGGCCAGGGTGCCAGTGATGCAGTGGGTATTGTTTCCTGGAGATCAATGATGTGCAGCATTATCACAGCAAATGAAAGCGAAGAAATTTTCATTTACTTTTCCTGAGTTCATAGAGATCAAAGGCATAAACTACAGGGAAAATGCAGTTTTTATTAGGAAAAGTGACACCTGTAGTTTTCTGCAAGATTTTTAAACAACCTTCTATCTATATAGATGTGCTATTAAGGCACAAATAAAATGTAATACCTTGTCTGACATGCTGAGCAATGGCTTATTTTAAGTTTTATTTTCGTGCAACTAAGACCCCTATAAAATATTTTGAAACTATTTGCTCAATCTTTGCTTGAGCTCTGACATTTGAAACTGACTTTTCTTTTAAACTTGTATTCCCTAACAGTATATTAATTACATAGAGAATATAATCTCTGAATTAATATCAAACCAATTGAGTAAGCCAGTAAAAGGAGTGAGATAGACTTTTTAAGCTTCTTAATATTAAGTTGTGTGATTCAGTTATTATAATCAATTCCAAATTATCCACAGAAGTAGAAGGGAGGAATAATTTAAATTAATGAAACCCAGAGATAATTCCCAAACCTTACTTTAGCCAATAGTATCAACAATGTCCTCCAAAGCTTTTAGCCAAAATATTTATGCACAATTGTGTTACTAATTTACAGATTTTTAATTCATTTTATTTAATTTTTTCTGGCCTAAGTTATAGCAGATGTATAAATGAATCTTGAGGGAAGAAAGAGTAGAAAATAATCTTTGTCGCGCATATTACATTCCTGTCTGAGTGATAAAAACCTTTACATACATCATCTCATTTCATTCTGTGAGGCTAGTAATATTACCCACAAATTGAAAATACAGTTATTAAATCTCAGGGTTTACGTAAGTTATTCAAAGTCATCTACCTAGCAAGGAGTGGAATCCATGTAAACACTCCAATTATATAATCAAGTCCAGCAGCCCTAGAAGTTGCCTCAACTCAATATGATCCTTTTACTTTAGCTAACCAGAAGAAATACCGAGTTTGAAAGTTTTAAATGGCATTTATTTGCAGGACATAATAGAGTTGCCTTCTTCCATTCTAACCCTATGATTATACATATCGTGACTTTGCTTCCAACTTTACAGCATTGTAGTTGTTTGGCACATGGAAACACTTCATTAGTTACCATACAGTGAAAACAATACAGCTGGATAGTAATGTTGACTTTGCCATTCAATGCAAAAAAAAAAAAGAAAAGAAATTCAGATGTTTTTATCTAAAGAGCTATAACGTTTAGACATTTGAAAATTGTGGTTCTTACATTCTGAAATTCTGCAGAACTTGTAGCCATCAGTTAAACTCCACTCAACTGTATTCTCATTTTATTGCCTGCAAAATTAAAAAGTAGGCACTTTGGGTACGTATAGCACTATGAAAAACAAGCAACCTCAAAATCAGAATCTACAGGACAGTGCATTAAAAGTTAAATCTGACACTTTTCCTACTCAGCTAAGTAGTCTCTACTCAAAAAACTACTTTTATCGAGTATAATCCAAGCCAAGATGAGTATTTTGCCAAAACTTCAGAACCCATTTATACATCACCAAATTCAGTTCAAATTGTTTTGCATGAGTAAAAGCATGAGAAACTGTGTATTAAATGTTTCTATACCTTAGGGGAAAGACTAAGCTGCATACATATTCAAAATAATATAGAACTAGGATGTTTAACATAAAAATAAATAAATCAGAATATTGGATTAAATGTCCTTTAATAACCTTAGTTCATAAAGTATAATGGAAAAGACATTTCCACCTTTTTTTTAATTTTCTCAAACATAAAATGACAAAAAGAACCTGAAGGCACTTTTGATGACAAGAAAACAAAAGTTCATTCAACTTACTACCGCCACATAGACTCTCCATTGCCCTTCTTTTTCTTCTTCCTCCCCACTTTCTTAGGCGTTAACATATTCACCAGAACCTTACTAGGAAAAACCAAAGAGCACAATATTCAAACCCATTGATTCTTGCTATATCTTAGCTACTCTGATAAAAGGTCTGGTGGAGAAAGGGTTTACCCCACAAAGCGAGGTGCACCATTGATGATCTGCAAGACTGAATTTCTCCAGGCAATTGAGAGCTGACTATAAATGAGGTGCCCCAACACTATTAGGGAAGCGGTAGCTCCAGTATAACATAGAACACATTTCATGAAATGTACAGCTGTTCATTACACCTTAAGAAAATTAAGACTTCATTGCATGATCACCTCTGAACATCAATCTTTATAACAAACCAGAAAGAACACAGGACTTAAAAGAAGGCCTGGATTCAAATCTCAGCTCTCATCCTTGTTAGTTATATGACCTCAGGATAGTCATTTAATGTTTCCAGAACTTAGTGTTTTCATGCAAAGTTAAAATAATAGAACATTAATTTGTTGCAAGAACCCAATGAAAAAAGACACCTTAAGTATCTAGCACAGAATCTGGCATCTAAAAGGTACACAATAACGTCAAGGAGAACTCTGATAATGCAGTTATTCCAATAAAGCGATATGTCAGTGAAAATGATCCAATAACCTCATCTTATTGATCTTCAGTTCCCATAAAAATGACTTTTAAAAAAATCCACCATATGTAATTACAGAGTACAGCACACCAAAGGAAAGAAGAGGAACTGGGTAGGCCACAGTGAAAACTCTTATATTTCTGCCAGAAGCTCATGTGCACACATTTGTGAACTCATGGTCAAGACAGGAGGAGAATGGGGTAGAAATATTTGATTCGATTTTAAATGAAAACTCAGATGGCCACTTGATTTTGCATAAGAGCTTCAATGGCAAGGTTTACAAACTTGGTGGTCAGTTACTAATTTAATAGTACATAATAGGTGCATGTGTAATTCTGTCATAGATTAGAGACCGCCAGACCATTTTAAAAAATGTAACATATTTGTACATATTATAGGAAAAGTGATAATAGTGAGTGACCTGTGATTTGAGGAATGCATTGAAAAATACAAGGTCAACTAAATATTGAATATAGATCCTTTAAACAGTGTTAAGAACAAGTTCAAATATAATATATCTTATACTTGGGGTACAGTGAGAAAAAAACAGAAGAAAAGATTTTATGACTAGTTACTTCTAGACAACAAAAATGTATAAATATGTTCTGCAATTCCATTTTATTTCTGCACCAAGATATAATATGGGAATTTAATAATAAACTGCATTTGAGATCAACAAAAAAGTTCAGCTGATAACTATACACTAGACATTAACAAATGTAATTAATATGAATGTCACAGCACAAGTATTTTAAAAATGATAATGTATCATATATACTCACAAAGATCACTCTCAAAATAACTCTTGGGGCACCTGAGTGGCTCAATCGGTTAAGCATCTGCCTTCAGATTGGGTCAAAATCTCATGGTTTGTGGGTATGAACCCCGCATCAGGCTCTGTGCTGACAGCTCAGAGCCTGGAGCCTGCTTCAGATTCCGTGTCTTCCTCCCTCTCTGCCCATCCCCCATTCTCTCTCTCTCTCTCTCTCTCTCTCTGCCCATCTCCCCCATCTCTCTCAAAAATAAGTAAACATTAAAAACAAAAACAGACTCTCAATGATCCTTGCAACAGAATTTCCTCACTCTGCTTCCAGTATGAGTAGGTAGGAAATCCAAAGGCCTTTTTTATTTTTAATTTTTGAAGTTTATTCATTTATTTTGAGAGAGACAGAGAGTGCAAGCTAGGGAAGGCAGAGAGAGAGAGGGAGAGAGAGAATCCCAAGCAGGCTCCATGCTGTCAGTGCAGAGCCCAACATAAGGTTTAATCTCACAATCATGAGATCATGACCTGAGCCAAAATCAAGAGTCAGATGCTTAACCGACTGAGCCACCCAGGTGACCCTAAAGGCCTTTTTAAATTTGAATTTCCTCCATTCCTTTTAGATCCAGTTGGCAGTGCTTCCATTAGTACAATTCTCTTAAAACTTCTGTGGGTCTTCTACAAAGCTTATTAAGGTTCACTCTGCTAGACAAAAGCCACACCCACAGATCTTGTTTCAATATGTCCTTGTCTACTGCAAGTTTCCTATAATTCTGCGGCAGAAAACCACCCTAAATATTCTTAGAGGCTCTGTTGTTCAGTGGAAAGGTTTTGTGAAGAATGCTTTTCAAATATGTACAGGGAATTTTTTTTTTTTCTGTTATAGGCACTACCTTAAATCTTTCTGGGTTTTCTCACAGAGAATTTTATAGTCAGACACATTGGTTTCACCATGTTTTCCTGACAGTGCCTGGATTTGATATTTGCCCAGAAGTCTTTTCTTATTTTTAGCATTGTTTGCTCTCTGGAGAGCCTAGGCATGAGAAACAATTTTTTTGTTTTAACTCAGCTTCTTCGTATTTAACCGAACTTCTTTGAACTTACCTTGTTCCTCTTGCATTTTACTCTAAACAAAAGAAAAGAGCAGGTAGCAAAGTCAACACTCAGCCTGGAAATATCTTTACCAAGATCATCCAGCTTATTAAGTACGTTTTCCACTT